>NC_057812.1:644251106-644613859 GCF_018294505.1 Triticum aestivum
TCCATTTACTCCTCGCATAGGGGACACGCGTAGACATGCTCTATCTCCAATTTCATAGACTACCTCCTTGAGTTTTTTTTGTCTACATAACTCTTCTGCCTGGACTGAGCTACCTTCAGTCTATCTCGAATCAACTTAACATTCTCTTCTGACTCCTTTGATCACCTTTGGTCCAAACAACTGTCGGTCTCAAACTTCATCCCACATACTCTTGGGGCATCACACATATCGAGACAAAACTCGTATTCATTTTGTCCGAAGTCCATTACAGGGTACTACCACCCTTAAAATGCACAAATCTTCCATAGACCATATTTCTCTTATCCTCAAAAGGGTCAAAATTCTTCTTCATAGAGTAACAACTCATAAGATCAATATCAGTACCAACGATGCTAACTTTATTCACTCTCAATTAATTACAATCTCTCGCTTTTCCATTACATGTCTCAATTCAACACCTCAAGAAAATGTTCTCACTTCTACTACTCCATTACTTCTGTTGCAAACTCAACTACCTAGCACAGGTTTCCTTCTCTTTGGGGCATTCTCTGGCAAAGTGCCCTGCTTTATTACAACGGAAACATATTACTTCTGGGAAGATTCGAGGTTTCCTTGTGATTATATAGCCTACTTGGGTCCTTGGCTTCCCTTTTGGGCAATTGTTGTGGTAGTGCCCTGACTCCTTGCACCCATAACAGGTGACATGACTCAGATCCTTCCTGGAATCCAATCTACTTCTCTTTCTGGACTTCTCCATTCCAATCAGGGCTTCTATTTCCTGTGGGTCATACTCTACTTCCTCAGCCGGGAATTCTACTAGATTCCCATTCATACAATTCTGGGAGATGTGTCCTTCTTCTCCACATGAATAGCAAGACTTGGTGTAGGGTTTAATTGGTTCCTCTTTGGGTGTGTCCTCCACCTCGTCCTTCATCGTAGGTTCTTTTAAAATTCCCGTTAGGGCTCCTTTCATTGCTTCTTTTTTCTGCTAGATGGTTCCTTGTACCATGGTGTAAATGTGACACTGTGCAGGGTAGTGGGTAGTCCCTTCACACAAGAAACAAGTGATCTTCCTAGTTGGGCATTCTTCAGCTGGGTGACTTCCTTCACAATTAGGGCATTCATCCTTGTGTTCTTTATGGTTGTGTCCTATTTCTCCACAAAGCTTGCATGCATAAGTTTTCTTCATATCCTTTCCATAAGGCTTCAATTTCTGGGACACAAACTAAGACTTTAGCAAAGTCAACTTAAATTCTTTCCAAGTGGTTACTCCTTGCCATCCATTGATGGCTTGATACATCCTCCACCAAGTAGCAGCACCTGTTTCAAAGCATTGAAGAGCATGCTGGGCCATATCCTTTCCGACTATAGGGTTGTTCTCCATATGATCCTCCATGTTCTGAATCCATCGATCTATCTCCAATTGACTCATCGGTCCCGAAAATACAAGCTCATCTCCATTCATCCTCTATTAGGTCCATGGGTTTTGGGGTGAGATAAGAGAGATCAAGAGAGAGGGATGCACACAATACAAACAATGGTTTTGAAAAGACATATTTTATTATGGCTGTCGGAAAACAACAAACAAATGACAGCTCACAATCGTCGCATCTAATGTAGGTGTATAACAGGGGTTTGGTCTTGTAAGGTCAACGTCACCAAACTCTTCAAGTCTTGTTCATGCCTCCAATGGCTTCTTCCGATCATGCTTGTCTTTCTCAAGTTCTTTTGCCAGATCAATCTCTGTTGATGTGAAATCTCTCGTGACATCCTTTAATATTCCGGAGTTGCATTTCAAACTTCTGGTTTCAACATCCTTCACATGAATCATGGTCATACTGTCCTTCAGTTCCTGACAAATCTCCGGTATCTCGAGGTTGTAGCTCCTTCAGCTTGGCTACTTTCACGTCTAAGTTCTTCATGAAATGCTCCTTGTCAAAATACGACTTCTTGTAGCTCCATCTTAACTTCTTGATGTACTACTCCAGATCCTGGTGATACACCGGCTAAGGTTAAACTTCATCTTACTAATAGGTGCTCCATCAGCCTTCTTCCATCCAATCCATTTTGAAGAAATGCATCCTTAACTCAGCACGGTGACAATAGCATTAGCGGGGATGACATCACGGATAACCGTGTTTCTGCCCTTGTCATTGCTATGAGCTATCTTCCATAATTGATATCCCCTGCCTTAGGGTTTTCTTTGACAAAACTTCGAGTTCTCATGCTCCTTGTTTCAGTATTTCTCCGATACACCTTGATCTTGGGTATTGACAACTTCCATAGTCTCCAAGTTCCATAAGGGTAGCATTCCTAGGTCATACAAATCTGGGGATTCTTCAAAGCCTTCCAATTCTACTTGTCTTCGGCCTTCAACCGTTGTAGTTTCCATTATTCAGATGCACGGAAAATACTCTTAGTTGTCCGATATCTCGTACTTCTTGGGGTGGTCTCATCAGTCGAATCTTCATGTGGTCAAAAGGGGAAAGGGGTATAGTCTCACTAAAAGGGAATATTTGGAATAAGCTCAGAAGAGAAGAGAGGTAAAAGATCCTTTTGAAAGGGAAAGTTGTAGAGAAAAATCTTTGCTATGGGCTTGCCAGTTTCTAGGGTCACGTCCTACAGTCAACATGTGCTCTGATACCGTCTTGTAGCGACCTGACCCGAATGGATCAAGTCTCTGTGCTTAAGTGTCATCCCTGGATCGGTATGCTGACACACACAGTACTCGAAGGATTTATAACAGAGGTAAATCACATGTATAAAGTAACGTAAATACTATTACCTCAAATCCAAATAGCGGAAGCAACAAGGTTGTGGATTCCCATCAACACCAACGGCAAAGTTGAGTGTAGAAACGTAACCCTAACGTATCACTTACTCGTCGTAAGAAACCTGCAACATGAGACGTTGCAGCCCGAAACGGGTCAGTACATTGAATGTACTGGCAAATTCACACCATAGAGAAAATGATGAACAATGGCTATCACTATATGCATGTATGGCTGGTGGAAAATCTCTATGGTTATAATGTTTTTGCGAAAAGCTGATTTTTCCCTACTGCAAAGGAATAAATTTTATTTAACTATCATGGTGGTTGTTGAACATTGAGAATGGTTGACAGCATTCTCAATCCCAATTAAGTAACATCATTAAACCCAACAATATTCGTTTAAAGTAACGTGATGAGATCAACAGGATAATCCAAGAACTAGATACTCAAGATGTCTATAACCGGGGACACGGCTAATCATGATTAGTTTATACACTCTACAGAGGTTTGTGCACTTTTCCCCACAAGACTCGATCGCCTCCGTTTGGTTTCTCACACTACAGGGTGTTTGAGAAACGGATGACCGAGACATAGTCTTTCAGAAGCGCTAGCACCTTACGATCGGGTAGACCGTACCACCGACAACCCCTACATCTGCTAGTCTACCACTGTAAGAGTTCGCACAACTTAGTCAACTATGCCAAAGCCCATAATGGCTTGTGGCTGCACACAGAAGTTTCTAGTATGAATAATCTCATGATCCCTTTGAGCCTGGGTGGCGGTCCAAAGAAAAACAGGCAAGTCCTGGAAACCCCAGGTGCCTCAATCCACCCAGATGTGTGTTTAAGTTGCCACCTTAGATAAACCATTAATTAACAATCTCACATCTTTCATGGATATCACTCACCCAATCCACGTCTACTAGCATAGCATGGCATAATAAGCAAACGTAGAGGTAACTCCCAAAGGTTTGATAATAAACAGGTAATAGGTACTACCTCATCTACTTCCCATCCCACAATTTAATTAGAATCCTAATCATGCAATGTGTGAAGATTGATCTAATGCAAAAAAAAACTGGGTATGGATGGGGATATGATCAAAGTGTGAACTTGCTTGCAATGTTGATGAAGATGATTCGCACTCAAAACTCGTGATAGATCTACTCGTCACACTCCGGTCAATCTATCATAAGCAAACAATAGTAACCACACATAAGCAATCACTCAAAAGATCGGGAAGAACGAAGAAGACGGTTCGGAAAACTTCAAAACCAAGCAAATAGCTCTCGCAACATAAAACAATTTCTAACAATACCAAAATTATGTGAATTTGGCCTTATTAGAATGTTTAGGTCAAGAGCTTCGATTTGCAAAAAGAATCAGCTCAAGCGGATTTACAGATAAAAAGATATGATCAAAAGAAGTTTGAATTCAAATCTGATCTAATTCAAATTTTAAACTTTTCAAAAACATGTTTGAGTTGGATTACTGGATAGAGGAGATCATAACGAAGACGTGGGCGTTGGTTTCGTCTAATTCCGACTAACGAGCAAAAAGTTATGACCGTTTGAAAAACAGGGACTAAGCTGCAATTAAAATACTTACAAACGGGTCCCTAGCCACAAAACAAATCTAATATATGAACGTCCGCTGCCGACGCTAAACGTATGAACGTTCGTTAACTAAACATACCTGTTTGAAAAAAAAATGAAACCTAGATCTAATCCGGACCATCGATCGTAGATCAGACGGGGAGGAAAGAGGCGAGGCGTACCGCGGCGACGGTGGCTGCCAGCAGCGAGGGGGACAGCGGCGGCGGCTCGAACGTCAACGGGGCGGCGACTACGGTGGGTCTCCGGCGGCGGCGAGGGAGTCAGGGGGCTCGGCGCGGTGCGACGGTGAAGATGGAGGGGGCGGCGTCGGTCGAGAGTGGCGGGGCGGAGCGGGGCGTCGACGACGATGCTCGGTGGCGGCGGCAACTCCGGTGAGGGTGTGGCGGCGGCTGCGAGGTCGGCAGCTCGGCCTGATGAAGAAAACGGGGCCGGGGTCCCCAGTATATATATAAGAGGAGGGGCGGCGGGGTGCTTGGGCGAGGGGTAGGGAGAGTCCGAGGCGAGGACGGCGTCGCCGGCGATGGCGTACATGAGCAGAACTCCTGTTGCCTTGCGGGAGGAGGAAGAAGATGCGGGGCCCGCCTGTCGGCGTCCGAGGGAGAGAGACGGAGGGAACGGGCGACCGGGGCGGAGGCAGTTCGCTCGAGGGAGAGAGGCCATGGGCCAATTCGGCTTGCTGGGCCGTGGGATGGAGAGAGAGAGAGAGAGAGAACAGCGCTGGGCTGGCGCTGGCGCTGGGCTGGGTCGGCCCAGTTCGGCAGAAGGGAAAGAAGTTTTTTTTATAAAGATTTTCCAGATAGCAGAAAAATAAACAAAACAAAATAACTAAATTTTTTTATATAGGCATATAATATATCAAAATTTTCAGAAAAAGATTTTCTATGACATGAGCATTTTTCTAGCATTAAATAAAATACACACAAATTCTAATAATTCAAAGAGTGCTACTGGTCTATTAAAATTCAACAAAAATCATTTTAAAAATACCAAAATGATTTCAAATTAATTTCTCTCCAATTTTATATTGTAGGGAATCATGTTACCCTATTTTCCATGTATTTTGTTTTTGGAGAAAAATAATTTGAATAATACTCAATTAAATCCAAATTTAAAATAATTTCAAAAGGACTTTGAAATTGATCCTTTGAAACTCCCAACTCATATTTTATATAATTTGAAGAAGTCATTTTATCTTCTCTCGTGAAAATCATTGAGTTGCATAAAGTTTCATAATTGAATTATTTCAAAATGAAATTCAAATATTTCCAAATACCCTTTCATTTAATATAATGGAAGAAGTCATATCATCTTCGCTCAAGGGTTTTGTATTTGAAAAGAATTTGAATTCACAGAGATCATCAAAATGCAAAAATGAATGTTTGGGAAAGTCCTTTTATTCCCTCTCATTTACCTTTCAAAAGTTTCGAATTTCACTCACTTTCAGTCAATCAATCAAACAATCAAATCTATCTATTTATTATAACATTCCAAAATTTAGAATTTTGGGATGTTACAAACCTACCACCCTTAAAATGAATCTCGTCCTCGAGATTCGGAGAGGCTAGGAAGAAAAGGTTTGGGTTTGGGGGTCTCCTCAAAATCCATCGATCATCATAGGGGTCTGGGGTGCTACCACCCTTAGAAGCATGGTTACTGTTCCATCAAAACTCATATACTCCATCCTTATTCTTGACAGTGTCGGTCTTCTCAGATCCTCGAGAAAAATTCCTTATCCGGGCTCTTTCGGTAGTGGCATAACCTTACCACAATTTTTCTATCCTTTCATCTTGGTAAGGTTCTTCCGAGATTGGGTCTTCTTAGCTGACGGGTCTGGCGCCAAAACTAAACAACTATCGATATCTCATGGTGGTCAACAATTTATGGTTTCTCCTGCAGGAAATGGGTCTGGGTTGATCCTCACCGTATAACCTACGGTTGGCAAAGTTGCCTTGTACAAGGGAAAAATACACATATCATTCTAAGGCTTAAACAAGGTTTTGATCGTCATCTCTCCACTATAGGTAAGTCACTCAGATTTACCATCCCATATAGCAAGGCGAATAATAAGAGTAAGTCGGTATGGTGATCAATCCATCCCGTACCCAAATCATTACCTTGTATACGGTTTAACGAATCTCGCCTTGTAACACTCGGTCATCCTCACAAGCATTGCAGAATTTCTCTTGTCGACGAACCAAGTTCGGATAAATCCATAGATTCTGCAAGCCAAACAACCATCTATCGTTCCTTCACAACTCTCAGGTTTTGCGTTGCTCCTATCGATAAGGGCATAACCTCTTCCAGGGTTTTTCCTTCAGCAAGAATGTGCTTGCTTCTTGGCAGGTCTTGGGGCCTGTGGGTTATGGCCTATCTCATCAGTTGAAATCCTTGAACTCATCCTCGGGGCAACTAGTCATTATTCCAACATCTAGCTTCCAGCTTCCTAGCATAATTAAAATCCATCCAATTGTATTGTCTCCCTTCCTTCTATTTGCACAAGACTAAGACGTGATTACTCAAACTCATCATGGAGTTTCCATTGATCCATATTTCCGACATCATACCTCCTTTATATCCAATAGTAATTCATCTCTTCATCCTCGTGGGATATCCCTCATACCGAGATAAAAACTTATACTTATGAAGTCCATATTCCACTTCGTGGAACATCATTATCCTTTCCGCGATCAAGCGTCCTTACAAGGGAATATTGGCCATCTCTGCATGGCACTTCTTCAACTGGGAAACGTGAAACACATCTTGAACTCCTGATAGTCCTTCGGGTAACTCAAACTTGTAGGCCACTTCTCCCATACGATCCAAAACTCGGTATGGTCCTACAAATCTCGGGGCTAACTGTCCCTTAACTCCAATCCATTTACTCCTCGCATAGGGGACACGCGTAGACATGCTCTATCTCCAATTTCATAGACTACCTCCTTGAGTTTTTTTGTCTACATAACTCTTCTGCCTGGACTGAGCTACCTTCAGTCTATCTCGAATCAACTTAACATTCTCTTCTGACTCCTTTGATCACCTTTGGTCCAAACAACTGTTGGTCTCCAACTTCATCCCACATACTCTTGGGGCATCACACATATCGAGACAAAACTCGTATTCATTTTGTCCGAAGTCCATTACAGGGTACTACCACCCTTAAAATGCACAAATCTTCCATAGACCATATTTCTCTTATCCTCAAAAGGGTCAAAATTCTTCTTCATAGAGTAACAACTCATAAGATCCATATCAGTACCAACGATGCTAACTTTATTCACTCTCAATTAATTACAATCTCTCACTTTTCCATTACATGTCTCAATTCAACACCTCAAGAAAATGTTCTCACTTCTACTACTCCATTACTTCTGTTGCAAACTCAACTACCTAGCACAGGTTTCCTTCTCCTTGGGGCATTCTCTAGCAAAGTGCCCTGCTTCATTACAACGGAAACATATTACTTCTGGGAAGATTCGAGGTTTCCTTGTGATTATATAGCCTACTTGGGTCCTTGGCTTCCCTTTTGGGCAATTGTTGTGGTAGTGCCCTGACTCCTTGCACCCATAACAGGTGACATGACTCAGATCCTTCCTGGAATCCAATCTACTTCTCTTTCTGGACTTCTCCATTCCAATCAGGGCTTCTATTTCCTGTGGGTCATACTCTACTTCCTCAGCCGGGAATTCTACTAGATTCCCATTCATACAATTCTGGGAGATGTGTCCTTCTTCTCCACATGAATAGCAAGACTTGGTGTAGGGTTTAATTGGTTCCTCTTTGGGTGTGTCCTCCACCTCGTCCTTCATCGTAGGTTCTTTTAAAATTCCCATTAGGGCTCCTTTCATTGCTTCTTTTTTCTGCTAGATGGTTCCTTGTACCATGGTGTAAATGTGACACTGTGCAGGGTAGTGGGTAGTCCCTTCACACAAGAAACAAGTGATCTTCCTAGTTGGGCATTCTTCAGCTGGGTGACTTCCTTCACAATTAGGGCATTCATCCTTGTGTTCTTTATGGTTGTGTCCTATTTCTCCACAAAGCTTGCATGCATAAGTTTTCTTCCTATCCTTTCCATAAGGCTTCAATTTCTGGGACACAAACTAAGACTTTAGCAAAGTCAACTTAAATTCTTTCCAAGTGGTTACTCCTTGCCATCCATTGATGGCTTGATACATCCTCCACCAAGTAGCAGCACCTCTTTCAAAGCATTGAAGAGCATGCTGGGCCATATCCTTTCCGACTATAGGGTTGTTCTCCATATGATCATCCATGTTCTGAATCCATCGGTCTGTCCCCAATTGACTCATCGGTCCCGAAAATACAAGCTCATCTCCATTCATCCTCTATTAGGTCCATGGGTATTGGGGTGAGATAAGAGAGATCAAGAGAGAGGGATGCACACAATACAAACAATGGTTTTGAAAAGACAGATTTTATTGTGGCTGTCGGAAAACAACAAACAAATGACAGCTCACAATCGTCGCATCTAATGTAGGTGTATAACAGGGGTTTGGTCTTGTAAGGTCAACGTCACCAAACTCTTCAAGTCTTGTTCATGCCTCCAATGGCTTCTTCCGATCATGCTTGTCTTTCTCAAGTTCTTTTGCCAGATCAATCTCTGTTGACGTGAAATCTCTCGTGACATCCTTTAATATTCCGGAGTTGCATTTCAAACTTCTGGTTTCAACATCCTTCACATGAATCATGGTCATACTGTCCTTCAGTTCCTGACAAATCTCCGGTATCTCGAGGTTGTAGCTCCTCCAGCTTGGCTACTTTCACGTCTAAGTTCTTCATGAAATGCTCCTTGTCAAAATACGACTTCTTGTAGCTCCATCTTAACTTCTTGATGTACTACTCCAGATCCTGGTGATACACCGGCTAAGGTTAAACTTCATCTTACTAATAGGTGCTCCATCAGCCTTCTTCCATCCAATCCATTTTGAAGAAATGCATCCTTAACTCAGCACGGTGACAATAGCATTAGCGGGGATGACATCACGGATAACCATGTTTCTGCCCTTGTCATTGCTATGAGCTATCTTCCATAATAGATATCCCCTGCCTTAGGGTTTTCTTTGACAAAACTTCGAGTTCTCATGCTCCTTGTTTCAGTCTTTCTCCGATACACCTTGATCTTGGGTATTGACAACTTCCATAGTCTCCAAGTTCCATAAGGATAGCATTCCTAGGTCATACAAATCTGGGGATTCTTCAGAGCCTTCCAATTCTACTTGTCTTCGGCCTTCAACCGTTGTAGTTTCCATTATTCAGATGCACGAAAAATACTCTTAGTTTTCCGATATCTCGTACTTCTTGGGGTGGTCTCATCAGTCGAATCTTCATGTGGTCAAAAGGGGAAAGGGGTATAGTCTCACTAAAAGGGAATATTTGGAATAAGCTCAGAAGAGAAGAGAGGTAAAATATCCTTTTGAAAGGGAAAGTTGTAGAGAAAAATCTTTGCTATGGGCTTCCCAGTTTCTAGGGTCACGTCCTACAGTCAACATGTGCTCTGATACCGTCTTGTAGCGACCTGACCCGAATGGATCAAGTCTCTGTGCTTAAGTGTCATCCCTGGATCGGTATGCTGACACACACAGTACTCGAAGGATTTATAACAGAGGTAAATCACATGTATAAAGTAACGTAAATACTATTACCTCAAATCCAAAATAGCGGAAGCAACAAGGTTGTGGATCCCCATCAACACCAACGGCAAAGTTGAGTGTAGGAATCATAACCCTAACGTGTCACTTACTCGTCGTAAGAAACCTGCAACATGAGACGTTGCAGCCCGAAACGGGTCAGTACATTGAATGTACTGGCAAATTTACACCATAGAGAAAATGATGAACAATGGCTATCACTATATGCATGTATGGCTGGTGGAAAAGCTCTATGGTTATAATGTTTTTTGCAAAAAGCTGATTTTTCCCTACTGCAAAGGAATAAATTTTATTTAACTATCATGGTGGTTGTTGAACATTGAGAATGGTTGACAGCATTCTCAATCCCAATTAAGTAACATCATTAAACCCAACAATATTTGTTTAAAGTAACGTGATGAGATCAACAGGATAATCCAAGAACTAGATACTCAAGATGTCCATAACCGGGGACACGGCTAATCATGATTAGTTTATACACTCTATAGAGGTTTGTGCACTTTTCCCCACAAGACTCGATCGCCTCCGTTTGGTTTCTCACACTACAGGGTGTTTGAGAAATGGATGACCGAGACATAGTCTTTCAGAAGCGCTAGCACCTTACGATCGGGTAGACCGTACCACCGACAACCCCTACATCTGCTAGTCTACCACTGTAAGAGTTCACACAACTTAGTCAACTATGCCAAAGCCCATAATGGCTTGTGGCTGCACACAGAAGTTTCTAGTATGAATAATCTCATGATCCCTTTGAGCCTGGGTGGCGGTCCAAAGAAAAACAGGCAAGTCCTGGAAACCCCAGGTGCCTCAATCCACCCAGATGTGTGTTTAAGTTGCCACCTTAGATAAACCATTAATTAACAATCTCACATCTGTCATGGATATCACTCACCCAATCCACGTCTACTAGCATAGCATGGCATAATAAGCAAACGTAGAGGTAACTCCCAAAGGTTTGATAATAAACAGGTAATAGGTACTACCTCATCTACTTCCCATCCCACAATTTAATTAGAATCCTAATCATGCAATGTGTGAAGATTGATCTAATGCAAAAAAAAACTGGGTATGGAAGGGGATATGATCAAAGTGTGAACTTGCCTGCAATGTTGATGAAGATGATTCACACTCAAAACTCGTGATAGATCTACTCGTCACACTCCGGTCAATCTATCATAAGAAAACAATAGTAACCACACATAAGCAATCACTCAAATGATCGGGAAGAACGAAGAAGACGGTTCGGAAAACTTCAAAACCAAGCAAATAGCTCTCGCAACATAAAAAAATTTCTAACAATACCAAAATTATGTGAATTTGGCCTTATTAGAATGTTTAGGTCAAGAGCTTCGATTTGCAAAAAGAATCAGCTCAAGCGGATTTACAGATAAAAAGATATGATCAAAAGAAGTTTGAATTCAAATCTGATCTAATTCAAATTTTAAACTTCTCAAAAACATGTTTGAGTTGGATTACTGGATAGAGGAGATCATAACGAAGACGTGGGCGTTGGTTTCGTCTAATTCCGACTAACGAGCAAAAAGTTATGACCGTTTGAAAAACAGGGACTAAGCTGCAATTAAAATACTTACAAACGGGTCCCTGGCCACAAAACAAATCTAATGTATGAACGTTCACTGCCGACGCTAAACGTATGAACGTTCGTTAACTAAACATACCTGTTTGAAAAAAAACGAAACCTAGATCTAATCCGGACCATCGATCGTAGATCAGACGAGGAGGAAAGAGGTGAGGCGTACCGCGGCGACGGTGGCTGCCAGTGGCGAGGGGGACGGTGGCGGCGGCTCGAACGTCAATGGGGCGGCGACTACGGTGGGTCTCCGGCGGCGGCGAGGGAGTCAGGGGGCTCAGCGCGGCGCGACGGTGAAGATGGAGGTGGCGGCGTCGGCGACGAAGCTCGGTGGCGGCGGCAACTCCGGTGAGGGTGTGGCGGCGGCTGCGAGGTCGGCAGCTCGGCCTGATGAAGAAAACGGGGCCGGGGTCCCCAGTATATATATAAGAGGAGGGGCGGCGGGGTGCTTGGGCGAGGGGTAGGGAGAGTCCGAGGCGAGGACGGCGTCGCCGGCGATGGCGTACAGGAGCAGAACTCCTGTTGCCTTGCGGGAGGAGGAAGAAGATGCGGGGCCCGCCTGTCGGCGTCCGAGGGAGAGAGACGGAGGGAACGGGCAACCGGGGCGGAGGCAGTTCGCTCGAGGGAGAGAGGCCATGGGCCAATTCGGCTTGCTGGGCCGTGGGGCGGAGAGAGAGATAGAACAGGGCTGGGCTAGCGCTGGCGCTGGGCTAGGTCGGCCCAGTTCGGCAGAAGGGAAAGAAGTTTTTCTTTTATAAAGATTTTCCAGACAGCAGAAAAATAAAAAAAATAAATAACTAATTTTTTTATATAGGCATATAATATATCAAAAATTTCATAAAAAGATTTTCTATGACATGAGCATTTTTCTAGCATTAAATAAAATACACACAAATTCTAATAATTCAAAGAGTGCTACTGGTCTACTAAAATTCAACAAAAATCATTTTAAAAATACCAAAATGATTTCAAATTAATTTCTCTCCAATTTTATATTGTAGGGTATCATGTTACCCTATTTTCCATTTACTTTGTTTTTGGAGAAAAATAATTTGAATAATACTCAATTAAATCCAAATTGAAAATAATTTCAAAAGGACTTTGAAATTGATCCTTTGAAACTCCCAACTCATATTTCATATAATTTGAAGAAGTCATTTTATCTTCTCTCGTGAAAATCATTGAGTTGCATAAAGTTTCAGAATTGAATTATTTCAAAATGAACTTCAAATATTTCCGAATACCCTCTCATTTAATTTAATGGAAGAAGTCATATCATCTTCGCTCAAGGGTTTTGTATTTGAAAAGAATTTGAATTCACAGAGATCATAAAAATGCAAAAATGAAAGTTTGGGAAAGTCCTTTTATTCTCTCTCATTTAACTTTCAAAAGTTTCGAATTTCACTCACTTTCAGTCAGTCAATCAAACAATCAAATCTATCTATTTATTATAACATTCCAAAATTTAGAATTTTGGGATGTTATAATACGGGTGTTCTAACAAAAACATTTGCAATGAGTGTTTTATATTTAAAAACCATTGACATTTTTTCAAAAGAAAATCTTTTGATAAGTATGTACATTAAGAGAGAAAAACACAAGTTCGTTCAAACCATATTTTTCATTCAGTCACACTGCGAATTTATATTCATATGATCGAGAATTTGAGATACAGTATTAAACCCAAAAAACTATTTCCGGCGGCGGTGGCGTGCCGCGCCGTCGTTGTCATCTTCAGGGACGCCGTTGTTGAAGTCTTCAAGGCAGCAAAAAATGTTCTTCACTTGTAAATCAAACATCATATCATCGCGTGATCGACGGGCGAGGCGCGGGAGGACGGCAACTGGCTCCGCTGAGAGGCAGCGGTCGACGGCAGCGTCCCATGCCACTGAGGGGGGCGCACACACGGGCACGGGAGCTGTGTGTGCAACCAAACGCACAAGGACCGGCGTCACGGTGGGTGGAGGGGCGCGCACGGGCAGGGCATGGGCGCGGCGGGTGCAGTTATATGTCTCCAACGTATCTATAATTTTTGATTGCTCCATGCTATTATATATTCTGTTTTGTATGTTTAATGGGCTTATTTAGACACTTTTATATTATTTTTGGGACTAACCTATTAACCGGAGGCCCAACCCAAATTGTTGTTTTTTGCCTATTTCAGTGTTTCACAGAAAAAGAATATCAAACGGAGTCCAAACGGAATGAAACCTTCGGGAGCGTGATTTTTGGAACAAACGTGATCCAGGGGGCTCGGAGTGGACATCAAGAAAAAATCAAGGAGGCGACGAGGCAGGGGGGCCTACCCCCTGGGCGCGCCCTCCACCCTCGTGGGCCCCTCGTTGCTCCACCCACCTACTTCTTCCTCCTATATATATTCATATACCCCGAAAACATCCAGGAGCACCACGAAACCCTATTTCCACCACCTCAACCTTCTGTACCCAAGAGATCCCATCTTGGGGCCTTTTTCGGAGCTCCGCCGGAGGGGGCATTTATCACGGAGGGCCTCTACATCAACTCCATGGCCCCTCCGATGATGTGTGAGTAGTTTACCTCAGACCTTCGGGTCCATAGTTATTAGCTAGATGGCTTCTTCTATCTCTTTGGATCTCAATACAAAGTTCTCCTTGATTCCCTTGGAGATCTATTCGATGTAATCTTCTTTTGCGGTGTGTTTGTCGAGATCCGATGAATTGTGGGTTTATGATCAAGTTTATTATGAACAATATTTGAATCTTCTTTGAATTCTTTTATGCATGATTGATTATCTTTGCAAGTCTCTTCGAATTATCATTTTGGTTTGGCCCACTAGATTGATCTTGCTTGCAATGGTAGAAGTGCTTAGCTTTGGGTTCGATCTTGCGGTGCTCGATCCCAGTGACGGAAAGGGAATCGACACGTATTGTATTGTTGCCATCGAGGATAAAAAGATGGGGTTTATATCATATTGCATGAGTTTATCCCTCTACATCATGTCATCTTGCTTAAAGCGTTACTCTGTTCTTATGAACTTAATACTCTAGATGCATGCTGGATAGCGGTCGATGTGTGGGGTAATAGTAGTAGAGGCAGGCAGGAGTTGGTCTACTTGTCACGGACATGATGCCTATATACATGATCATACCTAGATATTCTCATAACTATGCTCAATTCTCTCAATTGCTCGACAGTAATTTGTTCACCCACCATAATACTTATGCTATCTTGAGAGAAGCCACTAGTGAAACCTACGGCCCCGGGTCTATTTTCCATCATACAAGTTGCCAATCTATTTTATTTTGCAATCTTTACTTTCAATCTATATCATAAAAATACCAAAAATATTTATCTTATTATTATTATCTGTATCAGATCTCACTCGTGCAAGTGGCCGTGAAGCGATTGACAACCCCTTTATCATGTTGGTTGCGAGGTTCTTATTGGTTTGTGTAGGTACGAGGTGACTCGCGCCTGGTCTCCTACTGGATTGATACCTGGTTTCTCAAAAACTGAGGGAAATACTTACGCTGCTTTGCTGCATCGCCCTTTCCTCTTCAAGGGAAAACCAATGAAGTGCTCAAGAGGTAGCATGCAGCCAAACGCACGGGGGCCGGTGCCACGGTGGGTGGGGAGGGGCATGCACGGACACAGGCACGGGCGCTGGCGCTGCCATGTACACGAGCTCGCGCGGGTCCGCCGAGACCTCGCCGACGCCCACGGCTTCTAGCTCTGCGATAGTGCTCGGCGACCAGCCCGTCAATGCTACGGGGATGGTCGCTGGCGCGGGCGCGGGGATGGGAGCTAGGACGGGACACTACAAGAAATATGTCAACTAGTGACCTTCTGTCAGTGACCCTGGAAGAATTGGTCATAGATCTATGAACATTTCAGACCAATTGGTCAAAAGCTGTTCGGGGGGCTCCAAACCCTAAACTATAACGACCATTTTGGTCAGAAAGGTCGTAATTTCCTTACACGAAATGGCCATAAAGCAGATAGCACTGGTCTACATCCTTATTTCTAGCTGATCATTACCAATATAGATGGTCATAACCTTGTAAATTGTGGTGGGTTGCTATGACTAGGCGCCACCTCATTAGTTTTGCCTATGTGTCATGTCCATGTGGCAGTTTTTGCCCTAGGTTGTGAAGCAACCTATATTTCTGTCATTCCCAAAATTCCCAAAAAGTCTCATAAACTATTTGGGTCATATCTTCATCAAATATGTAAAAAACCTTCCTTGCCTAGTTCAAAAATAATTCAAAAATATTCATTTTCCTATTCTGTTCAGAACAATAGTTTGTGAAGGAAGTACCACTTTGGCATGTCCAAATAGTATCTGTTTTCTACAACGCTTTCCTATGCCCAAATAACCATCCTCCACCAAATGCCAGCTCAATCCATTCATTATTTTGAGCCGAGCTTCAACATTCGTATTTATGTCCAATGTGGTAGTTTGCAAAGCAAGTACCACCTAGGCTCCTCCTATTGAGCTGAAAATTTGTGAAGACGGTCTTCTTAGTAACTGATCATCCTCAGCCAAAACTCACACCCATTAACCATGTACATTTCTCGTACCGCTAATCAAACACTTGGCTACTAATTCATGTTTGAGCATCGATCGGTCTCCTCGTGAGAATCTTATGTTGTAATTTTCTTCCTAGCACCTACCTGGGGAGTTCCCAACCCACTAGACATGCCTAGGCTGCCCAGAACACATGGCAACGCCATGGTCACGCGGTGACCACGCGGCGGACATGCGAGTTTACGCGCTCTAGAGTTGGGGGCCTCGGCCACCGCCCAAACCTCGATGTATCGCCACCAAACCGTGTATTTATGATTAAATAGGTACTTATGTAACTATAAATGATTTTTGGAAAAAAATAAATAGTAAACTATGAGGCAGCTGCAGCTCAAATTTGACCCGCTACCAGCTGAATCGGCGGAAATTTGTCTTTTTCACCAGAGGTGGATCAAAACTTTTTACACCCAACCATTTGGTCAATTGTGCATTAAATATGTCCTAGTATTTTAGAAAACCAATTTGGTCCAATTTTGCGAGAATTATTTGGTAGGTCCTTCACAAAAAAACTCATTTCGGGCACTCGGAAAATGGAAAACGAATTTTCCGTGCATAGAAAATGAAAACTTCCTTAGGCAACATTGTTTGCCATTCCAAGATGCACCCTTTTGCATAATATGAGATCATTTGAACAAACTATGCCATGAATGTGGCCATAAGATTGATCATTTGGCTTGAAAGCCATGAATCTTCAGGCATGACAACTCATTTCTGAGAACACTTTTTAAAAATAATTTCTGTATTACAAGTTTATTATTTTTCCTGGAAACTTGGTCACATATAATGACACAATGCGAAGGTTTTCCATTTTTTTTGATTTTTTGAATTTTTTATGCCCGTTTCAAAATGCGGTCAAAACAGCGGGCTTGCCCGTTCCTAGCTAGTGGTTGAATCTTGGAAAATTTTTGATGTTTCTCTGATTAAATATATACTTATGTACCTAGAAATGATTTTTGTAAAAAATAAGGGTCAATTCCATTTTCCCCCTAACTTTGTCCCAACCTCATCTTTACCCCTAAATAAAAACAATGCTCAAC
Source organism: Triticum aestivum (assembly GCF_018294505.1). Lineage (NCBI taxonomy): Eukaryota > Viridiplantae > Streptophyta > Magnoliopsida > Poales > Poaceae > Triticum > Triticum aestivum. Next base: position 644,268,350 of record NC_057812.1, read on the forward strand.
TTTGCCCCTCTTCCGTTAGGTGCGCTTATAGAAATGCCCTTCCGTACATTTTCCGTCCAGTCAAAGGCCTTTGACCATTAGATTTTTCTATACGCGCACTTAATGGTCAAAGGCCTTTGACTGGACGGAAAATGTACGGAAGGGCATTTCTATAAGCACACTTAACGGAAGAGGGGCAAAGTTGAGCACTGTTTTTATTTAGGGGTAAAGATGAGGTCGGGACAAAGTTAGGGGGAAAATGTAAGTCTCCCAAAAAATAAAGAGCAAACTATGATTGCGCATTAAATATGTCCTAGTATTTTAGAAAATTGATTTTGTCCAATTTTGCAAGAATTATTTGGTAGGTCATTCACAAAAAAACTCATTTCGGGCACTCGGAAAATGGAAAACGAATTTTCCGTGCACAAAAATGAAAACTTCCTTAGGCAACATTGTTTGCCATTCCAAGATGCACCCTTTTGCACAATATGAGATCATTTGAACAAACTATGCCATGAATGTGGCCATAAGATTGAGCATTTGGTTTGAAAGCCATGAATCTTCATGCATGACAACTCACTTCTGAGAACACTTTTAAAAAATAATTTCCGTATTACAAGTTTATTATTTTTCCTGGAAACTTAGTCACATGTAATGACACAATGCAAAGGTTTTCCATTTTTTTGAATTTTCTATGCCCGTTTAAAAATGCGGCTAAAACAACGGGCTTGAAATTGGATATAAAAAATGATGTAAAATGGCCCTTACTGTCGACGTTTATTGAAATTGGATATAAAAAATGATGTTAAATGGCACATGAAGCAGGTTGTGCCCCTTTTATCGCCTGGTGCAACACACGACATTTGTACAACTCAGAAGCAAACCAAGGGGCATTGCGGGAGTCTGGACCTCCGCCTGCACCGCGCCACGCCAAAACCCGTGCTTCCGCACCCTCTCTGCTCCGATCATTTCTGCGCCAAGTTGAAGCGAAAAGAGGCGCCGATCAAGATGATGGAGATGTTCGAGGATATCTTGGCGAAGAAGGAGGCATATGTCAAGCTCTATGGTGCGTAGGGAGAAAGAAATGTAGAGAGGTTCACCATCTTGATGATGGCAACCGAGAAGAAGATCAACCTCGAAGTGGAGAAGACCAAACTCAAAAAGAAGAAGGTTGAGCTCGCGGCCACTTCAGAGGATACCAAGATGATGTTGACCATGAGAAGTGGACGAGTTGGATCTTGATGTGACAATGATCATGCACTTCGTCCATGTTAGATGTTGAAGCATTTGGCGGCCACGATGGAGACGTCCCAGAAGGAGACGCATAGTAAGGTGGCAGATGGTGAGGAGGTGAATGATGAGGAGGAATCGGTGCAGAGTTAGTGAAGAGGCTCAGACAGCATGTCTGGGAAGGAAAAATGTCATCTTTTGCATGGACTGCCGGACAGGTTCTTTTGTGATCGGGCGCATGTAAAAAACTATAAGCATCCGACACTTTTTGGTTGTGATTGGGGTGCTATGAATACCACACTATTGCTCATATTGCTATGCATTTAAAATAAAGGATAGTGCGACATTTAGGGGATGTGATTGGATGACTAGCTCCCGTATTTATGTTCGTGGACTGATCTGAACAAGTCCGCAGGACAAATATTGTGCCCATTTTAGGAACAGCGTTGAAGATGCCCTTACTATTTGCCACCATACAAACTACAGAAATCATAGTTTAAAATCAATAGACTCATAGCAACTCCAATAGCTTCCTTATTCATAAGAAAATATCATTTACGGGGAGTACAGGCAAAAATAGCCCTCAAACAGCTCCTGTAAAACCAGAAGTTTCCCAAAAGTTTTTTTTACCGAAAGCTGGCCATCTCGTATAATTATGGTAGCCTAAGACCGCTTGAACTTTATGGCTCGGATACACTCGTGCCACCACGACAGTCCCGCGCCACCACTCCATGGGCAACACCGCTGACCACCGTCGCCACGCCATCACCATTACCGCCTCGAGTTTCACGTCGCTAAGACGGGAGAGGAGCTCACAAGTGAGGCGCCTCATGCGCCGCACCCCCGCCAAGCATTTGGATTTCGTTTTGGGGATTTTACTGGGTCTGGACGAAACGGGCAAAATTCATTTTTTTGGATTTTTTTGAAATGTTTTGGTCAAAAATTACGATCCAAAATTTAAATTTTGAATGAAATTTGACCAAAATTTATCCAAAACTATGAAATAAACCGGAACATAAGTGTACAGTAGATCGTTTATTTAGCCAGTAGAAGTCATACAATAAAATCAAAGTTTATCCCATACTACCTAATACTCACGACAAGGTAGAAATAAATCCTAGTCTATCATATACTTTCTAATAATCACGACATTCCGCATCCCCTGCAGTCACAACGGTAACGACAGAGATAGTGAGACTGGAGAAGAATCCGAAGGTAAGCCGAAGGACACCCCACCCCACACACACACATACACTGTTGAACGGTCAATGCATCGCGCAAGTCATGACTGGAGTGGAAACCATCGAGGTTGCTGAAGCAAGGCGGTAGCCCTTTGTGCTGATGTCGAGGTAGCCGAGAGCATAGGGTGGTGTAGCCGTGGTCGAGGTAGTCGTGTGAGGGACGTCGTGGTTGATGTCGAGTCGGGGTGGCCAGTGTCGAGTAAGTCATCATGGACCGGGAAGAAGAGCAGCAGCAGCGGCCAAAGGAGGCAGCGTCAATGGCTAGGTTAGGAGCACGACGGCGGTGCTCGAAGTAGGCGAGGAAGAACCCGACAGCATGACGAAGACTGGCGCAGATGGTGGTGTTCCCGCGTCTAGGAAGGCGGCAAGGCGCATACCACACAGAAGTCGACACGTGTGCACGAAGAAGTGGACCGTGTGTCGCGGCACTACGGCCCGAAGGGGCGAGGTAGTGGCGGCATGTGGCTCGGGGCGACGGTGGGGAAGACCTCAGGAACGCCGCAAGGATCGCATTCCACACTCTCTACGCCCAGATGGGGCAACGCAGCGGCAACGCAAGGGTCAGTGCAGCCACATGACCGGCCTGGAGCGGACAGCCTCAAGGCGGCAGTGGACTGCAGGTCGCGGAACTACGGTCTGATGGGTCGACGTAGCGGCATCGCGCGAGTCGGTGCAACAATGGGAATGGACTCGGTACTGATTTTCTGGAAAACCAAAAACAAGTAGAAAACATCAACTGGCAATAGGCACTAGGTTAATAGGTTGGTCCCCAAAAATGAAATAAAATAGGATAAAACTAACAATAAAGTATCCAAGATTAATAATATAATAGCATGAAACAATAAAAAAATTATAGATACATTGGAGACGTATCAATAGACCGCCTTGGGGGAGGCATGTTGCGAAAGCGGCGGCGGCTAGGGTTTGGATCAGGGTTAGGCTGATACCATGTAGAATGATAGAGGGGAATTGTTTGATGTATTGCTGGAGCTACGTGGACGTATATATAGGAGTACATGACCATCTTGGAGTACAAGACAAAGTAGAAATAGATCGTAGTATAGCATATACTTCCTAATAATCACGATACTCAACACTTCCCACCATCGCATTTGCTCCACCTCTAGCTGCCGAAATGCCACCACTAGCACCGCCAACCACTGCCAATACAACAAGTTACATCGGCTTGCCAACCCGTGCCACAAGTGCTCACCTCACTGGAGTCAATGGTGCGATGGCGGAGGACTCAGGTTTCGGTGAAGTCAGGATTGCATGGGGCTAGGGGTTTCTGTGAAGTTGTCTGGGAGGTTCGTCGTGGTGCGGGGAGTCAAATGGTGGCAAGCGTTAGTCTCGGGGGGCAACTGTGCTGTTGGAATTTCACCGGCGACGAGCAAGGGCAGTGCAGCAATGGCGAGCTCGCAGCGGAGTAGCCTTGCGGCAATGGGCGTCAGGAGGTTGGGGATTTTGCAGAGGCGGTTGGGGGCTTCTTAGAGGCACGGTGGCGAGGCTCGGTGTGGCCGGAGAGCACACGAGTGGCATCGTGTGCGCGGGCATGCACGACATGGGCGTCGTCGGTGGTTGGTGCATGGTGGGGGTGAAGGAGCTGATATGCGGGGCCCGCATGTCTATGGGTGAGAGAGAGAGAGGCGGGCTGGGGCGCTATCCTGGTTGGCTGGGCCTTTTCGTTTTTCTTTTATTTTTTTGTTTTTTGTTTTTTCTTTTCTTCCTTTTCTATTTCCTTCTATAAATTCAGATAGACTTTGAATTTAATTTTTCTTCCAATAGTGAATCATTTCTAAATTCCAAATGGTATATTTGTGGTGGGAATTTTGGACAAATAATTTCTGCAACTTGCATTTTCCATTTGAATTTGGTTTCAAAACCAAATGTTTTTCACATCCATTTCAAAAAATTGACAGAGGGTCGAGGTAATTATTTTGACTTATGAAATTCATCTTCGTGCAAAATAATAGAAAGCCATTTTAAAATAATTCCCTTCGACGTTTGAATTGATTTCAAAACAAATCTAATACAATTCTTGGAAAATTTTGGCTTGAATATTACTTCGGACTTATTATGGATAGCCTTATGCCCAATAAATATTTTAAAATGGTTTGGTTTCTACCAGAGGCAGCTAGGTTTCCACTAGTCGCACCAGGATTTTATCCCTCCTAGGAATTTAATCAAGCAAAGCAAAGTCAATCACCATCAAATGTAGGCAATCCATGGGTATTTCCTACCAAAAATTTTAGTTCCCTGTGAATTTTCCAACACTCCAGATTTGGGAAAAAAACTAGGATATGACACCTAGATCCCATCTACCTATCCCTCTTGCTTGCTAGATCAAGGAGAAGGAGACGCCACTAAGCCGTACGTGTACATATCTTGAAGGTGCCATTCGTGCGGTGCTTGATCGGATTAGATCGCGAAGAAAGTATGACTACACCAACCACATTCATTAGAACGTTTCCGCTCTCGGTCTACAAGGTTATGTAGACTCTTTCCCACTCGTTGTTAGCATGTAGTAGATTAGATCTTGGATGAACCGCACCGTACGTTCTATTTGACTCTTCCACGCGGACCCTCAAAGCGCATGCAATTTATTAGATCAAATTGTCCAGACAGAATTTATCATTAACGTGGTCTAGTGTTTGTCTGCGAAAGCATTTGATTTTCCTGCAAATCGTTAACAAACCAAGGTGGCACTACAGAAGTTCGAACCTCTGCCCGCGCATTGTGAGCCAAAACCAACGCTTTCCCACCCTCTCCTCTCCAATCATTTCCGCGCAAAGTTGAAGCGACAAGGGGCGCCGATCAAGATGACGGAGAGGTTCGAGAACATCTTGGCGAAGAAGGAGGCATATTTCAAGCACTATTCGGAGAGGTTCAACATCTTGATGGTGGCAACTGAGAAGAAGATCAACCTCGAAGAGGAGAAGACCAAAATCAAAGAGTAGAAGATTGAGATCACGGCCACTTTAGAGGGTACCAAGTCGCGATGATGATGGTGCGCTTCATCCATATGTTATGATGCGCTGAACCATTTGGCGGCCGCAATGAAGATGTTCCAGAAGGAGACAGATAGTGAGGAGGTGGATGAGGAGGAGTTAGCAGTGGCAGAGTGAGCGAAGAGGCTCGGAGAGCATGTCTAGGAGGGCAAAAATGTCATTTTTTTCATGGACTCCCGGACAGATTTTTTTTGTGATCGCGCGTAGTAAAACTATAAGCATTCGCCTCTTTTTGATTGTGATTGGATGTTATGAATACCACACTATTGCTCATATTGCTATGAATTTAAAATGAAGGATAACCGTAGCTTTTAGGGGATGTGATTGTATGGCCGGATTCTGTATTCATGTTCGTGGACTGATCCGGACAAGTCTGCAGGACAAATAGTGTGTCCATTTTAGGAATGACGTTGGAGATGTCCTTACCACTTACCACCATCAAACTACAAAAATCACAGTTTAAAATCACAAGAGTTAGAGCCACCCCAATAGCTTTCCTATTCGTAAAAAAATATCATTTACGGGAAACAGAGGCAAAAATAGCCTTCAAACAGCTTTTGTAAACCCAGAAATTCCCTAAAAGTTTTTTTATAGAAAAGTGACCTTCTCATATAATTTTGGTAGCCTGAAACCGCTTGAACTTTATGTCTCAGATACCCTCATACCACCACCATGGTCCCATGCCACGACTCCACCAGCAGTGCCGCCGACCACCATAGTTGCGCCACCATCATCACCGCCTGGAGTTTCATGTCATGACGTCGGGACAAGCTCACAAGTGAGGTGCCTCATGCGCTGTACGGCCCGTACCCCGGCCATGCCGACCACCGCAGATGGCGCCGCCCATTGTCAAGCCTCCCCACCGTTGCGCCTCCTCCTGCTCCTCTGGCTTCCGAAATGGCACCAGCAACACCGTCGACCACCGCCACTACAGAGAGTTACGTCGGCTTGCTGACCCGTGCCAGCATGCCACAACTGTCACTGATTGGCGGGTCGTAGGCTACTTCTAATAAAAAATAGAAAAAAATAGGGGAGACATTTACGGGAACTCAAAAAAGTAGTTGTAAGTCAATTTTCCCTAAATTATATGGTCATCCCATAAAACAACTTTTACGGAAAGTTTTTAGGGGATCTACTGGAGTGGCTCTTAGGCTACCTTCACAATAGAAGGATAACAACAAAATTTGAGAAATATTCATCAGCGCTTGACTGATCGCCACATTCGATCGGTTGCCTTCCACTTGCGCCATGTGCTCGATCTGGTCCACGTGTTGCGGCTACCTTGCTTAAGGAAGAGTGTCACCAAAATGGAGGCAAACCAAAAACACGTCTAATATTCTTATCTTTCATCCTTATCTACATGGCATCCATCCAGGTTCCCAGACACACATCCAAGGTTCTGGCTGGAAACCTTGGATGTGTGGTTGGAAGCCTTCATTGAACCCCTACAATCAAACAGAGATGAGAACAAAATCCAATGTCACATGAAGCTCCCGCACTTGTCCTATCCTGACCCTTTCCCTCTCCCCCTCTAATCGTGGCGATTACGTTGTTGTCCACCTCCACTGCCGAGCAACCGATGCCTCGCCTCACTAGTCACCCTCACCCCCCGTCACCATCTGCCCCCACTATCACTACTAGGGAAATGCCTAGAAGTAGCGTCGGTACCTGCTCTACTGATAAGGCACTACAGCTAACATTTATCAGTAGTGCGTGTTGACACGCGCTACTTCTATACCTACTTAGCAGTAGTGCTTCCCATACCAGCGCTACTGCTAGGTGCTTTAGCAGTAGCGTTTTCCTGTCCAGCGCTAATGTGCGCTACTACTATATTTTCTCATATCTTTCTTTTACTACGTATTTGTGATGTTTTTGTATAGTTTTTATACATTATTCTAATCATATCATAAACATGCAATATGCTCATCATATCATACATATAATAGTCTCATCATATCTTCCAACCCAAATCATGTCGTCACATCATAATCACGATATAGCTATACAAGTTACATGACATATCTCATCATACATAATGTAGTACTTCTGGAGGCGTCGGTTCGTATCCCTCTCTCACACTAGCATGAACCTAAACTAACTATTGGCTGTCGCTCTGAAACCGGAAACCGGTACACCTGGGCATGACACTCCCGTCACTTGTCGTATACTGCTGGCGTAGCACTTCTTTGTCATCGATGATCTATGCACCTGCATCGTCACATGAGTCGATGATATGCAACATATATAATTGAGCAACAGAAAGAGACAGTCTTGGCAAAAATAGAGGCAACATATCATAAGCATAAATAAAAAAGTTCATCGTACCCAAAATGCCCTAACTAGAGTGATCTTCGCTAGTTTAGGAGGACGGTATAATTACATCACAAATAAAGTTTCATCATGTATGACTCAAAGTTTCGTCATTCAGAAAGTATGTACTAAAGGGACACATTGTCATATATCGACAATCACTCCAACATGTCGTGACATCCATCCAAGTCAGGGATATAGTCCCCGAGCTTAGTGAAAGGCTTCAGGTTGTGATGCTGAGCGGCTACGCGTGTTCTGACGTCTTCCTGAGACATTTGCCCTTCCGCGTAGAACATCCCTGTTTTTTCGAGGACCTCCTTCATGATGATTTGGACACGTTCACGCTGGATGTGATGGAACTCAGCTCAAAGTCGATGATCCAGGATATCTCCTACGTTCTTTGCCCATTGCAGAATATGGGCATCGCCGGATGTAGTTGACCTGCGAAGGTTCTACTGATCCTGTCTGTACTCCATCATTTGGTGTAGGACATAGAAACCATCACTAAGATTATCACTTGGTTGCTGGATGCAGCAGAAGTCGGTCTTATGGCCGAAGGTGGGCCTGTCATTCCTTGTCTTCCTGGTCTTGATCTCTCCACCCCGTATGTCGTAGAAGAAGATAGCATTGTCGAGAACAGACTTGATGTGGGTGTAATCCTTTTTGTTCATGTTCTTCGATGAGTCCAAGTAAAGAGCGTGGGAGAATCAGGGGTAAAGGATGATGAGGACGGCGCGCTCGTGGCTGCGCAAAATAAGGACGCCTCAAATTAATTAGCCTCCCTCGTGCAAATGAATGATTGAAATCGAAGGAAGGATATCCGCGTGGATTACTTACATGGGTTGATAAGGCATGAGAATTGTCTCCTTGTCCTTATTGGCGACCATGAAATCAACGATGTAGTCCCTCGCGTATTCACGATGCTCTGTGCAGACTGCCAAGAAACCCTCGTGCATGAAGTATGGGTCAGCAACACATTTATAAGGTATCTGCTCAATAACGATGATGTAGTTCATGTACAAGGCAAAAAGGCGGACAAACATAAAATCTAGCTTTTTCAAGTGAAACATGTCGAAGATGTAATCGAATTGAAGGAAGAACTTCTCTGCAAGGAATGTGTCGACGTACAACCTTTGCCGCGGCACGTTAACCACGTAGAGTGGGTATCCTGGATTTTCCGAGGCAACTAGGCTTTTCTCTCTCCGCAGCACATCGTCATGAACTCTCCTTAGATCGTTGTGTATGGCCTCTACCGCTGCCTTAGGTAGGATTGGTTCACCGGGGATATGGTATTTCACCGCACTAGGGACAGGTATACGGTCTTGAACCCGATGCTACGAAAGCGGCTGGATCATAGCAACAACTTTATTGTTGCCTTTCCTCGCTCTGTTCCTATGCTTCTTTGGTACTAGAAGGTCGTCTATAATACGTTCAGCCTCCGGAGGCGGAAATTCAGGGACCGGCTCATGACGCTCAAACCCTGAGTACTCATACTGCTGAGACATCAATCCTTCGTCATCATAGGCGCCAGTATTGAGATATTGTAGAGTGTCATCGTCATCCTCATCCTCATCTATGGCATCGATATCATGCATTGCTTCTTCGATGACGGCAACGTCATCAGTGACTAATGGAGCCTCCTCCTCATCCCGTCCTATATAACCCGGCACGACAGGCGACACTAATTGGGTAGGTGGGGTGTTGATGTTCGTAACTTGCTGAGGATGCGTGGTCGTGGGTGTGCTCCCGGCCGCCTCCAGACGAATCAGACTCTTTGGTCACAATAGGACCCACCTCTTGCAATCGCCAAGCCACCATGGGGTCTCATCGTCATCTCCTCCGAGTAGTACCCGAGGAGCCAAATTCTCGTTTCCTGGTTTGACACTGGCCACGGAAACCTTGAAGACGTCAGGTTTAACACTGGCTATGGAACAGTTATTCCTTTGGCTTCATTATCATCTCCTTCCCTGCGTCCACCTTCTAGTCGCTGATGGTGTACAATATGGTGCATGGGGTTACGTTGTCCTGGAAAGACATGTCTGCGACGTGAGACATCCAAAAGGCAACGGAAACGGGAGATTATACATTTATTGAAGAGGGTCGGTGTGATAGGTACCGTGAGGGCTTCGAGCTCTGCCAAAGATTAAGCACCGTCGAGCACGTCCGAGACGGAGGACGGGCTCCTATGAGCATGTGCGGGAGCCATGATAACCCACAACTATAGGGGATCGCAACCGTTTTTGAGGGTAGAGTATTCAACCCAAATTTATAGATTCGACACAAGGGGAGCCAAAGAATATTTGAAGGTATTAGCAGCTGAGTTGTCAATTCAATCACACCTGGAGATTAATTATGTACAGCAACGTGATCAGTAGCAAAGTAATATGATAGTTTTGATAATAGTGACAGCAGTAACAACAATGGTAGCAGTGATAGCGGTAGTTTTGTAGTAAGTGCAACAGTAACAGTAGTAACTTAGCAAGAACAATATAAGATAAATTCATAGGCATTGGATCGGTGACTTGTTGGATGATATTCATCATGAGACAGTTATTACCTAGGGCGATACAGCACTAGCTCCAGATCATCAATATAATGTAGGCATGTATTCTGTAAATAGTCATATGTTTTTATGGAAAGAACTTGCATGACATCTTTTGTCCTACCCTCCCGTGGCAGCGGGGTCCATATTGAAAACTAAGGGATATTAAGGCCTTCTTTTAATAAAGAACTGGAACAAAGCATTAACACACGGTGAATACATGAACTCCTCAAACTACAGTCATCGCCGGGAGTGGTCCCGACTATTGAACTCCGGGGTTGCCGGATCATAACACGTAGTAGGTGACTATAACTTGCAAGATAGGATCTAGAACATAGATATAATGGTGATAACATAAACGGTTTAGATCTAAAATCATGGCACCCGGGCCCAAAGTGACAAGCATTAAGCATGGCAAAGTCATACCAACATCAATCTTAGAACATAGTGGATACCAGGGATCAAGCCCTAACAAAACTAACTCGATTACATGATGAACCTCATCCAACTCCTCCCTGACCAGCGAGCCTACGAAGGAATTACTCACTCCCAGTGGGGACCATCATCGAATTGGCGATGGAGAAGGGATGGTGATGATGAAGAACGAAGATCCCCTCCCGGAGCCCCAAACGGACTCCAGATCTGCCCTCCCGATGAGGAACAGGAGGTGACGGCGGCTCCGTCTTGTGCATCACGATAATTCTTTCTCCTAGATTTTTTTTTCTGAAAAAATAGGTATTTATGGAGTTGGAATCAGGGTCTGGGGGGCCACCAGGTGGGGAACACCCACCTGGGCGTGCCAGGAGGCGGGGCGCGCCTGGTGGGTTGTGCCCACCCAGATGCCCCCTCCGGCGGATCTTGGCTCCAGAAATTCTCTTTATTTATATAAAAATTCCTCACAAAGTTCTGTTCCATTCCAAGAACTTTTATTTCTGCACAAAAAAACACCATGGTAGTTCGGCTAAAAACAGCGTCAGTCTGGGATTAGTTTCATTCCAATTGTGCAAATTAGAGTCCAAAATAAGAGGAAAAGCATTTGGAAAAGTAGATACGTTGGAGACGTATCAACCTCCCCAAGCTTAAACCTTTGCTTGTCCTCAAGAAATTCAGCTGATAAACTGAAAGTGAAAAAGAAAAACTTTTACGAGCTCTTTTGCTCTTGTTTGTATAAATAAGCTTAAATAGCATCCAGGTTTTAGCCAACATTATAACTAACCATGCCGACAATAACTCTTAAAAATTATATTAACTCATATCAAATGACATAATCAGCTAGCCAGCAATAATATGACAATAGTGGTATCTCGCTTGCCCTTTACGAGACCGCAAAACCTAATTGCAGAGCACCTCCAAAGTTCATCCAACGACTAAACATTGTAATTCATGGTAGAGAAGATCCAGTCATGATGCACCCAACATTAGCTACACACAATGCATAAGCATGACAACAGTGCTCTCAGGTTCTGGCGCTTATTTTAGAAGGTGATGACACAACATAAAAGTAAATAGATAGTCCCTTCGCAGAGGGAAGCAGTGATTTGCAGAGGTGCCAGAGCTCAAGTTTTAAAACAGAGGTAAATGATATTTTGAGACATGCACCCTTCTAATTTACTTCACGACCATCAGTTATCAATATCTTCCATGCTAAGCACGCTAGTGGTGGTTCCCAAGCGATAAAAGTAAAGGTTTTGACTCCATTGGGAGTTTTTGTTTGATTATTTGTAAGATTTTTCTGTTTGCAATTTGGGACTATGCATCCCTATTACCGCCCTTTTCTCGTGTTATGGTGAACGAATAACCACTCGACCTAAGAATAACCCGCTTAGCATGGAAGATACCAACCACCTCCTGTCATTCCATGAACTATCCATGCACACAAAAGGATATTTATTAGAAGTTTCTAGAGGTGGCACATGTAAATTTACTTATGACGGCAGGGTAATACCGCATATAGGTAGGTATGGTGGACTCATCTAGAATAACTTGGGTTCAAGGTTTTTGATGTACTAGCGGAATTCCCACTTAGTACAGGTGAAGGCTAGCAATTAGATTGAGAAGCGGACAGCTAGAGAGGAACAACGGTCATAAACATGCATTATGCATTAGTAACATTGGGCACTAGCATGAGTAGGATATGAACACCATGAACATAAATATCATAGAGGCTATGTTGGTTTTAATTCAACTACATGCATGAACATGTGCCAAGTCAAGCCACTCGAACATTCAGAGGAGGATACCATATCATCATACTACATCACAATCATTTTAACGCAATATTGATATCCAAGATAAATCAATATCCACTCCCAACTACTTATGCATGGCATGAGAAACTATAATCTTTAACTGTCATTGCAAACATGTTTAATCATAATGGGCTGAATCATGGATACTTGGTTAAACATATTTACACAAATAGAACAAGTCGAGTTCATACCCGTTTCTCTCTGCCATGTCCAGTTCATCGAATATTGTCATTATTTCCTTTCACTTGCACGACCGAACGATATGAAAATAATAATACTGCAAGAGTCCCATAGAATGGGTTCTTTATTCAACAGGAGAAGATAATGTAAAATGGGTTCTTTATTAGATCAACAATTATTCATATGATAGCCACTCAACATTTTCGTCGTGGTCTTCTTCTTGGTAAGACTCTAATAAAAGGAAAAGAAATTCAGAGAAACACACTGAAATATTTTTGGAGTTTTTGGTTTTCTTGAAAAAGCAAATAAAAAGCGAAAGCAAAAACAAGAAAAAAAAATACTTACACGGGAAAGCTGCGAACAAACAAAAAGAAGAACAAGGAAATCCGTTTGGGTTTTCTTTTTAGTGCTACAGCTTAGCATGCATAGAAAGTAAATTAACTACATTTTTTGGTTTTTCTAAGGTTTTATTTTTTTCAAAAACACAAGAAGAAAGCAAGAAAATAAAATTAAGCATGGATGATACAATCAAAAAGTGTAAACACCAACAACTGGAATGAGATGTGTGAACATGAATGTAATGTCGGTGACAAACACGTAATCCCAGCTTGGTAATCGATCATTAGCCTAGATAGTAGTCCGGGTGTTGAGGAGCGGGCATCCATGAATCCCACTGCTGAGGCTCCTCCTCTACAGCAGCCTGATCATTCTGGTAGACGATGATGTCCGCAGGCATAATCCTATATCCGCCCCTGGCAACAGGATCAAACAAAGCAGAAGCAGGCAATGGAATAATATCATGAGTCTTCAAACTAAAAACCAGGTTATATGGAACAAGGATGTTAGGAGAGTCGATATTAGTAAAATGATGGTGATCTATGGCTGCACGATCTAGGTAAACCTTAGTCAGAGGGTAATCATGAAGGCGTATCTCAACATTAAAGTGAGTCTCCAAACGAGTAGCGAAAATCCCACCATGTATTTTACCCTTGGACTTATTAACATGGAGGCGACGTGCCACAATAGCTCCCAAGCTATAAGTGTTGTCGCCCTCTAGTGCACGACGTAAAACGGCAAAGTTTGGTGTGCTGAGCGCACCCACTTTTTCTCTAGCAAGCAAACACTTAGCGATAAATAAAGCAAAATAATGCACGGCAGGAAAGTGAATGCTAGCGGCAGTGATGGCCTACTCCCCTCTCTCATCTCCCATTGTCAAAGTACGATAAAAGGTCTCAAACTCTTCCGACCTAGGCTCAACTAAACTCCATTCAAAAGTGTCACGCATATGTTACAAAATTCAGTAAGTGGTATCTGACGGGTTTCAACATATAAAGTAAACCGCACTTCAGGAGGATTATTCCTAGGAAGGAAAGTAAAGATTTGAACAAAGGTGTTTGTGAGGAGATGATACTGTTTGCATTCAGTTGTGATGAAAACGGTGATGCCAGCATTAGCAGCATATTGTGTGAACTCCTGAAGGATTCCGGCCTCTTCCATGAATAGGGTGTGCGGCCATTCGCACGGCCGTACTTCCACCAACCTCCGGGGGTGGAGATCACTGTCAGACGAATCCCCAATAACTCCCTTGGAGTTCTTCTTGGAGCCAAACTTCCTAAAGATATTCATGTCTTTCCTATGAACAAAAATTCTGAAATTTTTAGTCCACAAAATTTCTCAACAAAACTTCAGAAAATTGATACCAACTACTCATAGGGATACGTAGAGGCCATAGCAAGCATTCAAACTACGTAGAACTCTAAGAATTCAGCATGCAAGCTCATCTACAACAGCACCAAGAGTAGCTAATTATTCAAAATATAAACCACTAAAACAAAAACTAATTGGACAACGGTGGAGTCACATACACTACTGTAGGATGCTACTAATGCGACACTATGATCAGAGACCCTTCGAGAAACTGTGTGTGATGCAATAATCACAAACGGTGGTGTATAAAAACCGTCAAAATGTATAAAACGTTTGCGATGACGGATGCATCAAACACGATTCAGATTTTAGTTGCGTGTGCGATGAAGGGCATACGGTTCAGTTCAATTAACTGTTTGCGATGAGGAGGGACAAAAGAAACGGGCAGCCAGATGAAGACGTGTGTGATACACAACATACGATCACTCAGATGAATTGTTTGTAATGAGGAGGAGCAAAAGAAATGGGCAGCCAGATGAAGGTTTGTGCGATATACAACATACGGTTCACTCAGATGAAGTGTTTGTGATTAGGCAACACGAAAGAAATGGTCAGTCAGATCAAGGTGTGTGCGATATATGCATGCGGTTCACTCGGCCCTTGTCGTCAGTGCGTGACCTCTGTGGCAACCGTTCGCTCCCTAGGCGCCTCTTCATGTACCGTGGCAACCGTCCAACGACTCTTCACCTTTCCCTCTCGATTTGGAACTGCTGCCGCACACTAGCTCTTCCTCCCTCCTCCATTTTCCTTCACCCTTCTTTCTGCCATTGTTCGATTGTCTTCTCCATGGAGGGAACAGGCCAGAACGACCCCGTTATTCTTGCCCCGATCTGAATGATGACGCGGTGGAGGAACTCATTGATCGGTGCAACGTCATCACCTCGGCTAGCATGGCAGGTTCGTTCAAGATCATTATCGACTCAACTAATAACATCATTACAAGGAACCCAAGGGTCCAGGAGTGGTTTTATCTCCCCTATATTCTTCACAGTGACCCTACTGACTGGCGCGGGGACGAGGGAAGCCTCGCCTTGTGTAAGTTTATGCCGCTTGATAATGATACGTATGATGTTAAGATGCCATCACTTGAGGGCAAGGGTTGGGCAGGCGCAAATGGCGATTGGGTTGTTTATATTGGGTACAACTGCGAGTGGGAAGTTGTGAATGTGTACACTCATCACCGGGTTCCACTTCCAAAAATCTCAGACGACTGCCAGAGGTTGAGTACACCGGTATTCTACGTGAGTTCAAATATGATCGTGGTGATTGTCGTCTACGAAATATAGCAATTTGTCGAGTTCCCAACCGCTCTTGGGATTACATGAACTATGAAGTTGTTGCTATCTTCGACAAGCTTGTTGTCGTCCTTACTTCCACTCCTTGATGGATATTGCTCAAAAATCAATTTCTGTACACGGATGAGTAATGTGATGCAATTCAATATGAGGGTCTTGTGTTTGCTCCCACCACTCATGGCTCTGTTTTTGCATGCAATCCTGATGCTTCCGGTACGTTTGTCTTCCACCGTAATTATAATTGTTTCATCCACATGCATGCGGGTTAGCTAGTTTCCCTTTACTAATTAACCTTCTTATGTTTCCAAGGTCCTGTGAACATTCCACCATCTATACTTGAAAAAAATTACGAGCATGAGGACGAGCAAGACCCATATACTCAGTGGCGCCCGGCAACTTATTCCGATGGATCACCTCTTCTTGTCTGTATAAAAGGCACTGCTGATGTTACGAAGGAAGCAGTTGTTGTCTCGCATGGTCGCACTCTCTGGACCTATTCCAACATCTGTTGCAGGGTATTCGGGATGGATACTAGTGTACTAGCGCCAACACCTTCTCCCTCGTTCAGTATTGAAAGTCTAGGAGGAAACTCGCTCTTCCTTGGACAAAACTATCCAATGATGGTGGAAGGCGATCCAGCTGCTGTTGACACAACATTACTACCATTTATGAGAAGCAATTGTTTCTATACCTCGGACATTACTATGCTTCCCTACCATTCCAATATGGTTCCTAACATAGGCCGCTTCAACCTCGATGATCAGTCATGCGTTGGCCTCGAGATTGACAGTAGCTGGCCCTTGCCAGAGAATCACTTTTGGTTCAAAGCAAGCATTTCCAACACCGACGAGTGGTTGAGCTGAAGTTCATTTCATCGCTCTGTTATTTGTTGTGTGATAAAAAGTTCACTAGAATGTTTTATTGGAAATGATCTATAATCCAACGTGTATCCTCATTGATGTTGCGGGTTGATGACTTGTTGTATGTAATCAATGGTACATTTGCATATGCGCCCATCAACTCATGCATGCTAGTGGTGTCCATATGAACAATGCTAGTGATTTTAGTTGCAAAAATTAGATTGTGCTAGTGATTTGTAGCTGCATATTTTAACAAATCGCAGTGTTACAAGGTTGACAAATGGCAATGTTACTAGATAAACAAATGTTAATTTTTCCAGTTTGACAAATGGCAACATACCCAAAATGACAGATATGCAAATCGTACCCAATTGTTTGTACGTGCTTGCACACGGGTCATGCAAAACAACCGTTTGCGTTGAAGGGATGCAGAAATCCTAATCGGCACATTTTCCATCGGCTTCCTGGGAAGCTGTCGGTTTGCATACGGGTGTTCTAACAGAAACATTTGCGATGAGTTTTTTATATTTAAAAACCATTGACATTTTTTTCAAAAGAAAATCATTTGATAAGTATGTACATTAACAAAGAAAAACACAAGTTGGTTCAAACCATATCTTTCATTCAGTCACACTGCGAATTTATATTCATATGATCGAGAATTTGAGATACAGTATTAAACCCCAAAAACTATTTCCGGGGGCGATGGGGGCGGCGTGCCACGCCATTGTTGTCGTCCTCCGGGACACCGCTGTTGAAGTCTTCAAGGCAGCACAAAATGTTCTTCACTTGTAAATCAAACATCATGTCGTCGCGCGATCGACGGGCGGGTCGCGGGAGGACGGCAACTGGCGCCGCTGAGAGGTAGCGGTCGACGGTAGTGTCCCATGCCGCTGAGGAGGGCACGCACAAGGGCATGGGCACGGGCGCAACGGGTGTAGCCAACCGCACGGGGACCGACGCCGCGGTGGGTGGAGGGGCGCGCACTGGCAGGGGCACAGGCGCGGCGGGTGCAGCCAAACGCACGGGGGCCGGTGCCACGATGGGTGGAGGGGCATGCACGGGCACGGCAACGGGCGCTGGCGCTGGCATGTACACGAGCTCGCGCGGGTCCACGGAGACCTCGCTGATGCTAGCGGCTTCCAGCTCTGCGATAGTGCTCGGCGACCTTCCCGGCAATGCTACAGGGATGGTCACTGGCGCGGGCGCGGGGATGGGAGCTAGGAGGGAGCGGGGGCAGCAACCGCCGCGGTCAGCCCATTCTGGGCCATGTCCATGAGGCCCCATTCCTCCTTATTTTCAATCTCCTCCGGCTCGGAGTCGACTTCACCAAACTTCAAGACTAGTGGCAGATGATCATTCTGCCACATGGCATTGGTGGAGGTCTGTGGGAGGGAGGGGATTGGTAGGCGAAAAGTAAGGCCAGCCATATTAAACAACGGCTCGGGCGCCATTAATGGAGAGGAAGGCGGGTGGCCATGGAAGTCAAAGGGCCCCCTTTCCTAGTGAGCCTGGACAGCATGCCTCTCGCACGCTTCCCAGTGAGCCTGCGCATTGAAGGACAACTTACACGCCTCTGGGTCAGCCTACGCACCGGAATGCGCTCGCTTGCCTCCTGTTCAGTCAAGGTCAAGCAGTTGTCCGCATGGCACCTCCTGCAGCCATTAAAACCAAGACACATGGCGTCACGTGAATGGTTAATAGAACACACACGGTTTGAATTATACAAACGTTTGAGATATTAAAGTGGCAGCTATTTTTTCAAAATGCCTTTTCTGGTTGTCATTATTCGAGTGCGCCTTCTCCGAAAATGGACACGAAAAATGCCACAGCTTGTCGGGTGCCATTCCATGATAGCATGCCAATTTTCATGAATTTCAGACGAGTTTTGGATTTACTAGAATTTAAAAACCAGGCATCTCAATGTTTTGCCGGCAATCAATGGTGCCCTGGTGTTTGAAATTCATTCCCATTTCTTGCATGGGACCTAAGCATGCACCCAAGGACACATATTTAATTTTTCAACCAATTTATATGCACTGGAGCATGTGCATGTAGTTCAAATATGAATTATGCACATAAATGCATTGAAAACTCAGTTAATGCATAAAAATGTCCAAACGAACCCCGAAAAATCCCAAAAATTGACACAACACTCCTGTTGTTCTATGTTTACACGAGAATTTTTTTGAAAGCAATAGGAGGCAATGGATATCGTTTCTTCCCCAAAGGTGGGAAGTTCCCTACCAAAACCATCATGCTTGTTGTGAGAAGCTCTGGTTTGTGAGAAGCATAGACAGGAACCTGCTCCAAATGGGACAAATTTTTTAACACAGCATGTTGATGCCGCTCCATGATAGCATGCCAAGTTTCATGAATTTTAGATGAGTTTTGGAGTTACTAGAATTTAAAAAGCAGATATCTCAATGTTTTGCCAGCAATCAATCGTGCCCTAGTGTTTGAATTTCATTCCCATCTCTTGCATGGGACCTAGAAATTCACCCAAGGACACAGATTAGATTTTTCGACCAACCTTAGTGCATTGGAGCATGTGCTTGTAGTTCAAATTTGAATTATGCAGATAAAATGCCTAGAAAACCTAGTTAATGCCTAAAACTGTCCAAACGAACCTCGAAAAATCACAAAAATTAACACAACACTCTTATTGTTCTATGTTGACATTAGAAATTTTTTGAAAGCAATAAGAGGCAATGGATATCGTTTCGTCCCCAAAGGTGGGACGTTCCCTATGGAAAACATCATGCTTGTTGTGAGAAGCTCTCATTTGTGAGAAGCTTATACCTGAACCTGCCCCAAATGGGACAATTTTTTTACCACGGCATGTTGATGCCGGTCCATGATAGCATGCCAAGTTTAATGAATGTCAGACGAGTTTTGGATTTACTAGAATTTAAAAACCAGGCGTCTCAACGTTTTGCCGGCAATCAACAATGCCCTGGTGTTTGAATTACATTCCCATATCTTGCATGGGACTTACAAAATTCACCCAAGGACACACATGTGATTTTTCAACTAACATTAGTGCATTGGAGCATGTGCTTGTAGTTCAAATTTGAATTATGCACATAAAATGCCTAGAAAACCCAGTTAATGTATAAAAAAGGCCAAACAAACCCCGAAAAATTCCAAGATTAAACACAATACTCGTGTTGTTTGATACATCCATTTTGCATCATGCTTTTATATCGATATTTATGGCCTATCTATTATATACTTAAAACGATAGAAACGTAATGGTCCAGATTAAGTAATAGTTAGCGAACGGCCCAGATTACCTAGAGTTTTTTTAGCTTAGATTACCTAGAGTTGTACGTGCCAAAAGGATGCAGATTTTCGTTTTGGAAAAAGAAGATCGAAGACATGTACAGGCGTGTATGTTTAGGACAAGTACACGGAGACTTCAGATTTCCTAGAGTTGTATGGCTCGGACGTACGTGCCAAAGGATGAGGCTATTCTCTAAAAAAGGATGCAGCGATTTGGAAAGTGAGACTGAAGACATGTACTGTGTACTGCACGTCTTTAGGGGGAAGGAAAAGATGCATCCATGCATTGAAGTGGTCCCTTTCCCACGTTGTGATAACATGCATGCACACAACAGTGATATATCTCAAGCGACAAGTCTAGGAAGTATGCAGTTACAAATAAAGTATAGCAGTACGCAGTGCACGTGACCGAGATTTCAAGCAACATGAAGGAAGAAAAAAAAACTAATCATCATGGGAAATATAGGATTTTTTACTGTTGCAGACTTTGCCGCTCGAGTGATTTTTTAAGCTAATATAAAAAGGATAAAATAAAGAATACATACTACTAATCTAGCCAAGTTGTATCTTCTATTTTGAATCCAAAAAGATAAAATATCGCATGAGTATGTGAGTCAGTGACATATCAGATTAGTACACGCTCTATATTTTGAGTGAAAAAGGACTATGGGAGTAGAGCACATAAGCAGGTTCTACCCACAAGCAAAAAGTTACTCCCTCCGATTTAAAATAAGTGTCGTACTTACAGTAAATATGCAAGCTGTATGTAAATATGTGGCTCATACACTTCTAAGCAGAGATCTCTTTCATTGGTCCAAATGGGATTTAAATTATCTACTCGCATGCTTTTATAACCAGGATATTTGTTCGATGTACAATGAGATTTTTTTACAAATGCATTGTAGATACAACACTTAACTATTTTATAGAGAAAATAAGGCAACTAATTTCAGAGTAATGACAAAATATGATTAGTGTTTTGTATCCCGTACGAACACTATATGAAGATCATAAATAGGAGTAACCAAATTGGATTTGTGGAAGAAATTCAACTTAAAATCAAATATAGAATATAAATTAAAATGTAATTAACAAATATAGATCCATTTAATAATATGTATCAAAAGACGCTGACAGGGGCTCGATGTCAACATGTCATGCCAGTGTATCAACATGCATATAGTTCTTAGATATATCAACATGCACAAGTCCGGTAATTTAAAATAAATGGGAAACCTAATGCAAACTGGAGCTATAGTACACTCGAAAGAAAAATATATTTGCATGTATCTGAACTATTGACAAGGCATGCATATCATCATGCCAGAACAATCCACGTTCGATGCCAACCTGCTACCGATGAGTAAAATAGTGTCTAACATGCGAGTTAAGGAGGCAAAACTGCATTTTGACATATGATCTGAACTATGTAGCAAGTTGTTTCACATACATTAAAAATATAAATCAATCACCGTAAAAACATGTGCATGACAATAAAGGAAAAATTATGATGATACTAAGTGAGAGTTGTGGTTTCTTGCAAGTTTCTTGGGTATGCAACTAAGGCAATTTGACTAAGACATCATTCCTTGAAGCATCTAGAAGTAATGGTGCAGTTAGGAATATATAACATAAAGTATACTATATCCTGTTTTTAAAATTTGTGCAATGCATACCAAATTAACATTAAGATTTAATTACAAGGAAAGTTCCTCGAAACATTATATCAGCGAACACAGATGGAAAGGATGAGGAGTAAAATAGAAAAGATCAAAGATTATTATAAAATATTTGGTTTTGAATGAATGGATGCGGGTCCCAATGCCATCAGTCTACCATTATTGTTGTTAGACAAAAAAATAGCATTGTCAAAAATGTAATGCATACTCCATCAAATACCCAAGAATGCATTGGTTTTTACAATCACTTTTTATATTCTGAACTATTTTGATGCTAATACAACAATGAAATATAAATCAAATGACAGTTTGGAATATAAATCTAGCCGCGCAAATGCACGGGTCACCCTGCTAGTTCTCTCTTATTTTATAAGGTTTACATAAAGAGGGAGAATGCCGACAGCTGGGATTCTGGGCTGGAAAAGGAGCAAATATTAGAGACCTATTCCGCACAACTCCAAAAGTCCTGAAACTTCACGGAAGATGTTTTCCAAATATATAAAAAATACTGTGAGCAAGAACTTCACCAGGGGGCCACACCCTGCCCACGAGGGTGGGGGCGCGCCCTACCCCTCTGGGTGCGCCCCTACCTCGTGGGCTCCCTCGTGGCCCACCGGTGGCCATCTTCTGCTATATGGAGTCTTTCGATGGGAAAAAAATCATAAGCCATCTTCTCGGACGAAACTCCACCGCCACGAGGTGGAACCATGGCGGAACCAATCTAGGGCTCTGGCGAAGCTGTTCTGCTGGGGAAACTTCCCTCCCGGAGGGGGAAATCATCGCCATCGTCATCACCAATGCTCCTCTCATCGGGAGAGGGCAATCTCCATCAACATCTTCATCAGCACCATCTCATCTCAAAACCCTAGTTCATCTCTTGTATCCAATTCTTGTCTCCAAGTCCGGGATTGGTGCTAGTAGGTTGCTAGTAGTGTTAATTACTCCTTGTAGTTGATGCTAGTGGGTTTAATTGGTGGAAGATCATATGTTCAGATCCTATATGCATATTAATACCCCTCTGATTATGAACATGTTTATGCTTTGTGAGTAGTTACTTTTGTTCCTGAGGACATGGGAGAAGTCTTGTGATACGTCTCCGTCGTATCTAGTTTTCCAAACACTTTTGCCCTTGTTTTGGACTCTAACTTGTATGATTTGAACGGAACTAACCCGGACTGACGCTGTTTTCAGCAGAATTGCCATGGTGTTGTTTTATGTGCAGAAAACAAATATTCTCAGAATGACCTGAAACTCCACGGAACATCTTAGAAAAAATAATAATAAATCCTGGCCAAAGATGAAGACCAGGGGGCCCACACCCTTCTCACGAGGGTGGGGGCGCGCCCCCTACCTCGTGGGCCCCCTGGAAACCCTCCGACACCAACTCCAACTCTATATATTTGCTTTCGGAGAGAAAAAATCAGAGAGAAGAAATCATCGCGTTTAATGATACGGAGCCGCCGCCAAGCCCTAAAACCTCTCGGGATGGCTGATCTGGAGTCCGTTCGGGGCTCCGGAGAGGGGGATTCGTCGCCGTCGTCATCATCCTCCATCACCAATTTCATGATGCTCACCGCCGTGCGTGAGTAATTCCATCGTAGGCTTGCTAGACGGTGATGGGTTGGATGAGATTTATCATGTAATCGAGTTAGTTTTGTTAGGGTTTGATCCCTAGTATCCATTATGTTCTGAGATTGATGTTGATATGACTTTGCTATGCTTAATGCTTGTCACTAGGGCCCGAGTGCCATGATTTCAGATCTGAACCTATTATGTTTTCATGAATATATGTGAGTTCTTGATCCTATCTTGCAAGTCTATAGTCACCTACTATGTGTTATGATCCGGCAACCCCGAAGTGATAATAATCGGGACCACTCCCGGTGATGACCATAGTTTGAGGAGTTCATGTATTCACTATGTGCTAATGCTTTGTTCCGGTTCTCTATTAAAAGGAGGACTTAGTATCCCGTAGTTTCCAATAGCACCCCGCTGCCACGGGAGGGTAGGACAAAATATGTGATGCAAGTTCTTTTCCATAAGCACGTATTACTATATACGGAATAGATGCCTACATTACATTGATGAATTGGAGCTAGTTCTGTGTCACCCTATGTTATGACTGTTACATGATGAACCGCATCCGGCATAATTATCCATCACTGATCCGGTGCCTACGAGTTTTCCATATACTGGTTCTCGCTTATTTACTTTTCCGCTGCTACTGTTACAATCACTACAAAATACCAAAAACATTACTTTTGCTGTCTTTACTTTTGTTGCCGCTACCGCCACTATCATATTATTTTGCTACTAAACACTTTGCTGCAGATACTAAGTTTCCAGGTGTGGTTGAATTAACAACTCGGCTGCTAATACTTGAGAATATTCTTTGGCTCCCCTTGTGTTGAATCAATAAATTTGGGTTGAATAATCTACCCTCGAAAGTTGTTGCGATCCCCTATACTTGTGGGTTATCAAGACTAATTTCTGGCGCCGTTGCCGGGGAGCATAGCTCTATTCTTTGAGTCACTTGGGATTTATATCTGCTGGACACTATGAAGAACTTGAGAGATCCAAAAACCAAGATCTATCCCTCAACTACGAGGGGAGGTAAGGAACTGCCATCTAGCTCTGCACTTGATTCACCTTCTGTTATGAGTAAGTTTACGACACCTACACCTGCTTCTGCTATTCGTTCTGATATGTCGCATGTTATTGATGATGCCACTTCTGCTATGCATGATACTTATGATGAAACTGCTTCTATGCCTGATACTACTGTGCCCCTTAGTGAATTTCTTGATGAACAAATTGCTAGGGCTAGAGAAAAAGAAATTATTGAATCTGAATACGATGATGAAAATATGCTTGTTACTCCTAAGGGCTATCTTTTTGATATGCAATCTTCTGCCGCTATTTTAGCCTGCAGAGATAGATATGAGCTTAAGAGGTTATTCATTAAATGGAACAAAGAATCACTTAGAGATAAAATGAAACCCGACCCTGCTTTTGCTACTTCACCTATTTGTGTTCCTGATAAGGATTATGAATTCTCTGTTGATCCTGATATAATTACTTTGGTTGAATCTGATCCATTTTATGGCTATGAATCTGAAACTATTGTGGCACATCTTACTAAGTTAAATGATATAGCTGCCTTGTTTACTAATGATGAGAGATCGTGTTACTTTTATATACTCAAAATATTTCCGTTCTCATTAAATGGTGATGCTAAGATATGGTTTAATTCTCTTGATCCTGGTTGTGTGCGTAGTCCCCAGGATATGATTTATTACTTCTCTGCTAAATATTTCCCTGCTCATGAGAAACAAGCTGCTTTGAGGGAAATATACAACTTTGTGCAAATTAAAGAGAGAGTCTCCCACAAGCTTGGGGGAGGCTTCTCAAGTTACTTAATGCTTTGCCTGATTATCCTCTTAAGAAACCTGAAATACTTGATATCTTTTATAATGGACTAACCGATGCTTCCATAGATTACCTGGATAGTTGTGCTGGTTCTCTTTTCAGGGAAAGAACACCGGATGAAGCTGAAATTCTATTGAATAGTATGTTGACAAATCAAAATAATTGGGCACCTCCTGAGCCAGCTCCTGCTCCAATTACTGAGCCTATTCTTAAACCAACTCCGAAGAAGAGAGGTGTTCTA
Organism: Triticum aestivum; assembly: GCF_018294505.1. Classification (NCBI taxonomy): domain Eukaryota; kingdom Viridiplantae; phylum Streptophyta; class Magnoliopsida; order Poales; family Poaceae; genus Triticum; species Triticum aestivum. The sequence continues at coordinate 644,293,585 of NC_057812.1, forward strand.
TTTCTCAGTCCCGATGATATGCAAGAGGCAAAGAAATATATGAAAGAAAAAGGTACTAAAGCTGAAGACATTAAGAATTTACGTCCTATTGAAGAAATACATGGTCTTAATATACCGCCTGTTGAAGAAACATATTATCTTAATTATTTATTTACTGAAGAACCTCCTGATCCCGATATCCCGACACAGGTAGTAAAGGTAAATTCTCTCTATAGATTTGATGAAGGTGATATCCCTCACTATAAGCCTGCGAGGCAATGCTTTGATGAGTTTGATAATTTTATTGTCAAACAAGAAAACTTCAATGCTTATTTTGGTAGACAATTAAAATAAAATGCTTATATGGTTAGACGCTTGGGTGATTATATGGCTGATATTAAAGGTGAACTTAAACTTGTTAGCAAACATGCTTCTATGGTTACCACTCAAGTAGAACAAGTACTTAATGCTCAAAAAGAGGTGCTTGATGAAATGAATAGTACGAAAAATGATTATGCTGTTAGAGTGGCTACTAGAACTGGCAGAATGACTCAGGAAACTTTGTACCCTGAAGGCCACCCTAAGAGAATCGAGCAAGATTCTCAAAGAAATAATATTGATGTTCCTAGTTCTTCTAAAAAGTAGAAGAAGAAAAATGATAGAATTGTGCAAACTTCTAGTGAACCTATTGCTGAACCACCTGATAATCCAAATGATATTTCTCTGTCTGATGCTGAAACACAATCTGGTAATGAACATGAACCTAGTAAAAATATTAATGATGATGTTCATGATGATGCTCAACCTAGTAATGATAATGATGTAGAAATCGAACCTGGTGTTGATCTTGATAACCCACAATCAAAGAATCAACGTTATAATAAAAGAGACTTTGTTGCTAGGAAACATGGTAAAGAAAGGGAACCTTGGGTTCAGAAACCCATGCCCTTTCCTCCGAAACCATCCAGGAAAAAAGATGATGAGTATTTTGAGCGCTTTGCTGAAATGATTAGGCCTATCTTTTTGCATATGAGATTAACTGATGTGCTTAAAACAAATCCTGATGCTAAATATATGAAGGATATCATTACTAATAAAAGAAAGATACCGGAAGCTGAAATTTCCACCATGCTTGCTAATTATACTTTTAAGGGTGGAATACCAAAGAAACTTGGAGACCCCGGAGTACCTACTATACCTTGCTCCATTAAAAGAAATTATATTAAAACTGCTTTATGTGATCTTGGAGCCGGTGTTAGTGTTATGCCTCTCTCTTTATATCGTAGACTTAACTTGAATAAGCCACTACTAGGAAAAGGTCTATAGATGGAAATGACACTAATGGCGCACCAGACATGTGGTGCGCCATTAGTATATACTAATGGCGCACCATGTGGAGATGCACCATTAGTGTGGAAGACACTAATGGCGCACCAGGCACACGGTGCGCCACTAGTAACAAAATGATTTTTTCATTTTTTCAAACATACTAATGGCGCATCCGGGCAGAGTGCGCCATTAGTAGTTAGAACTACTAATGGCGCACCATCCATAGAGTGCGCCACTACTGTATTTTTTTTTACTTTTTTGCAAAACTACTAATGGTGCACCGTTGCATAGTGCGCCATTAGTATATAAATAATAAAAACATTCTAATAAAAAATAATAAAAAACATTCTAATGGCGCACCGCTCGGGGGTGCGCCATTAGTAATCTTCCCCCTAGCTCCAACTCACCCGACCCCTTCGCCCTTCCCTCTCGCCAGATCCAGTCCCCCCCCCCCCCCCCGTGCGCTGCCCCGACCCACTGCCGCCCCTACGTGCGCCGCCGCCCCCGCGCCCCCCACCACTGCAGCTCCGCCATCGCCGACGCCTCCATGACCTCGGCGTCGCCGACAGCCTCCCCGCGTCGGCCCCTCGCCATCTTCCTCTTCGACTACAAGGACCCGGACGAGCTTGGACGCCCTCGAGCCATCCCTTCGACGCCACCACCGCCGCCGACCCCGACCCCAACCCCGACCCCGACCCCTCCGGCAACCGGCCGCGCCCGCCCAGGTACCTCTCCTCCTTCCTCCTTCCTCCCTCTCCACCCTTCCTCCCCATTCCATCCCTCCCTAGCTCCCCTCGACCGTGTCTTGTGTCTCAACACTTCAGGTTTGTGCACTAGGTTTAGACAGACAGTAATGCCTAGGTTCAATTAGGTTCAGTAGGGCCATTTGTTCATAGGTTCAATTAGGTTCAATTAGGGTTGTGCACTAGGTTTAGACAGACAGTAATGCCTAGGTTCAATTAGGTTTAGATAGACAGACAGTAATGATTGTGTTCCTAGGTTTAGACAGACAATGTCTTTCATGCCATTTGTTCAACATCAGACAGCATTTGTCATTTGCCACATGTTCAGTTCAATAGAGATGCAATGCTAGTAATTCGTTCCTTTTCTTCTAAAATTGACATATGGAAGTAATCTGTTAATCTGAATTTTGTTACTGATGATGACATGCGATTTGTGCACTGTAGTTTGTTAATCTGGACAACTCAGTAGCTAATGCATTCAGTTAACCAAAGTTTAGTTCTTGTGTATTGTAATTTGTTAATTTGTTACTCCATTTGTTACTGAATTTTTCTCTTGGGGTTTAGTAGTGAGATAGAACATGCATGGTCCATCATTCAGTTGGAGTATTGCCTAGGTTCAATTAGGTTCAGTAGTGCTACTAGGTTTAATATCGTTGCTCCTGTGCTATACTTTGACAGCCTGGAGTGCATTAGGGAGTAGTAGCCAATTAGGTTCAGCGGTTAATTGATGGTTTGATACATGATACATTTCATGCACAGGGTGCTAGAGCTGCACTTAACTTGCTAAAATCATCCCCTTGTTCTTAATGGTTATAGAAATTCATTGCTTGTCCTATGTTTTCTGTCAGGGTATTGTTCAGGAAGCTTGCTTGAGTTTGTGTCCTTTAATTTGTAAATCTGCAGTTCTAGCCACATTTAGGATAAGTTGTTGTATATACTGTCATAAAGTTTAGCAATAACAGGGCATCAATAGTGCTACTCTAGTATCTAGTTGGGGAGGGACAAATGGACAGGGAATTACTTGTGATGCCTCTAAATTACTTGTGATCACATTGAGAATGACTTGTAAGGATGATGATCATCTTTTACAGAAAAGAATTTCTGTAAACACGTTAGTAACTTTGCTAGTTTGTTGGGTTTTGTCTCCGACCATCGTGTCGTGATGAATTTGCAGGTACCCCGAGAGGCCCTTGAGTTTGCTGGAATGTTGATTAACTTCTGTTCCGGCAAATTCGGGTACTCCATATGTCCTATTTTCAGCAAAGGTCATGCATAAATTTTCCGTGAATTTTAGCATCACTTTGCTAAAAATAGGACATATGGGGTACTTGTGACTAATGCATGGGCCGGGGTATCTTAGTACTTAATTAAGTAGGATCAACTGCCCCTTTGTTCTTGCTGCATTAAACCATAGGATTTAGGGTGCCTCGGTGTCGACAAACCCTAAATGATAAAACCTTGGCTTTTAGGGTGCCTCGGTGTCGATAAGAACCTAAATGATGAAAGCTTAGGCTTTTAGGGTGCCTCGGCGTCGACAAACCGTAAATGATAAAAGCTTAGCTTTTAGGATGCCTCGGTGTCGACAAACCCTAAATGATGTAGTTTTGAATTATGAACGTAGGATATGTCGTCATCGGACGACGAAAGTCTCCCGGGGGAGTGCCACTGGTGCCACGACGATCGAGGTCTGTGCGACATGCCTCACCTGGACGATGATTGGCGCTTCAGCATTAAGCTCGAGGAGACCTTCAAAGTTGAAACGGTACACAACGACGACAAGTGTTATTTTCATAATTAAGCATGACTTCAACTATTTCAACGTGTAATTTTCATCTTTTACAATTCGAGTATAGCTTATCCCATGCCATGCAAGACGCTATGTCTTGGAGAGGATGGATTTTGAAGACCATGAAATTTCCGAAACAAAGAAAATTCACCTAAGGACTCATCATGATGTGGGCTTTGAAGTAAATCTATATAATTCTGAGAGCGTAACACATTTTGGTTGGAAAAATTGGGAAGCATTTTGCAAGATGTATGGTTTTGATGAGGGTATGCTTATCACCATGGATCTTGGTAATCCTGACATCAACCAAGACAATATGGACATTTGGGTCCTTGTTGATACGCCTCCAGTTCTACCGCTATGTGAGTTTCTCAAACATAGTTAATTATTAACTAATTTATATTGTTTATTTCAAAATAGTTGACAGCTTATTTCCATTGACAGCTTATTTTTATTGTTCAAAGAATGTGCGGGAGATGGTAGACAAAACCCACTACACCGATGGCTCCGAATTAACAACTTACAAGGAGAAAAATCATCTGGTCGGATTTTGTACTGACATTGAGAATTACAATATCCACAATCAAACTCCTCAACATTATGGTAAATACGTGCCACTAGTGCATGTGTTCAACTACGGTAACTACCATGGAGATACCCTGGTAAGATTTTTACTATTACGACATCCGTGCATGTTTTGCATACTTCTAAAACTAGTACATAATTGCTAAATATGAAGTTATTACTATGTTTTTCAACAGATAATCCCAGAGAATTGTGTGCCTCATTTGATGTATAAGAAAGGTAGTCTTAATGTTTTGAACATACAGCCAGGTCATCCTACGAATCTCAACTATCCATACGAGATTTCTAAAAGAAGTGGAGACATGAAAATCAAAGGATGGAAAAAATGTATGGACAGTCATAAGGAGGTTCTTGGAAGCAAAAGGAAGCGAAGCGAAAGAATTGGAGACATGATGTTCTCCATTCTCCATAATGGAGAGTCAAGGTCTATATTGTTTTATGCTATTTTAGCTTAAATAGGGTATTTAGGTCCTGCCTAATACTGAGATGATCATGTGCTAAGAACAATTAAGTAGGGTTGGTTCGATGACTATCAAGATGATGATCGTATGACTTGTTATTAATAACGAGTAGAAGTTGTATGATGATGATTAGTAGGACTTGTTAGGATTACTATTACTTCCGACAAACTCGATACTCGCGGTCTCGAGACTTTTAATGTTTTATCTTTGTTCGGTCTTTTGAATTCGGAGACTAATATGATGAATTGTATTCGGAGACTAATCTTCTATTGTATTCGATGAATCTGCTGTTTCTGTGTGCTACTGTCTATATTCTGTCAAATAATATATTTTGTAACCTGTGCAAAAATCAGAAAAGTAAAAAAAATAAAACCTAATATTCATACTAATGGCGCATCACTACAGAGTGTGCCATTAGTATGCCAAAGTATACTAATGGCGCATCACCAAACAGTGCGCCATTAGTATGCCAAGTATACTAATGGCGCATCCATCCGCAGTGCGCCATTAGTGTGCCAAAGCACATGGTTAAATATGGCCCCTGGGAGGCATACTAATGGCGCATGGTGTTATATACTAATGGCGCAATGGGTGGTGCGCCATTAGTATACCAGATACTAATGGCGCACCAGTGGTGCGCCATTAGTATACCAGATACTAATGGCGCACTAGTGGTGCGCCATTAGTAATAAATACTAGTGGCGTGATACTAATGGCGCACCAGTGATGCGCCATTAGTAGGCAAAACTGGTGCGCCATTAGTAGGCCTTTTCCTAGTAGTGAGCTGACACCTACTAAAATATCTTTTGCAAATGGCTGATAAATCAACTGCTATACCTGTCGGTATTTGTGAGGATGTGCTTGTTGTGGTTGCAAACGTTACTATTTTAACGGACTTTGTTATACTTGATATTCCCGAGGATGATAGTATGTCTATTATTCTTGGAAGACCTTTTCTTAATACTGCATGGGCTGTTATTGGTTGCAACAAAGGCAATGTCACTTTTCATGTTAATGTTAATGAGCATACAGTACACTTTTCGAGGAAACAACCTCAAGTTCATAGTATCAACTCTATTGGAAAAATTCCATCGATTATATTTGGAGGTTTTGAATTTCCTCTTCCTATTGTCAAGAAGAAATATGATATTCTTATTATTGGGGATGTGCATATCCCCGTTGAGGTAACTTAGTGTTATTCGAAATTTCTCCGGTTTGATGATTATCGGAATGAGTTTGTTAAGAAGACTTGATCAACCTTGTTAGTGGATTCTTTTTGATGAGCATGAGATGGATGAAACTAGAAGCACAACCTTCTCTACCCTCTCTATACTTTCTGTTATTTATATTAAATAAAGTAACAATATTATTTTTCTGTCTGTTTCCTGACTTATCCGTGCAATATAAAAATATCCCAAAAATAGAAGTCCTCAGAATGCCATGCAAATTTAATATGATTTTTTCGAGAATATTTGAGGATTTACTATGCAAAAATTACCGCGGGAGGAGCTGCCACCTGGCCACGAGGGTGGTGGGCGCCCCCCCTAGGGCGTGCCCCCCTGCCTCGTAGGCCCACGGTGGCCCTCCTCCACTTATCCCAGCACCCATCTTCTTCCTCTGTCTCACACAAACCCGAAAAGCCAACTCAAGCACGAGTTCCAACCCCTTTTGCTGCAATTTTCGATCTCCTTGCTCAAAGCACCTCTCGCAAAACTACTTGGGAGATTGTTCCTGGGTATGTGACTCCTCCATTGGTCCAATTAGTTTTTGTTCTAGTGCTTTATTCTTTGCAAATTTGTGCTGCATAGGTGACCATGTTCTTGAGCTTGCATGCCAAATTTATATGGTTCTAAGTCGTTCTAATGCTTGATATAGGCTCTAGGCACTTGTAGGAGTAGTTGCTATCAGTTTTATTGAAGTTGGTTCATTTTTGTTTGAAGTTACTAAGAATTTCAGATTATTTCAGAAAAAATGAGGAGATTTGAGGGGCTCATCGAGCCAAAGCTCGAAGGAAAAGGCACCGAATCCTAAGTATAATTTGCCGCGCACCGCGGAGATTCGGGCGTGTGAATGGCCCTATGAAGATTTCTTAAGAGCAGCCGGTATCTATGAAGATTTTCATGAATGGGCTCACAATGCAGGCCTCACCGCTTTCCTCCACGACCAATGCGATCAGTATCTCTTACTCACAAATACTTTTGTGCAAAACTTTCATTTTCATTCTAGGAACTCACCACCTACGGTGGAGTTTCATTTATATGATGAGCATAAGGAGATGTCACTTTATGATTTCTGTCGGATTTGTTTAATCCCTTTTGAGGGCAAGACAGAAGAACCACATCATGTTGATGTGGCTGGGTTCATTGAAAATATCACTGTAGGAGAAACTAGAAAGGTTTCCGATGCACGAATCACTAGCATACATTTTCCTGTTTTACGTTACTTTGCATTATTTGCTAGTCATTATTTAATTGGACGTGGAAACAGTGGAAACCTTAGTATCCCTGATATAATTGTTTTGCACCACGGTTTATACAGTGATAACACTTTTAGTATGGGCGGTATTATTGCTAGACAGTTAAGTATGAACCGTACTAAGGGTCCCATCTTTGGAGGCGTCTATGCCACACGCCTAGCTGCACATTTTAACATACCTATTAGGCATGCTGAGAAGGAAGAAAAGGTGCTACCCCGTGTTTATGTAGATCATAAAAGTATGGTGGCACATGATTTTATTGTTAAGAATAGGGTAGGAGAGCTTAAATATCAATTGTTCTTTAACAAACATCATCCTGCCTGCTCCTTCTCTATTTAATTTTGTAGGACCCTACCTCGTTACGTGGGCTGCCGTCCAAGCTTACAAGAATCCTGCATCAGCCCCGGAACAGGAACCACAAGATGAGCCTCCACGACAATCTATTTATTCTTGGGATCCAGAGATGACTGTCAGCCAGTGGCAGTCAGAGTCTTCTTCCTCATCACAGTACGACCCCAACAACTATTATTATGGATATCTGCCAGGGCAGCCGTGGCCATAGACCAACTTAGGCCAAAAGCCTAAGCTTGGGGGAGTACGTATTTCTCACCGACATTACATTTATGTTCACACACACTCATTGCTAGATGTCGGTGCTCATACTTTTTCATTGTAATATCCATGCTAGTTTATTTTCTTTTTCGTGTTTTTTTCTTGTGTGTTTGTTAAACCTTAAGAAAAACTAAAAAAATAGTAGTAGTTTATTTTTCTACTGTAGTAGTAATAATTAAAAAGAAAACCCAAAAATATTTCCCGTTCTTCTTTTGCTTGGTGGGAGCTTTCCCGTGTAAATAGTTTTATTTCTTTTCTTTTCTTTGGAGGTCAGTAGGGGAAGACCTTAATTAAATTGTTGAAGTGGCTCTTAGATGCATTATTTTTTATTTAACCAAGAGCCCATATTGCCTTGTCTTCTCCTGTTTATTGAATGCTCGCAGATTCTAGCTTAGTCCAATGCACGTGCACTCTTATTATTATTCACACCGTTCGGTCGTGCAAGTGAAAGGCAATTATGATGATATATGATGGACTGACTGAGATGAGAAAAGCTGGTATGAACTCGACCTCATTTGTTTTTGTAAATATGATGAGTTCCTTGTTCTTGATTCAGCTCATTATGAATAAACATGTTTGCAATGACAATTAGAGATCATAGTTGCTTGTGCCATGCTTGATTAGCTATGAGTTATAATGATTTACCATGTATGCCAACATGCTATTGAGATGATTATGATGTGGTATGATGGGGTGGTATCCTCCTTTGAATGATTTAAGTGACTTGACTTGGCACATGTTCACGCATGTAGTTGAAACAAAATCAACATAGCATTCACGATATTTATGTTCATGGTGGATTATATCCTACTCATGCTTGCATCCAATGTTTATTAATTTCAATGCATGTACATGGCTGTTGTCGCTCTTTACTTGGTCGGTTCCCAGTCTTTTGCTAGCCTTCACTTGTACTAAGCGGGAATACTGCTTGTGCATCCAATCCCTTAAACCCCAAAGTTATTCCAGATGAGTCCACCATACCTTCCTATATGTGGTATCTACCTGCCGTTCCAAGTAAATTTGTATGTGCCAAACTCTAAACCTTCAAATAAACATTATGTTTTGTATGCTCGAATAGCTCATGTATCAATAAAGGATGTCCTTATCTTCTGTGTTAGGCGGGTTATTCTCAAGAGGAGTGGACTCCGCTCCTCACTCACGAGAAAATGGCTGGTCACCGGGATGCCCAGTCCCATGCTTTATGCAAACTAAATCAAAATTAATTGCAAACAAAACTCCCCCTGGGACCTGATGTATGTTGGAGGCACTCGTTGTTTCGAGCAAGCCATGGATTGGTGCTTGTTGGTGGAGGGGGAGTATAAACTTTACCATTCTGTTTGGGAACCGCCTATAATGTGTTTAGCATGGAAGATATCGCCATCTCTTAGTTGTTACATTGACAATGAAAGTATACCTCTCAAAATACAATTTATCTCTATTTCAAAACCGAGCTCTGGCACCTCTACAAATCCCTGCTTCCCTCTGTGAAGGGCCTATCCATTTACTTTTATGTTGAGTCATCACCCTCTTATCAAAAAGCACTAGCTGGAGAGCGCAGCCGTCATTTGCATTCATCACTGTTAATTTATATTGGGTATGACTATGATTGGATCTCTTTTACCATGAATTACAATGTCTAGTCAGTCCTTGATCTTTAAAGGTGCTGTGCATTTATGTTTTGCGATCTCAGAAAGGGCTAGCGAGATACCATCTTGTTATATCATATTATGATTGTTTGGAGAAAGTGTTGTCATCTGAGATTTACTATTATGACTTGCTAGTTGATTATGCTATTGATATGAGTAATGATGAGACTTGAGAATTATTGCAAGTGTGGTTAGTTATGATCTATGCTGAAAACTTGAATGCTGGCTTGACATAGTTACAACAACAAGAGCAAACATAGTTTGTAAAAGTTTTTCTTTCTTTCTTTCAGTTTGTCAACAGAATTGCTTGAGGACAAGCAAGGGTTTAAGCTTGGGGGAGTTGATACGTCTCCGTCGTATCTACTTTTCCAAACACTTTTTCCCTTGTTTTGGACTCTAAGTATGATTTGAATGGAACTAACATGGACTGACGCTGTTTTCAGCAGAATTTCCATGGTGTTGTTTTATGTGCAGAAAACAAATATTCTCGGAATGACCTGAAACTCCACGGAACATCTTAGAAAAAATAAAAAAAATCCTCGCCAAAGAGAAGACCAGGGGGCCCACACCCTTCTCACGAGGGTGGGGGTCGCGCCCCCCTAGGGCGCGCCCCCCTACCTCGTGGGCCCCCCTGGAAACCCTCCGATGCTAACTCCAACTCTATATATTTGCTTTCGGAGAGAAAAAAATCAGAGAGAAGAAATCATCGCGTTTTACGATGCGGAGCCGCCGCCAATCCCTAAAACCTCTCGGGAGGGCTGATCTGGAGTTCGTTCGGGGCTCCGGAGAGGGGGATTCGTCGCTGTCGTCATCATCCTCCATCACCAATTTCATGATGCTCACCGCCGCGCGTGAGTAATTCCATCGTAGGCTTGCTGGACGGTGATGGGTTGGATGAGATTTATCTTGTAATCGAGTTAGTTTTGTTAGGGTTTGATCCCTACTATCCATTATGTTCTGAGATTGATGTTGCTATGACTTTGCTATGCTTAATGCTTGTCACTAGGGCCCAAGTGCCATGATTTCAGATCTGAACCTATTATGTTTTCATGAATATATGTGAGTTCTTGATCCTATCTTGCAAGTCTATAGTCACCTACTATGTGTTATGATCTGGCAACCCCGAAGTGACAATAATCGGGACCACTCCCGGTGATGACCATACTTTGAGGAGTTCATGTATTCACTATGTGCTAATGCTTTGTTCCGGTTCTCTATTAAAAGGAGGCCTTAATATCCCTTAGTTTCCAAAAGGACCCCGCTGCCACGGGAGGGTAGGACAAAAGATGTGATGCAAGTTCTTTTCCATAAGCACGTATGACTATATACGGAATACATGCCTACATTACATTGATGAATTGGAGCTAGTTCTGTGTCACCCTATGTTATGACTGTTACATGCTGAACTGCATCCGGCATAATTATCCATCAATGATCCGGTGCCAACGAGTTTTCCATATACTGGTTCTCGCTTATTTACTTTTCCACCGCTACTGTTACAATCACTACAAAATACCAAAAACATTACTTTTGCTGTCTTTACTTTTGTTGCCGCTACTGCCACTATCATATTATTTTGCTACTAAACACTTTGCTGCAGTTACTAAGTTTCCAGGTGTGGTTGCATTGACAACTCAGCTGCTAATACTTGAGAATATTCTTTGACTCCCCTTGTGTCGAATCAATAAATTTGGGTTGAATACTCTACCCTCGAAAGCTATTGCGATCCCCTATACTTGTGGATTATCATCTTGCTATTAGTAGTCATGTGAATTTGGTATTCATTCGATATTTTGATGAGATGTATGTTGTCTCTCCTCTAGTGGTGTTATGTGAACGTCGACTACATGACACTTCACCATCATTTGGGCCTAGAGGAATGCATTGGGAGGTAATAAGTAGATGATGGGTTGCTAGAGTGACAGAATCTTAAACCCTAGTTTATGCGTTGCTTCGTAAGGGGCTGATTTGGATCCATATGTTTCATGCTATGGTTAGGTTTACCTTAATACTTTTGTTGTAGTTGCGGATGCTTGCAATAGAGGTTAATCATAAGTGGGATGCTTGTCCAAGTAAGGGCAGCACCCAAGCACCGGTCCACCCACATACCAAATTATCAAAGTACCGAACGCGAATCATATGATCATGATGAAAACTAGCTTGACAATATTCCCATGTGTCCTCAGGAGCGCTTTACATCTTATAAGAGTTTGTCCAGGCTTGTCCTTTGCTACAAAAAGGATTGGGCCATCTTGCTGCACCTTATTTACTTTTGTTACTTGTTGCTCGTTACAAATTATCTTATCACAAAACTATTTGTTACCACTTATTTTAGTACTTGCAAAGAATACCTTGCTGGAAACCTTTTATCATTTCCTTCTGCTCCTCATTGGTTTCGACATTCTTACTTACCGAAAGGACTACGATAGATCCCCTATACTTGTGGGTCATCATTGTTCTATGTTGACACTAGAAATTTTTTGAAAGCAATAAGAGGCAAATAATATCGTTCCGTCCCCAAAGGTGATAAGTTCCCTATCGAAACCATCATGCTTGTTGTGAGAAGCTTATACCCGAACCTGCCCCAAATGGGACAAAATTTTTACCACGGCATGTTGATGCTGCTCCATGATAGCATGCGAAGTTTAATGAATTTCAGACGAGTTTCTGATTTACTAGAATTTAAAACCAGGCATCTCAACGTTTTTCCGGCAATCAACAGTGCCATGGTGTTTGAATTTCATTCCCATCTCTTGCATGGGACCTAGAAATTCACCCAAGGACACACATGTGATTTTTCAACCAACATTGGTGCATTGGAGCATGTGCTTGTACTTCAAATTTGAATTATGCATATAAAATGCCTAGAAACCCCAGTTAATGTATAAAAAAGGCAAAACGAACCCCGAAAAATTCCAAGATGAAACACAACACTCATGTTGTTCTATGTTGACACTAGAATTTTTTTGAAAGCAATAGGAGGCAACGGATATCGCCCCGTCCTAAAAGGTGGTATGTTCCCTATCGAAACCATCATGCTTGTTGTGAGAAGCTTATACCCAAACCTACCCAAATGGGACAATTTTTTTACCACGGCATGTTGATGCCGCTCCATGATAGCATGCCAAGTTTCATGAATTTCAAACGTTTTTTGGCTTTACTAGAATTTAAAAACCAGGCATCTCAACGTTTTGCCGGCAATCAACAGTTCCATGGTGTTTGAATTTCATTCCCATCTCTTGCATGGGACCTAGAAATTCACCCAAGGACACACATGTGATTTTTGAACCAACTTTGGTGCATTGGAGCATGTGCTTATAGTTCAAATTTGGATTATGCACATAAAATGCATAGAAACCCCTGTTAATGTATAAAAAGGGCAAACGAACCCCGAAAAATTTTACGATTAAACACAACACTCCTGTTGTTCATCTTGACACTAGAAATTTTTTGAAAGCAATAAGAGGCAATGGATATCGTCCCGTCCCCAAAGGTGGTACGTTCCCTATCAAAACCATCATGCTTGTTGTGAGAAGCTCTAGTTTGTGAGAAGCTTATACCCAAACCTGCCCCAAATGGGACAAAATTTTCACCACGGCATGTTGATGCCGCTCCATGACACTAGTAGAAAATGGGCCATTTGTCCCTGTTCGTAAGGCCCATCTATCCCGGTGTAGGAACCGGGACTAAACGGTTGTTAATAAAGCCCTAGGCCTTTAGTCCTGGTTCTTATACGAACTGGGACAAATGGGCCTCCACGTGGCCGCTGCGGAGAGCCCAGGCAGTTGGGCCTTTGGTCCCGTTTGGTGGCACCAACCAGGACCAAAAGGCATCCACGCGTCAGCATTTTAGGGGCTAGGGTTTTTGTTTTTTTATAAAACGGGGGGGGGGGGGATTTGGGGGTTTTGTATGGTTAATTATGGTGTTTCATATATTGTGTTAGATAACTAATTAATTGATAGAGAGAAGTGTCCTCTCTTATCTCTGTGCTTGGTCGATGCTACGTAATGTATGTATAGAGAGGCCCTCGAAACGCTAGCTAGTAAGTAAATGAAGGAAACCATTAAGTACAGAAGTTCGTCATGCATATCGAGAGAAGTGATATCGACCTCTCCTTCTCCGAGAGATTGCGCGAACAACAAGTTTTCGTATATTGATCCAACGCTACTGGCTACATATATACAATACTAAGATCTCTTACAATATAATCTCCCCTAATTATATAATAACTCAGCATCAACATGGTATTCTCCGGCTTTATTGATGACTTGGTCAAAAAAGAATCCCTCCAATTCCTCTTGAATTGCTTTGATGTGATCTTCTGGTATGAGTTCATTTCGCATCTACCAAGTCTAATTTGAAGAAGGGGGTTAATACATATATATGAATGAAACTAAACAGAAATGATGGTGTAATAAAATGAAATTGTGAATATTATTGCTTACGCACATCAAATTGTCTTTGAGAGTAGCCCCACTTATTTTTGCAAGTCGCATTGTAGATGAACTCGCACACGTAGTATCCACAGTAATCATTCCCTTGTTCCAGCCACAAGCACTTTACGAGAAATAGAGGTCAATCAAACTGATAATCAAGCATTATAAATGGCATTGATGAAAGTAGCTAGAATCAACGGGAGATGCGCGGAAGTAACTAGCTAGTAGTACTTACTTTCTGGTATGTATATCGGAGCTCCCTCGGCAGTCCCGGAGCTTCTGCAGTGAACTCTTTCCAAACCCCGATTACTTGAGATATCAGGAAATGAACAAAAAGTTGCGGATATGGTGCGATAATGATCGATTGAACTTACTTGTTGAGAATTTTAGTCATGTCCGCATAGGTCTCGGGATCTTTTCCTCTCGAGTCTAAGACGGTTACTAGTCCCTGCTCAAGCTTAGTCTCTAGGAGAATATAGTGGAAGCTGCGCACGCATGCATAACTCATCAATTAATTACATTACTATAACCCCGATTACTAAGGTAAACCGTATATGCACAAGACAGTAACACTCACTTGATGTTTTAAGGAAAGAGTACTTTATATTTATTTTGATTTATTGCCAACAATTTGAGAAAGTTGGCCTCAGCTTGTTTGGCATTCTTTTTAACAATATATTCATCTATGAGATTTGTGTTAATGAACCCAATATCTTATATTTCTGCTTTTCTGCACTCAATGATCTTCAATCTGCATAATATAGTGAGGATAATTATAAATACATGCAATGAAAGAGCTGAGCTATATATAGAGACTTGATGACAGAAGTAGTACTTACAGACAGTAGCAAGTGACCGTTAATTTATCGAGGGCCTTTTGATTGAAAAAATGGAAGAACTCCTCAAATGGAATAGACAACAGATCAATTCCAACGAGGTCGTGCTCCTCTTTAACTCTCAGCATCAAAGTATTCGTCCCCCCAAACTCTCTCCAGGTTTTCATGTACCAATCTTGCAATCTTCGCATCATCATTGTTAGAGATTTTTCATCTTTGACGAGAGGCTTCTCGTAATGGTATTTGTGTTCGCCCACCTCCAAGAATTCATAATGTACATCGTCGGGCAGGCAATCTTCAAGATTGGTATAACCGGGCACCATCCTCTGATCATTAGCGACGATATCGCTAGACACCTTGAGCGGGGGGCACGATTGGTTCGCTTGTTCGCCCAGCTGGGCAATCGTCGTTCTGCTAACCTTCGATCACTAATAGTACTTCCCGACCACTCCGCTTCGATATATACCTTTTCAGTAATGCGCTCATAGTTTGTTTTTGGCGGAGACTTTGGTGGTTTCCTTAGGGCATCGATAGTGCGCTTTAATTTCACCGGATCTATCTTCTCCTCCGGAGGTGGATGTTTCTTGGCTTTCACCCCATCAAAGAAGTCCTTCACTTTGGTTTCCACAATCTTCGCGGTTTCCTCCGCGGTCCTCTCATATGGTAACTTCTCTAGAGGCTTGAGAGATGGACCGAATCTGTATTGCCTCCCGCCTCTGGCTGTACTGCTAGACGTCGGAGCAGACGGGGCGGCTGTGGCTATTTTCTTTCATTTCTTACGAGGCGGAGGAGAAGGACTATGACACGTCGGAGCAGCCGGAGCGGTGGCGGGTCTCTTCCTCCCTTGCTGGCAAGGCGGAGAAGGAGGAGGCTGGTTGCTCGGGCGCTCCGGCGCAGGCGGAGAAGGAGGCGGAGTGCCGCCATGCGCTAGAGAAGGAGGCTGAGTGCCCTGATCACTGGCCGGAGGAGGAGGAGGCGGAGTGAACTGACTCGCCGGAGGAGGAGGAGGAGGCGGAGGCGTCCAGTTCGGAAGGTTGATGAACTCCTTCCGCCATAGGTATGGAGTCTTCAGAGAAGAACCCAGCCGAGTCTCCGCTTCACCGGTTATTTTATCAATCATCACCCTAGCATATCCTTCTGGAATTAGCCGACAGTGAAAAGTTGTGCCAGGTTGAGGAGGTGCAACAGATCCAATAACCGCCTTGACTTTCAATTTCATCCATTGCGTCATAAGGTGGCAATGTTGAGACTCCATGATAGCATCCACGGGGTAGCTAGCAGGAGCTATGAAGACAGGCTCTAGCTGAAGCAGCTCAGTGGAAGCCACGATGCTTCTCCGCTGAGCTGGCGGGGTAGCTTCGGGGGAAGCTTCGGCAGGTCGCTTGCTGCGATCTGCTTCTCGTTCCTCTATCGCTTGTGCCCTTGTGTGCAGCGCCTGCAGTTGGGTCTGCTCCACTTTCTTCCTCCTCTCCTAGCATTTGTAACCGCCTACATCCGGAAACCCAGCCTTCCACTGAATGGAGCTTGGCATGCCTCGTGTCTGTCCAGGGTGCTCAGGATTCCCTAGGGCCATTGTGAGCTTGACATTCTCTTTGTCTGGAACGAACATCCCTTGCTGTGCTGCATCGATATACTGCCAAAGCTTCGTGAATGGTATTCGCAGTTGCTCGTTAGTCCAACGGCACTTCCCTGATACAGGGTCCAAGGTTCCGCCAACTCCGTAGAACCAACTACGGCAACGGTCTCCCCAGTTCAATGTCTCTGGTTCAACCCCTTTATCAACCAGGTCATTCTCATCCTTGGCCCAAAACGGCTGGGCTTTGAGGTAGCCACCTGACCCCGTGCGATGGTGAAGCTTCTTCTTCACAGAATTTATCTTATTTGTCACTGACATCTTCTTACTCTTGTCCGATATCTTGTGGGCCACAAATTCGTCCCAGTTATCTCTGATCTTCTCATACTGACCGGTGAATTCTGGTGTCTCTTCTTTGCTGACAAACGTTGTTTTCAGCTCATTCTTCCACCTCCTGAATAGTTCTGCCATCTTCTTAAGAGCATGAGACTTGATCAATTGACCTTTAACTAGCTTCTCCGGATCCTCCTATGGCGGTAGGGTGAAATTTGCCTTTAGCGCAGTCCAAAGATCATCTTTCTGCATATCGTTGACATAAGACACCTCAGGGCCTTCTTTAGCCGGCTTATACCATTAGTGGATGTTGATCGGGATCTTTTCCCTCACAAGAACCCGCACTGAGCAGCAAATGCTTCCTTTGTCCGCATGGGTTCAATCGGTTGGCCATCGCGCGCGATTGCTGTGATCTCAAACCTTTCATCCGAGCGCAACTTTTTATTCGGGCATCATCTCTTTACCAAACTTGTGCTCGATCCGAAGGGCTAGAAAAAAGAAGAAAGATGAGAGTTATTAATTAATATGTGTACATACCAAAAACAAATAATGCATCAATAGCTATAGTCAGCACGTGCTTAATTAATACATATACCTGGCCGCACTCTGTTCGGTCAATAGAGCCGTCATCACGGTGTCCTTCTTCCACCGGCATTCAGTCACTGGAGCCATCATAATCATGTCCTTCCTCCTCCATTATTCGATCACTGTAGCCCGCTTCTTCACCCTGTCCTTCCAGACCATCAGTGTCGTTGGGAAACGACAAGACGACATCACTTCAGGCTGCGATTATGTCCCCCCACACTGCTTCTGTTGCTTCGTCTCGGGGGTGCCCCATAGTTTCTGCATATATTTACAACATGGCAATTATTATTCAAATGTGACAGATGGATATATTAGTGGCAAACATAGAACTAGCTAGCTAATCAAAATAAGGAATCATATTAGTGGCCTTGATGCTTCTCTAGGGTTTGGGGTGGCCTCGGCAACTCTTCAAGGGTTTGGGGTGGCCTCGGCAACGCTTCAAGGGTTTGGGGTGGCCTCGACAACGCTTCAAGGGTTTGGGGTAGCCTCGACGACAACGCTCTTTTAACTTGGTAAATTTGGGTGGCCTCGAGAGAGTTTATCGGATAGGGGCGCAGTGGGAGGGGGTAGGAGACCGACATCGTTTTTTCTAGGGTTTGGGTGTCCTCAAGAGTTTTGGTCGATCGAGAGGGCCAGGGGGTGCTCCCGTGGTATAAGTTATCACGGTCGAGAGGGGGTATATATATCGACCGCCCCTCATGTCGAAGTTATCCGGAAGGGGGTTATATCGACAACGACGACATACATACATGGGAAAATAATGTTATCGGGGAGGGGGTATACCGACCCACCCTCATGTTGAAGTTATCGGGAGGGGGTATATCGACAATGACATACCCGATAAAAAATAATAAGACGAAGAATAAATAAAAATAGGAAAAGAAGAAAGGAATAGAGGAGAAAATCGAAGAAAAAAAGAGTGGAGAAGAAGAAAGAAATAGAGGAGAAGAAGAAAAAATAGAGTGTTTTCTATTTTTTCTTCTTCTCCTCTATTCCTTTCTTCTTCTCCTCGTCTTTTTCTTCTTTTTTCCTCTACTTATTTATTTCTTCTCTTCTTCCTCTCCTCTTCTTCTGCTTTCTTCCTCTTCTTATTTTCCTTTTCCTCTCCTTTTTCTTCTTCTTGCTTTCCTAGCTAGATATATAAAACTTTTCTCAAAATGTAACTTTTGCATATATAAAACTTTTTCTTCTTCTTCATTCTCCTTTCTCTTCCTTCATCCTAAATATATAAAACTTTTCTAAAAATGAAACTAACCTAAAATGTACTAAATCAGAGAACATATGTAGATAATTTTTTTCTAAAAATCTAACTTTTGCATATATGTATTTTTAAAACATCATGCATATTACAATTGAAAAAATATATACATACATACAAAAAACATGTAAAAATACATACATACATACATATATGAACATACAACAAAAAATACATATATCTAAAAAATACATACATACATATATGAAAATCTAAAAACATGTAAAAACATCTAATCTAGAAACATGTAAAAATTTAGCAAATATATCGAAAAAGCATGCCGGTGGCGGGGCCGGCAGGGGCGCGGTGCTCACATAGGGACGCGACGGGGCAGGAGCAGGGCGGCACGGCGGGTGGCGTCGGGGCGGGCAGGGGCGGGCGGCGTCGGGGCGAGAAGGGGCGCGGGGAGTGGCGGCGACGGCGTCGGGGCGACGCGGGGCGGCAACGGCGTCGGGGCGATGCGGGGAGGTGACGGCGACGACTCAGGATGGCGCGCGGCAATGGCGTCGGGGCGACGCGGGGCGCGGACGGAGACGACGGGCGCAGGCGATGGCAACGAGGAGCAGGGTGTCGAGGTAGAGGGTGGCGTCGGCATCGGGGAGAAACTGCTGAAATTTTCCAAAGTGTTGGCTTATATACCCAGAGCATTGGTCCCGTTTCGTAGCACCAAGCGGGACCAATGCACCCCTTTAGTCCCGGTTGGTGCCACCAACCGTAACCAAAGGTCTCTTTTTAGCAGCCCAAAGGGCAGGAAGCAGAGGCATTTTGTCCCGGTTGGTGGCACCAACCGGGACTGAAGGGGGGGCATTACTTCCAGTTGGTGCCACGAACCGGTACCAATGCACCCCTTTAGTCCCGGTTGGTGGCACCAACCGGGACCAAAGGCCTCTTGCTGCCCGTGTCGCGGCCAAAAGTTTAGTCCCACTCGCTAGTTGAGAGGGCTCGAGAGTGGTTTATAAGCGCTGTTGCGCCCACCCTCTCGAGCTCCTCTCAACTACAGGCTTTCGGGCCTAATCTGCGACTATGTGTCTGTGGGCCTACTGGGGCTCCTGCGGGCCTGAATCCTGACCCATGGTTGGGTTTCTAGTCGTATTCAGGACGTGGTGGCCCAGTAGGTGGCACTTTTTTTATTTTCTTTGTTGCTTTATTTATTTTATTTTGTTTCTACTTACAACAAAATACTTACCGTTGCTATTTTTATTTGTTTTATCAAAGTTTATTTATTTTACTTTATTAAAATTTATTTTGTTTCTACTTATTTATTTTATTAAAGAGTTTTTTGTTTTCTTTGTTGCTTTATTTATTTTTTTATTTTGTTTCTACTTATTTATTTTATTAAATTTTAATTTAATTTATTTTGTTTCTAATTATTTATTAAAGTTTATGTTGTTTCTTTCTACTTTTAATGTTTTGAACAGAAAATACTTGGATAATTTTAGTTGCATAAATTTTATACAATTTTAGTTCAAAAAATACTTGAGGTTTATAAAAGCTTTTTAGCTGATTCCTTTTGCTATTAGAGTTTTATAAAAGTTTTTTAGTTGATTTTCTTTTTGCTGGTAAAGAATATTATAGTTTTGTTTTAGTTGATCACAACAAATTATTTTAATTGATTTTTTTGAGCTGTAAGATCCTAAAATCCAAAAGCATTTCAAATGAACTCTGAAAAGGTTGAAAATTGGCACGGTATCATCATTTCACCCACATAGCATGTGCTAAAAATTAGAGAGGGTTACGACAAAGACTACATGCACTTTGTGTACAAAATAGACAATCTCTTTCGAAGTATCTGGGTTTCGGACGAACACTCATATGTTACAAAAGTGATTTCATTTTTTTGAACTTATTTGAACTCCAGACTTTTTGTGTGTTCAAAATGCACCATTCAAAGCCACATCATCAATTTTCAACCCTTTCTGACTTCATTTGTTATTTTTCATGCAACCATTCTGCTTGTTTGCCTCAGCCACTTCGAGAAACATAATTATGTGTGTCTATCACCGTACATCCATTGCCAGTTCATCTGCGTGCATTATATATAATTATGTGTGTCAAAAACCATTATAGGTTCATATGGATAGATAAGTGACCAAATTAGTAGTAGTTCATCATCACATTAAAACCAAAGTACATACATAGTTCAAATTGAACAACATATAGCTCTCCAAATCATCTACTTAAACCATAATTGAAACTATGTAAAACCTTTGAATGCAACAACAAATGTGATCATAATCACAACCAAGGTAACAATTGATCCAATGGCATAATGATACCAAGCCTAGGTATGAATAGCATATTTTCTAATCTTTCTCATCTTCAACCGCATTGCATCCATCTTGATCTTGTGATCATCAACGACATCCACAACATGTAACTCCAATATCATCTTCTCCTCCTCAATTTATTTTATTTTTTCCTTAAAGTAATTGTTTTCTTCTTCAACTGAATTTAACCTCTCGACAATAGGGTTGGATGGAATTTCCGGTTCAACTACCTCCTACATAAATAAAATGTATGTCACATTGATCGGCATAATTGTCATAAACAATAAATGAACCAAATAGTTATAAAAAGATAATATATACCACATCCAAATCATAGCCAAGACGAGGGCCAACGGGGGCGGATACCAAAACCATCGCACTATATAATAACAAGCAATAATAAAAGTAATAAAATTAGACAAGTATCTATCTAAAGTAAGAATATTTTTTCCTTCAGAAAGAAGATAAGAACAAGGGGCTCACCACGGTGGTGTCGGCAAAGAGATCGGCACAGGTGATCGACGGCGGTGAAGACGGGGACGGGACGTGACAGAGCGCTAAACCTATGCAAATCTCGGGGAAAATGGAGCTTGGAGGTCAAGCTTCGAGAGGAGAAAGCTGAACTAGTGTGGCTCGGGCATTTCATCGAACACCTCATGTGCATAGGAGGTGAGCTAGAGAACCCAAATGCCCTCCCCTCGCCGGCTAGAAAAAACAGAGCGCTGTGGAGTGCTCTGCTGCGGCGATGGGGTATATATAGGCAGCTCATTTATCCCGGTTTGTGGATGGAACCAGGACTAAAGCTCCACCTTCTGTCCTGGTTCGAGCCACAAACCGCGACCAATGTATGTGGTCCAGGAGCGAGGCCCATTGGTCCCGGTTCGTGCCTAGAACCAGGACAAATGGGTCCAGATGAACCAGGACCAATGCCCACGAGGCCCCGACCGGCCCCCTGGGCTCACGAACCGGGACGTATGCCCTCATGGGTCCTGGTTCATGACTGAACCGGGACTAATGGGTTGGCTAGGCCCGAACCAAAGCCCTGTTTTCTACTAGTGTGATAGCATGCCAAGTTTCATGAATTTCAGACGAGTTTTGGATTTACTAGAATTTAAAAACTAGTTATCTCAATGTTTTATCGGCAATCAACAATGCCCTGGTGTTTGAAATTCATTCCCATCTCTTGCATGGGACCTAGAAATTCACCCAAGGACACACATGTGATTTTTCAACGAACTTTAGTGCATTGGAGCATGTGCTTGTAGTTCAAATTTGAATTATGCACATAAAATGCCTAGAAAACCCTGTTAATGTATAAAAAAGGCCAAACGAACTCCGAAAAATTCATTCCCATTTCTTGCATGGGACCTAAACATGCACTGAAGGACACATATTTGTTTTTTCAACCAATTTGTATTCATGTAGTTTAATTTTGAATTGTGCACCTGAAATGGCTAGAAAACCAGTTTAATGTTTAAAATGTCCAAACGAACCCTGAATAATTCCAATTCTTTTACGACACACATATAGTTGTATGTTCACTGCAGATAAAAGGTCTAGCAATTCAAACAGCGTCCATTGCCGCTGTGACCCCATTTTGTAATTCAAATCAAGTAGACCCCACACAGTTTATTATCACCAACCGTCTGAGATGTAGTACAAAATATCTTGGAGCACCGTCGGTGTATATAGTACACCTATGGCTTACGCGAGAAGGCACTAGTAGAAAATAGGGCTTTGGTCCAGGCTGGGTCAGCCCATTAGTCCTGGTTCAGTCCAGAACCGGGACCAATGGGGGCATTGGTCCCGGTTCATGAGCCCAGGGGGCCAGCCGGGCCACGTGGGCCATTGGTCCCGGTTCATCTGGACATTTTGGTCCTGGTTGGTGGGACAAACCGGGACCAATGGGCCTTGCTCCTGGCCCATCACCATTGGTCCCGGTTGGTGGCTTGAACCGGGACCAAAGGCTCCCCTTTAGTCCCGGTTCATGCCACCAACCGGGACCAATGAAGTGCCTATATATACCCCCTCGCGTAAGAGCAGAGCACACTGCTCTGTTTTTTTTCTGGCCGAGGGGGAGAGGGCTTGGTGGTTCTCTAGCTCACCTCCTATGCACACAAGGTGTTCGATGGAATGCCCGAGCCACACTACTTAAGCTTTCTCCTCTCCAAGCTCGACCTCCAAGCTCCATTTTCCATAATATTTGTCTAGGTTTAGCGGCCCGTCACGCCCCGTCCCCGTCTTCACCGCCGTCGATCACCCGCGCCGAGCTCATCGCCGGCACCACCATGGTGAGCCTCTTGTTCTTATCTTCTTTCTGAAAGGAAAAATATTCTTACTTGTATGTTTACATAGATACTTGTATTATTTTCTTACTTGGTATCCGCCCCCGTCGGCCCTCGTGCTGTCTATGATTCAGATGTTGTATATATATTATCTTTATAACTCTTGGTTCATTAATTGTTTATGAAAATTATGCCGACCAACGTGACATAGATTTTATTTATGTAGGATGTATGTGAATCGGAAATGCCAACCGACCCTATTGTCGAGAGGTTAAATTTAGTTGAAGAAGAAAACAATTTGTTGAAGGAAAAAAAATTGAGGAGGAGAAGATGATATTGGAGTTGCATGTTGAGGATGTCGTCGATGATCACAAGATCAAGATGGATGCAATGCGCTTGAAGATTAGAAAGATTAGAAAATATGCCATTCATACCGAGGCTTGGTATCATTATGCCGTTGGATCAATTGTTACCTTGGTTGCGATTCTGATCGCATTTGTTTTCGCATTGAAATGTTTTACATAGTTTCAATGTATGGTTTAATTAATTAGATGCTCTGGAGAGGTATATGTTGTTAGATGAGAACTATGTCTGCACTTTGGTTTTAATGTGATGATGAACTTCTATTAATTTGGACACTTAATTATATATAATGCACGTAGATGAATCGGCAATGGATGTACGGTGACAGACACACCTGCGAGTACATTAAGGGCGTGCATGAGTCTTCGATGCGGCTGAGGAAAACAAGCAGAATGGTTTTATGTGTTGTCCATGCACTGAATGAGGGAATACGAGGTCTTACTCTAACCGGAAAATCCTTCACTCCCAGCTGCTTTACAAGGGTTTCATGCCACACTATAATGTTTGGACGAGGCACGGAGAAATAAGGGTTATGATGGAAGACGGCGAAGAAGAAGAGTACGATGACAACTACGTGCCCCCTGAATACGGTGATGCTGCAACGGGGGAGCTGGTGAAGATCAAGAGGAACCAGACGATGTGCCCAATGATGCTGCAATAGGTGAAGCTGCTGAAGATCAAGAGGAAACAGACGATGTGCTCGATGATGATGATCTCCGCTGGGTCATTGTCGATGCAAGGACGCAATGCGAAAGTCAAAAGGAGAAGCTGAAGTTCGATCGCATGTTAGAGGATCACAAAAAAGGGTTGTACCCCAATTGCGAAGATGGTAACACAAAGCTCGGTACCGTCCTGGAATTGCTGCAGTGGAAGGCAGAGAATGCTATGGCTGACAAAGGATTTGAGAAGCTACTGAAAATATTGAAGAAGAAGCTTCCAAAGGATAACGAATTACCCGGCAATACATACGCAGCAAAGAAGGTTGTATGCTCTAGGATTGGAGGTGGAGAAGATACATGCATGCCCTAATGACTGCATCCTCTACCGCGGTGCATACAAGGATCTGAACGCATGCCCGGTATGCGGTGCATTGCTGTATAAGATCAGACGAGATAACCCTGGTGATGTTGACGGTGAGCCCCCAGGAAGAGGGTTCCTACAAAGGTGATGTGGTATGCTCCTATAATACCACGGTTGAAACGTCTGTTCAGAAACGAAGAGCATGCCAAGTTGATGCGATGGCATAGTGAGAACCGAAAGAAAGATGGGAAGTTGAGAGCACCCGCTGACGGGTCGCAGTGGAGAAAAATCGAGAGAAAGTACTGGGATGAGTTTGCAAAGGACCCAAGGAATGTATGGTTTGCTTTAAGCACGGATGGCATTAATCCTTTCGGGGAGCAGAGCAGCAATCACAGCACCTGGCCCGTGACTCTATGTATGTATAACCTTCCTCCTTGGATGTGCATGAAGCGCAAGTTCATTATGATGTCAGTTCTCATCCAAGGCCCTAAGCAACCCGACAACGACATTGATGTGTACCTAAGGCTATTAGTTGAAGAACTTTTACAGCTGTGGAATGGAAACGGTGTACGTACGTGGGATGAGCACAAACAGGAGGAATTTAACCTTAAGGCGTTGCTGTTCGTGACCATCAACGATTGGCCCGCTCTCAGTAACCTTTCAGGACAGACAAACAAAGGATACCACGCATGCACGCACTGTTTAGATGACACTGAAAGTATATACCTGGACAAATGCAGGAAGAATGTGTACCTGGGCCATCGTCGATTTCTTCAAACCAACCATCAATGTCGAAAGAAAGGCAAGCATTTCAAAGGCGAGGCAGATCACCGGAAGAAGTCCGCCATGCGTACCGGTGATCACGTACTTGCTATGGTCAATGATTTACACGTAATCTTTGGAAAGGGTCCCGGTGAACTAGCTGTTCCGAATGACGCTGAGGGACACGCACCCATGTGGAAGAAGAAATCTATATTTTGGGACCTACCCTGCTGGAAAGACCTAGAGGTCCGCTCTTCAATCAACGTGATGCACATGACGAAGAACCTTTGCATGAACCTGCTAGGCTTCTTGGGCGTGTATGGGAAGACAAAAGATACACCTGAGGCACGGGAGGACCTGCAACGTTTGCACGAAAAACACGGCATGCCTCCGAAGCAGTATAAAGGTCCTGCCAGCTATGCTCTTACGAAAGAAGAGAAAGAAATCTTCTTTGAATGCCTGCTCAGTATGAAGGTCACGACTGGCTTCTCGTCGAATATAAAGGGAATAATAAATATGCTAGAGAAAAAGTTTCGGAACCTAAAGTCTCATGACTTCCACGTGATTATGACGCAACTGCTTCCGGTTGCATTGAGGGGGCTTCTACCGGAAAATGTCCGATTAGCCATTGTGAAGCTATGTGCATTCCTCGATGCAATCTCTCAGAAGGTGATCGATCCAGAAATCGTACCAAGGCTAAGGAGTGATGTGGCGTAATGTCTTGTTAGTTTCGAGCTGGTGTTCCCACCATCCTTCTTCAATATCATGACGCACGTCCTAGTTCATCTAGTCGACGAGATTGTCATCCTGGGCCCGTATTTCTACACAATATGTTCCCCTTTGAGAGGTTCATGGGAGTCCTAAAGAAATATGTCCATAACCGCGCTAGGCCAGAAGGACGCATCTCCATGGGCCATCAAACAGAGGATGTTATCGGGTTTTGTGTTGACTTCATTCCTGGCCTTAAGAAGATAGGTCTCCCTAAATCGCGGTATGAGGGGAGACTGACTGGGGAAGGCACTCTTGGAAGAGACCCAATAATATGCAGGGACGGATATTCTTGGTCTCAAGCACACTGCACAGTTCTACAGAACTCTACCTTGGTGACCCCGTATGTCGATGAACACAAGAACAGTCTGCGCTCCAAACACCCGGAGCAGTGCGACGACTGGATTACATGTGAACACATCAGGACTTTCAGCAGTTGGTTGGAAACACGTCTCAGAGGTGACAACACTATTTGTGATGAGTTGTATTTGTTGTCCAGGGGACCATCTTTGATTATATTGACTTACAAAGGATACGAGATAAATGCGAATACATTTTACACGATCGCCCAAGATCAAAAGAGCACCAACCAAAACAGCGTTGTCCGCTTTGATGCAGCAACCGAGAGCGGAAAGGACACATATTATGGTTACATAGTGGACATATGGGAACTTGACTACGGACCTGATTTTAAGGTCCCTTTGTTTAAGTGCAAATGGGTCAATCTGTCAGGCGGCGGGGTACAGGTAGACCCACAGTACGGAATGACAACAACGGATCTGAAAAATCTTAGGTACACTAACAAACCGTTCGTCCTAGCCAATGATGTGGCACAGGTTATCTATGTGAAGGACATGTATGCCAAATCGAGAAAAAGATAAGATAAGGAAGCTAATACACCATACGATGAGCCAAAGCGCCACATAGTTCTATCAGGAAAAAGGGACATCCCGGGAGTGGACGGCAAGACAGACATGTCTGAAGATTATGAAAAGTTTCATGAAATTCCTCCCTTCAATGTCAAGGCTGACCCAAGCATCCTGATAAACGACGAAGATTATCCAAGGTTACGGTGCAATAAGCAAATGACACAAGCGAAGAAAAAGTGAAGACTTTCTCCCGCAACTATTATGATGATACCATGCCAACTTTGTAACAAACGAACATGCTACCATTGTCCATTTTGTACATGCACATGCTATGTGGGTGAAATTATGATACCATGCCAACTTTCAACTTTTTCAGAGTTCATTTGAAATGCTTTAATGTCTTATGGTTCGGCCCTCGTAATACCATTATTCAATTTTTAACTATTCAAATTTGAAAACTAATGGCACTAACAGAAAGTTTATAATTTTTTCTAAAACTGATGGCACTAACAGAAAGTTTATAATTTTTTTGGCCTAAAAGCAAAAAGAATTAAAAAATGCAAAAAACAAAAGAAAATAAATAATGCAAAAAACAAAAAAAATCTGGAAAAAGTAAAGTTAATCAAAAACTTGTGATTCAAACAAATTTCAAAAAATTCAAATTTTAACTATTCAAATTTGAAAACTAATGGCACTAACAGAAAGTTTATAATTTTTCTAAAACTAATGGCACAAACATAAAGTTTATAATTTTGATCCTCGCCCCTGGCCCATGACCATTAGTCCCAGTTTGTGCCACAAACCGGGACTAAAGGGTTGGTCCTTGTTGCGGGCAGAGTTTAGTCCCACCTCGCCAACCGAAGGGGGCTCACACCGATCTATAAGCCCTTCCCTCTCTGCCTTGTTGAGCTCCTCTCAAAGTGAAAATAGATGCCCTAATAGAGAAAAGTTTAACCTAAATTTATAGTGAATTTCTCTAAAATTCATAGAAATTTACTATGAATTTAGGTTGAATTTTCTCTATAAGGGCATCTATTCTCATTTTTTAGTAAGTTAATCACAAACTTGTGATTCACACAAATTAAAGAATTCAAATTTTAACTATTCAAATTTGAAAACTAATGGCACTAACAGAAAGTTTATAATTTTTCTAAAACTAATGGCACTAACAGAAAGTTTATAATTTTGCTAACCTAAAAGCAAACAAAATTAAAAATTAAAGAAAGAAACAAAAGAAAATAAATAATGCAAAAAACAACTCAAAAAATCAGGAAAAAACTATTTTTATAGTAAAGTTAATCACAAAATAAAATA
The DNA here is from genome assembly GCF_018294505.1 of Triticum aestivum. Classification (NCBI taxonomy): domain Eukaryota; kingdom Viridiplantae; phylum Streptophyta; class Magnoliopsida; order Poales; family Poaceae; genus Triticum; species Triticum aestivum. The sequence continues at coordinate 644,321,871 of NC_057812.1, forward strand.
AATAAAGCAACAAAGAAAACAAAAAAACTAAAAAAGTGTTTTCAAATATGAAAACTAATGGCACTAACAGAAAGTTTATAATTTTTCTAAAACTAAAAGCAAAAAGGATAAAAAATAAAGCAAGAAACAAAAGAAAATAAATAATGCAGAAAACAAAAAAAAAACTAGAAAAAAATAGCAACAATAAGTATTTTGTTGTAAGTAGGAACAAAATAAAATAAATAAAGCAACAAAGAAAACAAAAAAAGAAAAAAATGTTTTCAAATTTGAAAACTAATGGCATTAACAAAAAGTTTATAATTTTTCTAAAACTAAAAGCATAAAGAATTAAAAAATAAAGCAAAAAACAAAACAAAATAAAATAAATAAAGCAACAAAAAAACAAAAAAATGCCACCTACTGGGCCCCCACGGCCTGAATACAACTAGAAACCCATCTAAGGGCCAGGATTCAGGCTCGCAGGAGGCCCAGTAGGCCCACAGGCATAGCAGTGACAATTAGGCCCGTAAGCCTGCAATGGAGAGAAGCTCGAGAGGGGTGTGGCAGTGGGGCTTATAAACCACTGCGCGCCCCTCTCAACTAGCAAGGTGGGACTAAACTTTCGACGTCGCAGCAGCACAAGGCCTTTGGTCCCGGTTGGTGGCACCAACCGAGACCAAAGGCTGCCGCTTCCCGCCCTTTGGGCTGCCGAAAATTGGCATTTGGTCCCGGTTGGTGGCACCAACCGGGACTAAAGGGGGGCATTGGTCCCGGTTGGTGCCACAAACCAGGACCAATACTCTGTGTATATAAGCAGGACTTAGGAAAATTTGACGAACTCATCGCCAGTTGCCCCTCGGCCCGCCCGACAACGCCGAGCTCATCGACGCCGCAAGGCTGCCCAGATCGATGCCGTCCATCGTCCCCGAGCCTTCCTCGTCGCCGACGCCAGCTCGCTGTGAGCGCCGCCCGTTCCCCTGCTCCTCCCCTTGTACTGGCCGCCGTCGCCGCCGCCCCTGCCCTTCGCGCGCTGCCGCCCTACCCCGCCCCTACCCTCCGCGGCCGCCGCGCGCCGCCCCTGCCCTTCGCTGCCGCCGCACGCCACCCCGCCGCGCGCCTCCCCTGCCCTGCCGTGCCGCCGCCCCTGCACGCCCTTCATTTTTATTAGTTTAATTTTTTTGTTCATATATATATATAATGTATATGTGTATGTATGTGGCTATGTGTATGTATATGTTCAAAATGTATAAAAAATTGTTCAGAGCATGTTTTTGTTCATATATGTACTTTTGTTCATATGTGTATTTATCTTTTTCCATATATGTAATTTTTCTGGTTCATAGAAAGAAGAGGAAGAAAGAAGAAAATTTTGTTCATTGAAATTTTGTTCATATATATATATAGAAAGTTTTTTGTTCATAGAAAGTTTTTTGTTCATATATAGAAAGTTAGAAGAAAATTTAGAATATGCTAAAATTTAGAAGAAAAAGAAGGATATGAAAGAAGAAAATACACTAGTAGAAAACAGGGCTTTAGTCCAGGCCGTGTGAGCATTTATCCCGGTTCATGCGGCTAAGGCATTAGTCCCGGTTCATTTGGGCCCTTAATCCCGGTTCATGCCACGAACCGGGACTAAAGGGTGCGATGCCCATTAGTCCCGGTTGGTGGCACCAACCGGGACTAAAGTTTAGACCTTTAGTACCGGTTGGTGCCACCAACCGGTACTAATGGGTTTTGAGGCATTAGTACCGGTTCATGGCACGAACCGGTACTAAAGGTCCCATTTTCAACCCCCCCCCCCCCCCGTGGACCGCCTTTTCAGTTTTAGAAAAAACAAAAGAAAATGATGGAAATGTCAAAAAAAAAGTTTCCCATGTGATATGTGGTCTACTTGTTGGGAACATTTACAAATATGAATTTCGACTTTATTTGCAAAATCTCTCTGGAATTTGTAAAATGGGCATAACTTTTGCGTACAAACTCAGATTAAAAAGTTTTTTATATGAAAAATCATCTACTCGAAAAGTTACTTCCGAATTTAACAAGGGGGATCCCTGTTAAACATTTTCAAAATCCTCAAAAACCTAACAGAAAAAAGTTACGGGGCTTTTAAGATCTAGAGTGTAAAAAATCGAAAAAATTACTAGTCAAATCTGGTCAAACAGTGGTCAAACTGTCGTCAAGCAATGGTCAAACTAATTATTCTAGAACATTAGTGTTACTAAATAATTATTTCAGTTATTTTGAATTTTGGTTAAATCTGGTCAAACTGTGGTCAAACAATGGTCAAACTAATTATTCAAGAAATATTAGTGTTACTAAATAATTATTGTTTTTTAAAACAATAGTTTCAAACTCAAACAGTGAAATGTGTCACTTCATGCTCAAGCAAAATTCATGAAGGTTAATAGGATTGACATCTTACTATTGTCAGGAAAACAACAAGTGTAGACTTGGAAATGAGAGAGAATAGAACCCGGTTGTTAAGCGTGCTCAGGCTGGGGGAGTGGGAGGATGGGTGACCATTCGGGAAGTTAGATGATTTGGAATGATGAGGGGTGATTAGAGGATAAATTGAGCAGTGATGAGGGGTGGTGATTACACACTAGAGGTTAAAATAATTCAGAAATTTGAAAATAAAAAAAATCAATTTTTTTTCAAAAAAGAAATCATAAAATTTCCTTTAGTCCCGGTTGGTGTTACCAACCGGGACTAAAGGTGGAGCTCCACATGGCCGCGCCCTTTAGTCCCAGTTCTGGATTGAACCGGGACTAAAGGGGAGAGGCATTAGTACCGACCCTTTAGTCCCGGTTCGAAAACCGGGACTAAAGGGCCTTACCAACCGGGACAAAAGCCCCCTTTTCTACTAGTGATAAGAAGAGGAAGAAAGAAAGAAGACGAGAGGAAGAAGAGAAGAAATAAATAAGAAGAGGAAAACAGAAGAAAAAGAAGAGGAGAAGAAGAAAGGAATAGAGGAGAAGAAGAAATTTTTTCTATTTTTTCTTCTTCTCCTCTATTCCTTTCTTCTTCTCCTCTTTTTTTCTTCTTTTTTTTCTTCGATCTTCTCCTCTATTCCTTTCTTCTTCTCCTCTTTTTTTTCTTTTTTTTCATAGCATTATTTCCATGTATATATGTATGTGGCTATGTATGTATAGATGGATAGCATTTTTTTCCATGTATGCATGTCATTGTCGATATACCCCCTCCCCGTTAACTTCGACAGGAGGGGGGTCGATATAACCCTCCCCGATAACTTCAACATGAGGGGGGGTCGATATACCCCCTCCCTGATAACTTCGACATGAGGGGGGGGGTCGAGAACTAGTTTAGGGGGTCGAGGGTTGAGAACTAGTTTAGGGGGTCAAGGGTCGAGAACGTCGGACATTCATGAGAGAGGCAAGGAAGAAGGGGAAGAAGAGGGGGAAGATCCTCTTTTTTTTTATCAGGAACGAGGGTCGTCGAGGGTCACCGAGCGGTAGAGGAAACCCTAAATAGCAAGTATCGTGGGTGTGAGATACATGTGGCCATCGGTATCGGACACTACATCCACGTCCCACAAGTGATGTGGGCGTCGAAGCCCGCGTCACTTGTGGGATGTGGATGTAGTGTCCGACGCCGACGGCCACATGTATCTCACAACGACGATACTTGCTATTTAGGGTTTCCTCTACCGCTCGGTGACCCTCAACGACCCTCGTTCCTGATAAAAAAAAGAGGAAGAAGAAGAAAAAAAGAGGAGAAGAAAGAATAGAGGAGTTCTTACTCCTCTATTCTTTCTTCTAGTCTTTTTTTCTTCTTCCTCTTCTTTTTTTATCCTTGAAGCGTTGTCGAGGCCACCCCAAACCCTAGAGAAGCAGCGTCGAGGCCACCCCAAACCCTAGAGAAGCAGCGTCAATATGTGTTGTCAATATTTGAATAATATATCCATCTGTCATGTTTGAATAATAATTGCCATGTTGTCAATATTTGTAGAAACTATGGACACCGCCCGAGACGAAGTACAAGAAGAGTTGTTGGGGGACATAATCGCACAAGGAAGTGATGCCGTCTGCTCGTTGTTTCTCAACGACACCGATGGTCTGGACGCAGCTGGCTATGATTATGATGGCTCCGGTGACCTAATGCCGGTTCAAGAAGGAGACCGTGATGACGTCTCCGGTGACCGAACCGAGTCCGGCCAGGTATATATATTAGTTAAGCTTTTGCTGACTAGCTAATTGATGCATTCATTGTTTTGGTATGTACACATATTAATTATGTCTTTGCCCTTTTTTCTAGCCCTCCGGATCAAGCACAACTTCGGTAAAGAGACGAGGCCCGAAGAAAAAGTTGAGCTCGGATGAAAAGTTTGAGATCATAGCAATCGCGCCCGACGGCCAACCGATTGAACCCCTCCGGACAAAGAGCGCATTTGTTGCTCAATGCCGGGTTTTGGTTAGGGACAAGTTCCCGATCAGCATCCAGCAATGGTTAAAGCCGGCTACAGAAGACCCTGAGGTGTCTTATGTCAAAGATATGCAGAAAAATGATCTTTGGACTGAGCTGAAGTCAAATTTCACCCTACCGCGAGAGGATGATCCAGAGAAGCTAGTTAAAGTGCAATTAATCAAGTCTTTTGCTCTTAAGAGGATGGCAGAACTATTCAGGAGGTGGAAGAAAGAGCTGAATAAGTTTGTCGAAAATAAAGAGACACCAGAATTCAAGGGCAGATATGAGAAGATCAGAGATCACTGGCCCGCATTTGTGGCCCACAAGACATCGGAAAAGAGTAAGAAGATGTCGGCGACAAACAAGCAAAATGCTGCGAAGAAGAAGCATCACCATCGCACGGGGTCAGGTGGCTACCTCGTAGCCCGGCCTAAGTGGGCCAAGACTGGGAATGATCTGGTTGATAAAGGGATCGAACCAGAGACAATTAACTGGCCAGACCGTTGCCGGACTTGGTTCTTCGGGGCTGGCGGAACCTTGGACCCTGTAACAAGGAAGTGCATTTGGACGAACGATCAAATGGACATACCAGTCATGAAGCTTCAGCAGTATATCGAAGCAGCGCAGCAAGGGACGTTCTTTCCAGACAGAGAGAACGACGAGCTCACAATGGCCCTCGGGAATCCTGAGCATCCTGGACGGACACGAGGCACGTCAGGCTCCATTCCGTGGAAGGTTGGGTTTCCGGACGCAGGCGGATACAAATCCCAAGTGAGGAGGAAAAAATTGCAGCAGACCCAAATGCAGGCGCTGCAAGCAAGGGTACAACCGATAGAGGAACGAGAAGCAAGTCGCAGCAAACGTATTGCCGAAGTTTCCCCCGAAGCTACCCCGCCATCTCAGCGGAGAAGCAGCGTGTCTTCCACCGAGCTGCTTCAGCCGGAGCATGCCTTGACGGCTCCTGCCAGCTATCCCGTGGATGCTATCATGGAGTCTCAAAATTGCGACCTTATGACGCAATGGATGAATTTGAAGGTCAAGGCGGCTGTTGGCTCTGTTTATCCTACTGAACCCAGCGCAACTTTTCACTGCCGGCCAATTCCAGAAGGATATGCTAGGGTGATGGTGGATGAAATAACGGAGGGATTTGAGGACCTCCAGCTTGACCACCCTACCGGTGAAGGGGAGACTAGGCTGGGTTCTGCTCTAAAGACTCCATGCCTATGGCGGAAGGAGCTCATCAACCTTCCGAATTGGATGCCTCCGCCTCCACCTCCTCCTCCGGCAAGTTAGGGCACGCCGTCTCCTCCACCGCCTCCTCCTCCGGCGAGTCAGGGCACTCCGCCTCCTCCATCGCCTCCTCCTCCGGTGAGTGACGATCAGGGCACTCGACCGTCTCCTTCTCCGGTGCGTGGCGGCACTCCGCCTCCTTCTCCGCCTGCGCCGACGCACCCGAGCAGCCAGCCTCCTCCTTCTCTGCCTCGTCAGCAAGGGCGGAAGAGACCTGTCGCCGCTCCGGCTGCTCCGGCGCATCGTAGTCCTTCTCCTCCGCCTCGTAAGCAAGTAAAGAAGACAACCGCTCCATCTGCTCTGCCGGTGTCTAGCAGTACAGCCAGAGGCGGGAGGAAATACGGATTCGGTCCTTCTCTAAAGACTCCAGAGAAGTTATCATACGAGAGGACCCCGGAGGAGAACGCCGAGATCGCACGAGAAGAAGTGAGGAACTACTTTGAAGGGGTGAAAGCAAAGAAACATCCACCTCCAAAGGAGAAGGTAGATCCGGTGAAAGCGAAGCGCACTCTGGCTGCCCTGACAAAACCACCCAAGTCTCCGCCGAAAGGAAACTATGAGCGCATTATTGGAAAGGAATTTGCCGAAGCGGAGCGGTCGGGAAGTACTGTCAGTGATCAAAGGCTGAAAGAACGATGAACTGGGAAACAAATTGCCCAGCTCGGCGAACAAGCGAAGCAATCGTGCCCCCCGCTCAAGGTGCCTAGCGACATCGTCGCTAATGATCCGAGGATGATGCCCAGTTATAGCAATCTTGGCGATTACCTGCCCGACGATGTACATTATGATTTCATGGAGGTGTAGATACAAAGATATGAGTACGGGAAGCCTCTCGTCAAAGATGAAAGATCTCTATCAATGATGATGCGAAGATTGCATGATTGGTACTTGAAAATCTGCAAAGAGTCTGGGGGGAGGAGTACTTTGTATGTGAGAGTTAAAAAGGAGCATGACCTCGTTGGAATTGAACTGTTGCCTGTTCCATTTGAGGAGTTCTTTCAGTTTTCAATCAATTGGCCCTCGATAAAACAACGGTCACCTGCTACATTCTATAAGTAGTACTACTTATGTCATTAAGTCTCTCTATATAGCTCAGCTCTTTCATTGCATGTATTTATAATCATCCTCACTATATTATGCAGATTGAAGATCGCCGAATTGAAGAAAACACAAGTCGTTGATATTGGGTTCACTAACACATATCTCATAGATGCAACTCAGGTTAAATTTCATGCCACAGATACCGAGGCCAACTTGCTATGATCGTTGGTAATAGATGAAAACAAAGATATAATACTCTTTCCTTACAACTTCAAGTGAGTGTTATTGTCTTGTGCGTATTCGGTTCCCCTTATATATTAGTCAAGGTTATAGTAATGTAATTGATGAGTTATGCATGCATGTGCAGTTTCCACTATATTCTCCTAGAGATTAAGCTTGAGCAGGGACTAGTAACCATCTTAGACTGAAGACGAAAAGATCCCCAGGACTATGCGGACATGACTCAAATGCTCGAGAAGTAAGTTAAATCGATCATTATCCACCATATCAGCAACTTTGTTCATTTCCTGATATATCAAGTAATTCTTTTCTTTGTCTGGCAGGGTTTGGAAAAAATTCACCAAAAAAGCTCCAGGACTCCCGAAGAAGCTGCAATTTAGACACCCGAAAGTAACTACTATAGTAGCATGTTCCGTGCATCTCCTATTGATTCAAGCGCTAGTTTCATCAATACCATTTGGCATTCTTGCTTATCAGTTTGATTGACCTCTATTTCTTGTAAAGTGGTTGTGGCAGGAACAAGGGAATGATTTCTGTGGATACTACATTTGCGAGTCCATCCACCACACGACCTGTGAGCGGGGCTACACTGATGAATAATATGAAGTACGTAAATAACAACATTCACAATTTTATTTATTACCATCATTTGTGTTGAGTTTCATTATTTCATATATATATATATATATATATATATGTATTGACCCCCTTCTTCAAATTATATGTTTCGGAAGCGGGATGAACTCCTAGAACCAGCTCGCATGCGAGCAATTCAAGAGGAATTGGCGGCATTCTTTCTTGACCACGTGATAGCTGAAGACGGACAATACTATGTGGACCATGAGTCCGTATGATTATATTTGTAAGAGATAATTATTGTATATATGTAGCCGGTAGTGTCGGATAGATATACGAGAACTTGTTGTTCGACCAATCTCTCGAAGAAGGAGAGTGGTCGATATCACTTCTCTTTGTATGCATATATGTTCATGACGATCTTCTGTTTCCTTCGTTTGCTTACTAGCTAGCTAGCGTGTCTAGTCCTCTCTATACGTATGTATAGTACGTAGCGTCGACCAAGCACGGACATAAGAGAGGACACCTAAATTAACCCCCCAAACCCCCCCCCCCTTTCAAAAAAACAAAAACCCCAGCCACAGAAATGCTGACGCGTGGATGCCTATTGGTCCCGGTTGGTGCCACCAACCGGGACCAGAGGTCCTCCTGCCTGGGCTCCGCGCACAAGCCAGATGGAGGCCCATCTGTCCCGGTTCTGGATTGAACCGGGACTAAAGGGACAGGGCATTAGTACCGACCCTTTAGTCCTGGTTCAGGAACCGGGACAAAAGGCCCTTTTTCTACTAGTGAGGTGCATCGGCTATAGTCCCCAGCCGGCGTGTCAAGCACACTAGCTTGCTTCCCAAAAACTCCCGCCTCTGCATCCCTCGCAATCTCGAAAATATCTACCGCCCGGAAGGTTTTAATGTTTGATATGACACGATTAGTATGTGCAGACCGTGTGCGATGTCTGTTACTCCCGCTCTGCTTCAGTCCCTTGATTCAAATTTTCAGTAGCCCCGACATTTTATTCCTGCCTCTGCATCCCTCGCAATCTCAAAAATATCTGCTCCCCCTTGCTCCAAATTCTCAATAGCCCCACCTTGTTACTCCCGCCTAGTAAAATTTTCAGTTGCCACAGTATTTCCTCAAACACAACCACTAGTAGAAAAAGGCCCATTAGTCCCGGTTCTAGAGGGCCTTTAGTCTCGGTTTTGGAACCGGGACTAAAGGGTCGATACTAAAGGCCCCCGCTTTAGTCCCGGTTCTTATATGAACCGGGACTAAAGGCCCTCCACGTGGCCACTGTCTGGAACTCAACCTTTAGTCCCGGTTGGTAATACCAACTGGGACTAAAGGTAATTTTACGAAAAAAATTGTTTTTTTTTAAATCGATTTTCAAATTTGTAAATTATTTTACAGTTTAATCTCTAATCACCCCTCATCACTGCTCAATTTGACCTCTAATCTCTATTCACCCCTCAGCATTCGAAATCATCTAACTTCGCGGCCGGTCACCCATCCTCTCACTACTCCAGCTTGAGCACGCTTAACTTCCGGGTTCTATTCCCCCTCGATTCCAAGTGTCCACTTGTTGTTTTCCTGGCAATAGTAAGATGTCAATCCTATTAACCCTCAGGAGTTTTGCTTGACATGAAGTCACACGTTTCACTGCTTGAGTTTGAAACTATTATTATAAAAATAGTAATTACTTAGTAACACTAATATTTCTTGAATAAGTAGTTTTACCATTGTTTGACCACAGTTTGACCAGCTTTGACCAAAATTCAAAAAAAACTGAAATAATTATTTAGTAACACTAATATTTTTGAATAATTATTTAGTAACAGTAATACATCTTGAATAAGTAGTTTGACCATTGTTTAACCATTGTTTGACCAGATTTGACCAAAATTCAAAAAAACTGAAATTTGAGCATATCTTTTTTTCCTTCAAGAATTTGAGGATTCTAAAAATTTGCAAACAGGCCGTAGGCGGTCGAAATCGGATGCAGATTTTTGTGCTGAACATTTTGATATATTATACATTTTTTCTCACATCGTATGCAAAAGTTATAGCCGTTTTACTTTTCCCTACACATTTTGCAAAACATGTCCAAATTTAATTTTTTTAATTTTCCTAACTAGTAGATGTAGTAATATAACTACATCTCGAAGAATTTTATTTTTTGAAGTTCTTATCATTTTCTTTTGTATTTTTGAGAACTGAAATGTCGATACACAAGGGGGTAGACTTTGAGACACGAACCCCTTTAGTCCCGGTTTGAGACACGAACCGGGACTAAAGGGCATTGCACCCTTTAGTCCCGATTCGTGTCTCAAACCGGGACTAAAGGTCTCATTTGAACCGGGACGAATGCCTTTAGCCGCTTGAACCGGGACTAATGCTCACATTAGTCCCAGTTCATAATGCAACCGGGACTAATGTGTATATTGAGCTATGACCAAATCCCTGTTTTCTACTAGTGAACCTCCGCTCACACAAACACACACAACCCTCGAAACCATTGGTAGGTCTCCGCCATCGCCGGTGCCTCCATCCTCAACCTCTGCCTGTGTGCCGGGGAGCTCGAGGAGTAAATGGCCAAAAAGAGGTTTATTGTGGCCTTTTCGCCCAACACCTGCAAGGTGGCCACCGAGGTGTCCCCGTCGTCCTCCGCGGGCCCGATCCGCCGTCGCCGGTCCGCCAATCTACCCACCGCCGCGCCCCTACGCCGGTTCGAGGACTTCCCCGTCCTCCCCCGGACCCGGAAACCAACGAAGTCCTACCTCGGGGTCCAACAGCGGTGGTGGGGCACGTGGGTCGTCGAGATTACAGATCGAGAGACCCACACCCGCCGGTGGCTTGGTAGCTTCCACACGGCCGAGCTCGCGGCCATGGAGTACGACCCCTGGCAGGTCCGCTACCACAGAGTGGCGGCTAGGCTCAATTTCCCCTTCGGCACACGTCCGGTCGACCACGTTCCGCCGGAACCAGGGGTGGTGAGCTCAGCTATGGCGCGGGAGGACCGCGAGGCGTGGGATCGCCTCGAGGACGAGGCCGCCGACGAGGCCTACATGCAGGAGCTCCGCCGGCAGCACCCAGAGCTCGTGGAGGCGGAGTGGGCGATCTTTGTATGCACGGAGGGTGGCGAGGTTATTTCTCTCTGCTCCGATGACGAGGTCGAAGGCGGCGAGTGCGGAGGCGCGGAGGGCGGCAAGGTTATCGCGCTCTCCTCTGATGACAAGGTCAAAGGTGGCGACAACGGCGGTGCGGAGGGCATCGAGGTGGGCCCCGAGGACGAGGAGATCGACATCGATGAGTGAAGGAGTGCCTTACCCGACGACCTCGACGACGGTACTGGCCCGAACCCGGCTCACAGCACACCGTACATGATGAGGAAGGATTGGCTCGACCTCTAATTTGACCGAAAGTAGTACAGCTTAGTTTAAATTTATGTTTTATTTTTGGTTATGCAAAACTATCTATGTTTATGTTTGAATGCGTGCTACTTTCGGTTGAACCTGCTTTGAACTTGATCAAATTGAAGTTTACAACCTTAAGTTTAGGCGATCGACTAGAAAAGGCCAAAAATTGTTGGAGTATATATATATATATATATATATATCCACTAAGGGTTTTAGTCCGTTAACATTGTAAGGATCACCTAGAGATGTCCTTATGACTTGTTTATTTCAGTTCTTCACAATGTGATGTTCTATATGTGCAACTATTTGTCGTGCAGTTCAATTTTATCAATAACAGTTTCAACAATACCACTGTGAATTACGATATTTGGTTGTTGTGAAGGATATTGCAGTTAACATGCCTTTTCATTTTTCAATTGTTGTTTAGAAACATGCATTGTACTGAATGACTAAATATGCAATCCCAGGCTACATAGCAACAAGGAAGAGTGTTACCTTAATGTTCTGATGATGTCTAGATATACATGTAATAAAATCTTATATAATGGGATGGGTGGAGTGTTGTAATACATCACTTTTTAATTGTTGTTTAGCTTCTAATATTAAATTGGTGCTTTAAGTACATATATCATTGCCAAAGATCCACAATCCGACCCTTTCTGCATATGGGGCAATGAGATATTCATGAACCAGCATCAAGTGAGGAAATGATAAAGATTATTATTAAAACGGGTCAAAAGATGTCAATCGAACTATTTGTTTACACTTTATGCAAGACAACAGTGAACTGCGGTATTGTAAGTAAGAACCCCGTAGCCTTCTTTTTACTGCCCGTAATGAGTTGTGTTAGATGACAATATCTGAAGTTGTTTTCTTTTGAAGTGGATCCTGAAGCAGTTTACTCAAGATTACCTCTCAAACTACATTATTGGCGGCCGGCCATCACAAGGGGTTGGACTAGAGTCCTGCATGCCTTCTGCATCCAGGAGAGCACAATAGGGCCATTCTGCTTCACCTTGTTCAGCAACTGGAATGTCTGTCGCATTTTTCCTTACCATCTATAATAGTACAAGTATAGAACCCTGGTACATCATTCTTTATTTCGTGCTTATGTAATTCTTAAACATATGTACATGTGAATTGAATAATGCATTGGTTGTTTGAACCTGATGCATATGAATAAAGCTATAGCCTACTTTCAAGTTTAAATTAGGTACAATTTTAAATAGCCGCAATTAAATTAGGGAGAAATTACGTTGTGCAGGTCATTACGGCACACACGGTTGGTAAAACACAAACATTTGCGATATACACCATAAACCGAGACGGTTCACAGAGAGGAAACATGTGCAAGCATGCACACAATTTCCGTTTGCAAAGCATGTGTGATGTCAGACACTATCACATACGGTGCGGGAAAACTAAATGTGTGTGATTGTCTACCTAACGTACACGGTTTATAATCACAAACTATTTGTGATGTGCCAGGCATTGTAAAACTCCCGTGCCAAGAATCTACCTGGAAAACTCCTATGCCTGGAATCTGCCTGGTTTTAGACAGAACCACAAAACTTCAACTGCGATGGCAATGCGAGCACAAACGAGTAGCAAGGATGAAGTGTTTGGGATATTCGAGATATCAAAAAAGGTTATATAGGGACAACTGTATGCATGAAGGCTCGCTATCCCCGATGGTTTCTAGGTCGTGTGGGAAGGACCCCCCTATCGCCCACACTCACTTGGCGACAGTTCCAAATGCCGTCGCGTAAAGGGGCTAAAAACCGTTTGTTTAGGACCGACGCGCACTAGGGATACCAAGCAACAATCCCCCGAAACATTTGCGGACATAGAGCTTCGAGCAAAGAGATCGAAATCCGCGGGTTTGAGAGCAAGAACACGAGAGAGAGAGAGAGAGAGAGAGAGAGAGAGAGAGAGAGAGAGCAATGGAGTATTTTTTCTGGAGGTAAGTGATGACGTGATGTGAAGGGATAAGTGAGGGGGCCTGTCTGTGTCAAAACCGGCGGATCTCGGGTAGGGGGTCCTGAACTGTGCGTCTAAGGCGGATGGTAACAGGAGGCAGGGGACACGATGTTTCACCCAGGTTCGGGCCCTCTTGATGGAGGTAAAACCCTACGTCCTGCTTAATTTATTCTTGATGGTATGAGGATTACAAGAGTTGATCTACCATGAGATCGGAGAGGCTAAACCCTAGAAGCTAGCCTATGGTATGATTGTATGCTGTCCAACGGACTAAAACCATCTGGTTTATATAGACACCAGAGGGGGCTAGGGTTACACAAGGTCAGTTACAAAGGAGGAGATATACATATCCGTATTGCCTAGCTTGCCTTCCACGCCAAGTAGAGTCCCATCTGGACACAAGACGAAGTCTTCAATCTTGTATCTTCATAGTCCAATCGTGCGGCCAAAGGATATAGTCCGGCTGTCCGGAGACCCCCAATCCAGGACTCCCTCAGTAGCCCCTGAACCAGGCTTCAATGACGATGAGTCCGGCGCGCAGTGTTGTCTTCGGTATTGCAAGGCGGGTTCCTCCTCCGAATACACCACAGAAGAATCTGAATACAAGGATAGTGTCCGACCCTGCAAAATAAGTTCCACATACCACCGTAGAGAGAATAATATTTCCACAAATCTAATCTGCTGACATGTTTCGGCAATCATGACATCATGCCGTGGCCCGGTGATCATTCGAACCATTTCTTTTAACTAGCCCCGCACATAACGCGAGGCAGTTTCTTGACACGTCTTGTCAAAGCAGAGATAGTGTCCCCCTTATCATGGGATTCTCATCAATACGGGTGTGGGTAACCCAACCACGCCATCAATTACGGTGCTTGGGGGATAAGCGAGTTTTACCAGGCTAGTGGGGGCACATAATTTCGGCCGCCCTTATAAGGGGATAAGGTTTAACCTTTTTCTACCCACGCCTTCTTCCTCCTTGCTTATCCATTCTTGCGCACTCGAGCTCTAACGCCCAAGTCCACATCCTTCTCCTCAACCTTCCCCAAACATGTCCGGAGCGGGAGGCAAATGGATGGCTTCCTCCGTTACGGAGGGACACATCAAGAAGCTGCACGGAGCCGGATACTTAGCCGCGAATATTGCGAATCGGCTGCCCACTGCGGGGCAGATCATTCCTACCCCTGAACTTCACGAGAGGGTAGTTTTCCTCCACCACTTCCTCCGCGGACTGGGGTTTCCCCTCCATTCATTCGCCCGCGGTCTCATGTTCTACTACGGGCTGGACTTCCATGATCTGGCCCCGAACTTCATCCTCAACATTTCGGCGTTCATCGTCGTGTGTGAGGCTTTCCTCCGCATCCGGCCCCACTTCGGCCTGTGGTTAAAGACCTTCAATATCAAGCCGAAGGTGGTGGGAGGCCAACAAGTGGAATGGGGCTGATCCATGGTGGGCAAGATGCCCAATGTTATATGGCTTGAAGGCTCCTTTGTGGAGACCTTAAAGGGGTGGCAATCGGCGTGGTTCTACATCACCGAGCCGCGCGACACCAAATGGGTGGTGGCCCCCGAGTTCCGATCCGGAATCCCCACACGGCTCACCTCCTGGAAAGAGAAGGGCCTATCCTGGGGTTCATCGGTGGAGCTGGACGGACTCCAGAAATGTATCCGGAATATGGCAAGCAAGAAACTCAAGCTTGTCAACATAGTCCAGGTCATGATCATCCGCCGGATCCTCCCGTGTCAACAACGGGATTTCAACTTGTGGGAGTTCGACCCGGCCCAGCACCAGACTCTGAGAAAGCTCTTCGACACAACGCACAAGGACGTCTAGAGGGTCTTGTTCAAGGGCACCGAGGTCCCTCCCTCTCTCATCGAGGACTGTGGGCTAAGCGCGAAGCGCCTAGCGCATTTGGTGAGTTCTATACATCCGGTAGGATATTTATTTCCCCTAGCTTAACCATGTGTGGGGTCTGAGCTCCATTCCTTTGACAGGACTGGGTGGAGACGTCGGGGCAGATTAACTATCTGGCCCATCTGCCCGAAGACACTGCGGACGCTCTCCTGACGGAGATGCTGACTCCGGCTCCTTACAAGGTGCCGGAGAAGACCAAGAAGGCCAAGGGAACCCGAAAGAGTTCCTGCACCAGGTGTTATCGCACTCACTGTCCGATAACTCCACGATGCACTCCTCCCCCGAAGACGAGGAGGAAGATGAAGATGCTCCCCCTCCAGTCGGGGGAGACAAGAAAAGGAAGGCCGCCCCAACCAGGGGGGCGAAGGGTCCAAGAAGGGAAGGATTCTCCTTCCGGACTACTCCACCACCGCCGCCGAAGGCGAAGACGAGTGGCTGCTCAGGGCTAAGCCCCCTGGCGAAGTCGTAAGTATTCGGATACCAGAGTAACTCATAGCATACCCTTGTCGCACTGCTTCTCCTAACGCCAAATCATGCAGACTGCCCCGAGCCCGTATCGACGTATCCTCGTCGGACGGCTCCCTGGACTCGTCGGATATAGATAGCGATCCACTTCCGACCGCCACCTCCCTGTGCCCTACGGACAATGCCGAGGTATTGTCTCAAGAGGCACGGGGTCGAGGGGAGACAATCCCGGAGGCGCCTCAAGGCAACCTTCGGACTCCAGGAGCAGAGGGAGTAAGGCTCCCGAGGGCTCCGAGTTCGGCCCTCAGCCGAACACCGTGCCGGAATCCCTAGTGGTTCCGGACTCGGGCAGGCGGCCTCCTTCCAAAAGGGGCAAGATGCCTGTGCCAGTGACCTCTGCCCATCCCGGGGCACCGGACAATCTGCTGGGAGCGATTCGCAGCGCTTCCATCGACGAAGAGCACCGCACTATTATGAGTGCGGTGATCCAGAAGGTTCAGCCCGCCAAGAGCGGACTGACTGAAGCATGTGCCAGCCTTCTAACAGGCTTGGAGGTAAGTATTTGAAATATAGGAAAAATATTACCACATAGACAGTAGCCCCTGATGCTCTGTTCGGTATTCACAAAGAAAAGCCGAACAGAGGATCAAACAATATCGCAGGAGTCTAATATAAGTATGTCTATATGCGTATGCAGTCTTTGCTGCTGGCCTCTGCTGCACAGACTACGGAGGTCGCCGCACTGAAGCAGGACCTCAAAGGGTCCAAGGAAGAGCTCGGCCTTGCCAAGAGGCAGCTCGAGGAGAACAAAGGTAAGTAGTACCTAGTCTATGGATATATATAAAAAGAATGCGATTGCAAAATGACAGGATCATCGTAAATTTGCCAGGCGCCATGACCGAGGTGGCGACCCTGAAGCAAGTGCTATCCAAGGCCGAAAACAAAGCGGCCAAGGAGCGCACCGAGCAAGAAAGGCAGGAGGCACGGGTGGGCGAGGTGCAGCAAGAGCTCCACGCTCTTGTGACGAAGCACGAGGTGTTGGAGCTTGACTTGAACACGCGAGAGTCCGAGCTTGCCGCGGCCCTCGAGAGCGCAAAGAATGCCAAGGCCAAAGCCCAAAAGGCCCTCCAGGAGATTGATGCGATGAAGAAGATAGCGGCGGGTAAGGCATTCTATATGCAAAGCAAACATGTGAAAGTAAATTACTTGTTACTTACCTGAATCCGGAGCTCTCCAGGAGCATTCGCAGATTTGCCCCACAGCATGTCGGATGCCGCACAGTTTTACCAGGCCAAGGAGGGAAGCTCAACGGAGAAGCTGTTCTGGTCTCAGTATATTTAGGCCGAACACCCGATGCCTCTGAGCGACGAGCTGAATCAACTGGTCGAGCTGCACAAGGTGGCCGAACAGGCCATGAAGGGCTTTATAGTCCAGATGTGGCCTGGTGACTCCCTTCCCAACAGCTACTTCAGCCTGGTGAGGCGGCTTGTGGATGCCTGCCCACGGCTGGAAGTCATCAAGCGGTCCGTCTGCCTCAAAGGTGGACACCGTGAAGCTGCTGAAGGAAGGGCCGCCGCAGGGCAAGGAGCATCGCCACCCCGAGATATATTATGAGTGTGTCCTGAAGGGTGCTCGTCTTGTAGCAGACGAGTGTGCTAAAGATGTAATATTTGAATAAACTTGCTTGTGTAATCCTGTATTATGAAAACTTGTTCTATGCGCTATGCAACGCTTGTCTGAATTTAAAATATTACCTTCTGTTCGGCTGTTTATCAAATCTGAGAGGGCTAGTCGTCGGCTTCTGCCCTCACTCCACGAGTGCTGGGGTGTTCGGGATAAACGTGAGCAATCTTGTTCCCATTTTTGGGTCCTTCGAGGGAGGTGCTCAGCACAACGAACAAGGCAATCGGACTATAATGTGTTATCACTCTCACTTAGCCATAGAATTCTATAATTTTAAATTTCGGCGAAGCCCCTAGTATTCGGAAGGCCGAATTCGGGGCGCAATACACGCCTTAAGCCGGACAGGGCCGACTCCTCACTCTAAGCGGCATAAGTCTTTAGGGACTTGAAACCTCTCGAACAGCGACCAGTCTCTCGCCTTATCATGACAGTCAGTTTTAGCTTTCTCTACTGAGGTGCTTAGCCCAGCAGAACCCGGGCACAATCGCAGTAGTTCTCCCAGTGCTACCTTAGCCAACATAGCGGAACGTAAGGTACCAAAATATGGGAGTCGGGCAAACCCAACTATTGACCCAAGACATGATTCAGAGCTGATGCATATAATGCTATAAGTTCGGGGTGCCGCACTGTCAAAAGTGTTCGGACTTCTCACGCCGTATTATGGGGTATGCTTAAGCCCCTAGCGTATTGGCTGTACCAGATTGTACGGGTGCTAGATGTCATGAACAAACATATATATATATATATATAGAGAGAGAGAGAGAAAGGAAGAATGCAATAATAGTCTTAATGCTATGCATCGTTTATTCAAAAAGGTGCGTTAAAGCAGAATGATACAAGTAGTGCGATAAGCAAAAAGTAGGACTGTTTGACATGTCCCTTCCAAGGGCAAGCTGAGGAATAGTATTAAAGCAAATATTTCACTCGTTATCGTAATCCACCTAGGAGTTCCGTGGTGTGATGTAGCTTTCTGCCTCCTTGGTTGCTGCATCATGTGTTCGGCAATCATGCTGCCGGACAGGGTTTCCAGAGATTGAAGTCCTGAAAGAGAAAAATAACAAGGCGGGAAGCCCCTAGTGCGGTTTAAGCCGCGACTTGGAGCGTGCCGCAGTCGTGCCCCCTCCCCGCCTGTGCCCATGGTATTTTTAATGCGTAATTATGTACGCGTGGCACGGATTTTGCCGTTTGGCTGGGACCGGGGTGGGGGCCGCATTGCTATGCGAGCTTGGAACGTGTCAGACGGCCCTGTTGCCGATTACTCTGGGCGTGCTTGAAGGTGTCCGGGTCCTTAATCGCCGAACTAGTGGATTGCCTTAAGAGGCTGCTTTGCGCTTCTGCTGCAAGGGCCGCAGTGTGCTCCTCCGTGCGAAGAGAGTGCTATGTGTTTCCATTGACTGTGATGACCCCCCGAGGTCCTGGCATCTAGAGCTTGAGATATGCATAATGCAGTACCGCATTGAATCTCGCAAATGCGGTTCGCACGAGCAGTGCATGGTAGCCACTGCGGAACGGGACTATGTCAAAGATTAATTCTTTGCTTCGAAAGTTATCCGGAGATCCGAAGACCACTTCCAGTGTTACTGAGCCTGTGCAATGGGCCTCTACACCTGGTATGACACATTTAAAGGTCTCTCTTGTGGGTTTGATCCTTGAGGGGTCTATACCCATTTTGCGCACTATGTCCTGATAAAGCAGGTTCAGGCTGCTGCCGCCGTTCATTAGGACTCGAGTGAGGTGAAATCCATCAATGATTGGGTCTAGGACCAGTGCGGCGAATCCACTATGACGGATACTAGTGGGATGGTCCCTGCGATCGAAGGTGATCGGACAGGAGGACCATGGGTTGAACTTTGGGGCGACTGGCTCCAACGCATATACGTCCCTGAGCGCACGCTTCCGCTCCCTCTTGGGGATGTGGGTTGCATATATCATGTTCACCGTCCGCACTTGTGGAGGGAACCTCTTCTGTCCTCTGGTGTTCGGCTGCCGGGGCTCCTCCTCGTCATCGCTATGTGACCCCTTATCTTTGTTTTCGGCATTTAACTTGTCGGCCTGCTTGAACACCCAACAATCCCTGTTGGTGTGGTTGGCTGGCTTGTCGGGGGTGCCGTGTATTTGGCACGAGCGATCGAGTATACGGTCCAAACTGGACCGGCCCGGAGTGCTTCTTTTGAATGGCTTTTTCCGCTGACCGGTTTTTAGAGCCTTTGAATCCGGCATTGACTGCAATATCATCTGTATTGTCGCTGTTAATGCAGCGCTTATGTTTGTTGCGACGTGACCTGCCATTGCCATCCTTGGTATCCGAAGTACCATGGTTCTTTGATATGTTATTGCTGCGAGCCAGCCTGCTATCTTCTCTCGCACAAAAGCGGGTCATGAGTGTCGTGAGGGCTGCCATAGATTTCGGCTTTTCCAGGCCAAGGTGCCGGGCGAGCCACTCGTCGCGGATGTTGTGCTTAAAAGCTGCTAGGGCCTCTGCATCCGGACAGTCAACGATTTGATTTTTCTTTGTTAGGAACCATGTCCAGAATTGCCTGGCCGATTCCTCTTGCTGCTGAATTATGTGGCTCAAGTCATCGGCATCTGGGGATCGCATGTAAGTGCCCTGGAAGTTGTCGAGGAATGCGGCTTCCAGATCCTCCCAACGGCCAATGGACTCTGCTGGCAAACTATTGAGCCAATGCCGAGCTGGTCCTTTGAGCTTGAGTGGGAGGTATTTGATGGCGTGTAGATATATTATACGTTTTTTTCCGACATCGTATGCAAAAGTTATAGCCGTTTTACATTTTCCCTACACTTTTTGCAAAACATGTCCAAATTGTAGTTTTTAAATTTTCCTAACTAGTAGATGTAGTAATATAACTACCTCTCGAAGGATTTTATTTTTTGAAGTTTTTATCATTTTCTTTTGATTTTTTCAGAACTGAAATGGAAACACACGGGGGGGGGGGGGGTAGAGTTTGAAAATTTCCCTATAGTGCCGGTTTGTGTCACAAACCGGTACTATAGGTCAGACCCCTTTAGTACCGGTTCATGGAACGAACCGGTACTAAAGGTTAGACCTTTAGTATGGGTTCGTGCCACGAACCGGTACTAAAGGTGATCGTGTGGCCCCGGCCTGACGCCAGCCTGCCACCACCCCTTTAGTACCGGTTCGTGCCACGAACCGGCATTAATGCAAATCCGTTCGAACCAGCACTAATGGTACCATTAGTACCGGGCCAAAATCAAACCGGCACTAATGTGCTTCACGTTTGACCCTTTTTCTACTAGTGAGATCATCACCGTGGGCCATGTGGATATGCAGGAGGAAATCCTTGATCCATACCGCAGGATCTATTGTGCCGTCGTATGATTCTATATTTACGGGCATGAAACCCTCTGGGATTTGATGATCCATTACTTCATCTGTGAAGCATAGGGGGTGTGCGGCGCCTCTGTACTTGGCTATGTCATGACACAGATCGAATGAGTCTTGCCCGTTGTGTTCGGCCCGGCCGGACTTACTTTTACTGTATTCGGAATGACGATTATCGTCTCTCATAGTGACACGCCCTCGTGATCTGTAGATTGATCTTGCATGTTTTTGTTTGTCCTCCAATACGCCTCGCAGGTCTGGCGTATTTCCCCATGCCTTTTTATTTGAATGGCGTCGGGGTGCGGGCTGAGCTTTTGGCTGGAATGCCTCTCTGTCGCGGCCACGAGGTGGCCGATCAACCGCGTCATACACCGAGGATGTAGGTTTCGGTGGTTCCTCCTCCAGTCGGGGTAGCAACCTGCACTTTGGGTTACTCTTGGAGGGGCGTTCGAGTTTATATTCCTCGGCCACCAGGACTTCAGTCCAGCTGTCAGCTAGCAAATCTTGATCAGCTTGAAGCTACTGCTGCTTATTCTTAAGGCTATTTTCCGTGGCTATAAGCTGGCGCTTGAAGCACTCTTGTTCGACGGTATCCTCTGGCAGGACCAATTCGTCATCATTGAGGCTTGCCTCGTCTTCGGAGGGAGGCATGTAATTATCATCCTCCGCCTCTCCATCTGCCGCTCTCTCAGGAGGGATGGCTCCTCCATCCTCCAGCTCTAAATCTTGCTGGAGGGGATTGTTGTTGTCTTCGACACTGTCCGGAGTGCTATTATCTCCGGTGCCGGTATCACCACTTTTGCCTTGGCGGGACTTAGAGCGGCGCCGCTGATGCGGGCGCTTGGGTTGCTTTTTGGAGGGGTCATCCTCCGTTGTCTCGTCACCATTGCCTTCTTTGGGTGTGTCCACCATGTATATATCGTATGATGAGGTGGCTGTCCAGTGCCCTGTGGGCAGTGGTTCCCCTTTCTCTCCCGCATCGTCGTCCATACCATCGATGTCTTCGGAGTCGAAGTCGAGCATGTCGGTTAAGTCGTCGAAAGTGGATACTAAGTGGGTGGTGGGTGGGCGGAGAATTTCTTCGTCATCCGCATCCCAATCCTGCCGGACATAGTTCGGCTAGGATCCTCCTGACAAGGAGAGAGACCTTAATGAGTTCAGTATGTCGCCGAAGGGCGAGTGCTAAAAAATATCCGCGGAGGTAAACTCCATGATCGGTGCCCAATTGGATTCGATAGGAACGGGCGCAGGCGGTTCGTAGTCCGTGGCCGGAGAAGGATCCGACAGTTTGGCAACATGGCTCTCGTGAAGGGTAAGGTCGATATTCGGCTCGATCGCCGCTCAGGATATGGCCTCCGTGACGGGGTCTATCCACCCGTCTGTGGACGGCGCAACTGGATCCGAATTGAGGCTCGGAGTGGCTGTCGGTGCGATCTTCTGAACACTGTCCGATGGTAGAGCTAAATCATACTCATCATGACCGCGTGGCGCACAAGGCAGGGGCTCGAATCTGTCGAAGATCAAGTCTCCGCGGATATCGGCCGTGTAGTTTAAGCTTCCAAACCTGACCTGGTGGCCAGGGGCGTAACTTTCGATCTTCTCCAGATGGCCAAGCGAGTTAGCCCGCAGTGTGAAGCCGCCGAACACAAAGATCTGTTTGGGGAGAAAAGCCTCACCCTGGACTACATCGCTATCGATTATCGTAGGAGCCATCAAGCCTAATGGCGACGACACAGAGGAACTCTCAGTGAAAGCACCAATGTCAGTGTCAAAACCGGCGGATCTCGGGTAGGGGGTCCCGAACTGTGCGTCTAAGGCGGATGGTAACAGGAGGCAGGGGACACGATGTTTTACCCAGGTTTGGGCCCTCTTCATGGAGGTAAAACCCTACGTCCTGCTTGATTTATTCTTGATGATATGAGTATTACAAGAGTTGATCTACCACGAGATCGGAGAGGCTAAACCCTAGAAGCTAGCCTATGGTATGATTGTCTGTTGTCCTACGGACTAAAACCCTCCGGTTTATATAGACACCAGAGGGGGCTAGGGTTACACAAGGTCGGTTACAAAGGAGGAGATATACATATCCGTATTGCCTAGCTTGCCTTCTACGCCAAGTAGAGTCCCATCCGGACACGAGACGAAGTCTTCAATCTTGTATCTTCATAGTCCAATAGTCCGGCCAAAGGATATAGACCGGCTGTCCGGAGATTTTTCAATAACATTAATACCATTCACTTGGAATTGTTTCTTCGGAAGGTGCACCGTATGCTCATTACCATCCATATGAAATGTGACCTTGCTTTTATTGCAATCAATAACAGCCCCTGCAGTATTCAAGCAGGGTCTACCAAGGATAATCGACATGTTGTCGTCCTCGGGCATCTCAAGTATAACAAAGTCCGTCAAAATAGTAACATTAGCAACAACAACGGGCACATCCTCACAAATACCAATAGGTATGGTAGTTGACCTGTCAGCCATATGCAAAGATATTTCAGTAGGTGTGAGTTTATTCAAATCAAGTCTTTTATATAAAGAGAAAGGCATAACACTAACACCAGCTCCTAAATCACATAAAGCAGTTTTCACATAATTATTTTTGATAGTGCAAGGTATAGTTGGTATTCCCGGATCTCCAAGTTTTTTAGGTACTCAATCCTTGAAAGTATAATTAGCAAGCATGGTGGAGATTTCAGCTTCCGGTATTTTTCTCTTATTGGTGATGATGTCTTTCATATACTTTGCATAAGGAGGCATTTTAAGGATATCAGTCAAGTGAGTACGCAAAAAGACTGGCCTTAGCATTTCAGTAAAGCATTCTTTTTTGAACCCACGGTTCTCTTTATTTACCGTGTTTTCTAGCAACAAAGTCTCTTTTATCATATCTTTTATTTTTCGGTTGTGGGTTATCAAGATCAACTGGTGGTTCTATCTCAACATCATTGTCTGGTTCTTCATTATTTGGTTGACTATCTTCATGAACCTCATCATTAACTTTTTCATTATCATAAGGTGAGTGTTCACTACCAGGTTGAGTCTCAGCATCAGAGAAAGAAACTTCATTATCATTATCAGGAGGTTTCTCTACTTCAGGTTCACTACAAGAATGGAAAGTCCTATCATTTTTCTTTTTCCTTTTCTTTCTAGAAGGACTAGGTGTAGTGGTGTTGTTCCTTTGGGAATCATGTTCAATTCTTTTTGGGTGTCCCTCAGGATAAAGTGGTTCCTGAGTCATTTTACCTCCTTAGTTGCAACTCTAACAGCAAAGTCATGTATATTATTATTCATTTGATCTAGCAACTCTCCTTGATATTTAGCAACTTGTTCTAACTAGGTTTGTACCATAGAAGCATGCTTTCCAACACCTCTAACAACATTTGGGATTCTAAATAACAAGTCACTCAAGTGAGCAATCATATTAGAATTTTATTTAAATTGTTTCATAACAGTTGCTTTGAAGTGATCTTGTTTTCTAATATAGTTTTCAAACTCATAAAGGCATTGGCTAGGGTGCATATTGTGAGGATTGTCATTTTCATTGAACTTCATTAGAGAATTACCTCTACCACCTTATGAAGTGATGGTGTATTAAGCCCATGTATTTCTTCAATAGGAGGTAAATTTTTAACATCCTCAACTTTAATACCTTTTTCCTTCATGGATTTCTTTGCCTCTTGCATATATTTAGGACTGAGATATTATATACCCCTCTTCTTCGGAGTGGGTTTAGGAAGATTACAATCATCATAATTTTTCAATATGTTATTCAATAATTCTTCAGCTTGACCAACAGTTTGTTCCCTGAAAACACAACCAGCACAGTTATCTAGGAAATCCCTAGAAACATCGCTTAGTCCATTATATAAGATATCAAGTATTTCATTTTTCTTAAGAGGATGATCAGGCAAAGCATTAAGTAATTGGCAAAGCCTCCCCCAAGGTTGTGGGAGATTCTCCTCTTAATTCGCACAAAGTTAAATATTTCCTACAAGGCAGCTTGTTTCTTATGAGTAGGGAAATATTTTTCAGAGAAGTAACAAATCATATCCTAGGGACTACGCACACAACCAGGAGCGAGAGTATTGTACCAAGCTTTAGCATTACCCTTTAATGAGAATGGAAATAATTTGAGAATAAAGTAATAATGAGTCTTCTCATCATGAGGAAAAAGGGTGGCTATGTCATTCAACTTAGTAAGATGTGCCACAACAGTTTCAGATTCATGACCATGGAAAGGATCAGATTCAACCAAAGTAATTAACTCTGGGTCGACAGAGAATCCATAATCCTTATCATCAATAAAGATAGGTGAAGTAGCAAAACTTAGGATCATATTGCATTCTAGCATTTACAGATTTTTCTTTATACTTGCATAGTAATTTCTCCAGATCATCTCTATCCTTACAAGCAAGAATATCTCTAGTTGTCTCCTCATTCATAACATAACTGTTGGAGATATGCCCTAGAGGCAATCATGTATGATGATATTTCCTATGTGTTTATGAAGAAAGATAGTCCTTGGACATTATCAATGATGTGTATCAGCACGTACGTGACTTGTTTGTGGGACTATGCATTGTATGATGAACATCCTAAAAAGTCCCTAGTCGAAAGGGCTGTGTGGACGCGCAGCCAACTAGACTAGCATATGACACGGTCGATGGCTTGGTCTCACTAGCCATGGGGCATTGGATGCTAACCGGATAATATGGACTCGGAAGGATATGGTCGGATTCGACATAGTCGGATGCGAGTTGAGATAAGGTCCGAGTCGGACAGACCCAACTATGAGACGCAGCGAGATGTCATCTGTAAGTCTCTAGTACAACATACGTTCTATGTCCTAAGACCTGAGATGGCCCAGGTACTCGGGATGGTAACACACTTGCTTTGGGCCAAACAAACGCTACTCCGTGATTGGGTAGTTACAAAGGTAGGTTTATGGCTTGTCCAGACCCATGCTGCGAGACATGGTTTAGCAAGATGGGATTTGCCCCTCCGATCAGGAGAGATATACTCTGGTCCCCTTGAGGGAGTCTTGGACTAAGGGGTCCCCGGGCGTCCGGCCTGTTAGCCATGGGCCGGACTGATGGGCTGTGAAGATACGAAGACCGAGGACTGCACCCGTGCCCGGATGGGACTCTCTTTGGCGTGGAAGGCAAGCTTGGCAACCGGATATGTAGATTCCTTTCTTTGTAACCGACCTTGGGTAACCCTAGATCCTCCCGGTGTCTATATAAGCCGGAGGACTTAGTCCAGAGGGAGAGATATTCATTACCATAGTCATACATGCTAAACATATAGGGTTTAGCCATTACGATCTCGAGGTAGATCAACTCTTGTAATACTTGTATTCATCAATATCAATCAAGCAGGACGTAGGGTATTACCCCCATAGAGAGGGCCCGAACCTAGGTAAACATCGTGTCCCTTGTCTCCTGTTACCATCGACCTTAGACGCATAGTTCGGGATCCCCAACCCGAGATCCGCCAGTTTTGACACTGACATTGGTGGTTTCATTGAGTGTTCCACTTTGTCGTCGACGAAAGGTTCGATGACCCCTTCAATCGTCGATAGTGACGCTGTCCAAGGAGAAACCTTCCTCCCCGGACAGATCTTCGTGCTCATCGGCTTCGCACTGCAGTCCAACTCGTTTGGCCACCTGGAGCAGATTGATAGCTACGCCCGTGGCCATCAGGTCAGATTTGGGAGTTTGAACTACGTTGCGGACATCCGTGGAGATTTGATCTTCGACGGATTCGAGACCACGGCGACCGCTCCCGGTCACCTTGACGAACATGACCTAAATCTGTCGTCGAACCGCATCCAGGAGATAGCTCCTGTGACCACTCCGGCCTTAGATACAGAGCATACTGCGGCATCCAAGGATCGGAGGTTCAACCCTAGCACAGAGGCCACAGACTCCCCGGCGTTGGAGCCTGCACATGGACTTAATCTCACACAATCTCGTGTCACCGGAACTCCGAACTCTTCTCTGGGTATAAGTTCCAAACCATGCGAGTCCACGGATGCCGAACTTGATCGTTTATCGATCTTCGAGTTCAGCGCCGCAAACATCTTCCAGCACTCGCCCTTGGCTGATGTGCTGAACTCATTAAAGAACTTGTCCTTGGCGGGGGACTCACAGCCGAACTATGTACGGTTCGAACTATAGGCTGATGATGGGGAATTTTGCTTCCCACCCGCCACCCACTTCATAGCCACTATCGAGGATTTAACCGACATGCATGACTATGGCTCCAAAGACATCGCCAGTACGAATGACGATGCCGACAAGAAGCAAGGACAAAACCCGCCATTCATGGGATGACGGACTGCCACTTCTTCCTATGACGTATACACGGTGGACACATCAGGAAAAACTAACAACGATGACAAAGAGGATCCGGTTGAGGATAAACCTCCTGAGATACAGCCCAAGCGCCAACTTCCTCGACACCGCTCTAAGTCACGTCGTTCCAAAGACTGCAGTACATGCACCGGAAAAAATAATACTCCGGACGATGCCGAAAATAATGAAGACCCCGTCAAGGCAACTTCCGAACAGGGGGAACGGGATAGTGGGCAAGTCAGCCCTGATGAACAGGCCATACACGGAGATTCGGAGGACGGTAATTATCTTCCTCTCTCCGAGGAAGAGGAGTGCCACGGCAATGAGGATTTCATCGTGCCTGAGGAACCTCTCGAGCAGGAGTGCTTCAAACACCGTCTAATAGCCACTGCAAGGAGCCTGAGAAAGAAGCAGCCGCAGCTTCAAGCAGACCAAGATCTGCTCAATGACAGATGGACCGAAGTCCTAGCCGCCGAAGAACACGGCCCTAGTGGCCCAGCCGAAAACTACCCCAAGCGTAGATTGCTAGCTCAGTTCGATGACAAGGCACTGCAGCCCGTACCATCATCGCACAATGCGGTAGGTCGACCACAACTTGCTTTGGATAAAGTGGCAACTCAAGCCGAACACCAGACCGCCCCACCTCGCCGTAAAGGCAAGAACAAAATAGCTTGGGGTTGTACATACATCCTTCAATAGGACTTGGATAGTAGAGCAAGGAACGCAAGATCGATCTACGGATCGCGAGGACGTGCCTCGACACGCGACGATGGCTACCTATTCGGACGTGAAAAACCTAGTAACGCTCGGGCCGAAAACCGCAAATGGACTCCATTGGAGGTATGTCGCAGTGTGGCCCAACATAGAGGCGCTGCACACCCTCTTTGCTTCATAGACGAAGTAATGAAGCATGAATTCCCAGACGGGTTCAAACCCATGAATATCGAATCATACGACGGAACAACGGATCCTGCGGTATGGATCGAGGACTTCCTCCTCCATATCCTTATGGCATGCGGAGATGACCTTCATGCAATCAAATACCTACCAATAAAACTCAAACGACCAGCTTGGTACTGGTTAAACAGCCTGCCAGAAAATTCTATTGGCAGCTGGGAAGATTTGGAGGACGCCTTTCGCGATAACTTCCAAGGAACATATGTCCGGCCACTGGACGCCGATGACTTAAGTCACATTGTCCAGCAGCCCAGAGAGTCAGCCAGGAAGCTCTGGACTAGGTTCTTAGTTAAAAAGAACCAAATCGTCGGCTGCCCGGACGCGGAAAACCTTGCGGACTTCAAACACAGCGTGCGGGATGAATAGCTTGCACGCCACCTCGGTCAAGAAGGACCGAAATCCATGACTGCCCTTACCGCTCTAATGACTCACTTTTGTGCGGGAGAAGACAGCTGGCTCACTCGTAGAAACAACAGTGCCAGTGACTCAGGCACTTCCGAAATCTGAGACGGCAATGGCAAGCCACGATGAAGCAAACACAACAGTCACAATGATAACGAAAGATCACGCGACACAACGGTCAACGCCGGATTCAGCAATCCCAAACCCGGTCAATGGAAAAATCCATTCAAGGCAAGCCGAGACGGACCATCCAACCTAGACAGGATATTGGACCGACCCTGCTAGATTCACGGGCACCCCGATAAACCAGCTAATCATACCAACAGAAGCTATTGGGTCTTGAAGCAGGCCGGCAAGCTCAACGCCGAACACAAGGGGAGGAGGCCGCCAGGCGATAGGGACGACGGAGAGATTCACCAACCAAATACCGGGGGTCAGAAGCAATTTCCCCCCGAGGATCGATCAATCCCGGAGCAGAAATAGCAGTTCGGCTTCCGCTGCCCACTTCATATACCCTCTCAATCTGTACCACGCATACATCACTACGCACTTAAGATACCATGGGCATTGGTGGAAGCACAATACGGACAAGCCGGAAAGCATTCCCGTAACATTTTTATCTACTTTACTTTTTCTTTCTTTAGTATCTCTTAAAAATAGGTGGCACAAAGGAGAAACATCTAAAACCAACTCCATCGGAGTTCGGATCCGTACACTCACCTACGGGGCTATTTCCGTCAAGGAGTCCCTTCACCGAGGACAGGCGGCGCAGAAGTGCGATAGGAGGTCCAAAATTACTTTTTATAGACCGCATTCTCTATTTCGAGCCTGTAAAGTGCCTTTTTCCTCCGCCTTCAACCCCTGGTATATCAAATAGCCGGGGTTGCGGCTTTGTTATCTATATACATGATTGGCACATCACTCAGATCCCAGTAAAAATACTCCATTCTTTTCTAAAGGACCGAGTTTTGCCCCTACGATTGTTTCAAACATACACCTCGGCATAACTTGCCATGGGCTCGGTATGGGAACAAGCGAGTTACCGATAAGACCGAACAGCTCTATAGCATACTTCCGCGTCGCTAGTTTGGCCTTATATGCATCAGCTCCGAATCTTGTCTTGGGTCAATAGTTGGGTTGCCCGGCTCCTGTGCTTTCTATCCTACGTTCTGCCCTATCGGCTAGGGTAGTAAGGGGAGAACTACTGCGATTGTGATTCCGGTTCACCTGGTTAAGCACCTCAGTAGAGAAAGCCGAAAACTGACTGTCATGTTGCGGCGAGAGCTGGTCAACCACTCAATGACATCAGAATATTTAGCGATTCCTCCGTGTCATACGAAGGACCTCTTCCGGTCAAATATGTAAACACATCGTGTGAATAAGCCGCATACATACAAGGGGCTATGTCGTAGACCCACCATAAAACTCTTATGGCTAAGTGAAAGTGTCAACACCCTATAGTCTGGTTGCCTAGTTCGCCACATTAACATCTCCTTCACGGACCAAGACGTTGGGTCAAGAGTGATCAGATGCTTTTTCGAACACCCCCATACTTCCTACGAGGGGGCTGAAGCCTCCGACTGGAAAACTTTCAGATCATATACTAACGGCCGCACAGGAGGAACAAAACCCTTTAGGCAAAATCCAAATATAGACTGATTACCACAATTGTCTTTTACAATTCGTAAAGAATTCACTCGAATATTATGCCTTTCGAACATTGACCCTCTATCAAGCGGGAAGCCTCTAAGACGTCCTCAAAGTATTTCTCTGGTGCGTGATGCTCCTTGCCCTTGGGTGGACCCTGCGCTGCAACATCGACGGCCTTCATCTTCCCCCAGTATGTCTTGACTCGGGCAAACGCCATCCGTGCATCTTCAATGCACACCGACCGCTTCAGGGCGTCGATACGTGGCACCACATCAGCAAGCCGCCGCACCAAGCAAAAATAGCTATTTGGAATCGGCTTAGTCGACCACAGCTAAAGTATGACATTCTTCATGGCAGCACCGGACATACTGTGAAGCTCGGCCCATTGGGACATCTGTTCATCCAGCAGCATAGGGCATTTTGATACGCCGAACTGTGACCAGAAAAGCTTCTCCATTGCATACCCCTCTTGCGCTTGGTAAAACTGCGCCGCATCAGATGAACTCTTCGGCAGGTCCAAAAACACGTCTGGAGAACTCCACACTTGGTTAAGCTGAGCATAATTCGGATCACCAAACTTAGTCTGTAATTAAAAAGGGCTTACCAGCCGCAATCTCCCCAGCTTGCCGGATCTCCTCACGGGCTGCTCTGGATTCAGACCGCGCTTCTCTTACCTCTCATAAGGCCTTCTCAAGTTCAGCCGTTTTGGCTTCATTTTCCTTCTCAAGAAGTTCACAGCGGCTAGCAGCATTTTTTAGTTCGAGCGCCATCGTGGATATCTTCTCCTCATCTTGGTGCCAAGCATCTTGTTCGGCCTTTAACTCAGCCGATGCCTTTTCGGCAGCCGCGTTACTAAACCGGACCTGCTCCTTGGCCCGGGCTAGCTCCGCCCGAAGAATTTCAACGGTGGCGGCACCATATGCAGCCATGCATATTCCAGTATATAACTTTTAGTGTCATGCTTATATACCAAAAATATATGTGAAGGGACTGCCCCGAATACATACATTGCGCCTCGTCAAGACAGATATTGATTAATGCAATGTCATCCCCGGCCACATCAAGCTTCCACTGTAGCTCGGCAATATCCGTAGTCTGGTAAGTAGCCAGGGGGAAGGCAGCCTGTGTTCAAGTTAATCAGATTAGTCCTTGAATATTTCTTCTTGATCCTCCGTTCGCCTCCCATGGGAAGCCAACCCGAGTCTCAGGGGCTGCTACCTATACACAGGTGCATCTTTGCAAATAAAATATAGTTGAAAACATTACATCACAAACCTCGAAGCCTCTTAGTAGCCCCACGAAGGCCTCATTCAATCCGCTTTTCGCGGACAGGATCTTTTCAACCACCTTGCCCATCAAGGTACGATGTTCCGCTAAGACGGACTCCTGTCGCAGCATGTTCGTCAATATATCCGGCGCCTCTGGGTCTTCGGAGGCTGCTGTAGGAATATGGCCTCCCTTTGAAGGGATCCGTTCATTCGTATCCGGCTGTAGACCGGACTGTTCGGGGCCTTCATTGTTGGTCCCCGGACCCTAGGCCACTGAAGTGTCACCTTCAGGTAATGTCTTCATCATCCCTCGCACCACCTGTTGGTCGCAGGAGACCCTCCGCGACGACACCTCGAAGTCGTCCGCCCTATTGGGCGGAGAGGCCGGTGGAGGCGTCTTGTTTTGCATCATCTCTGGGAGAAGGTCCCCCGAGGAAGAGGATTGTTGAAGAAGACTGCGTGCCGGACTGAAAAAAATATATATTCTAAGCATTACGAGAAAAGAAGGGGATATGTTTAAAACATCCTTGTTCACTTACGATTTGGCATGTGGCTTGTCCGCATCATGAGACTGTGTTCCGACGTCCTCCAAGCCCGAGCCGTCCAACAGAGGCATCTTGCCACGCTTAGGAGCTTGTTTCCCCAAATCTTCAGAGGCGGCCCTTTTCATCCCATGAGGGGAGGAGAAAGTGGCCCCCTTCACTTTTGTCTTCGAATGAGGAAATTTTGATTCCTCTGGACACAATGTCTGATGTACCCTGGGAATAGGGGGCATCTTTGGTCTTTCCACTCTACGTCTCTCCCTCCTTCACAGGCATCTGGTATGGTGCCAGGGCTAGCATCCTTGTTAAAACAGGATTCGCTGGGCCTTCGGGCAGAGGGGCCGAACACATAATTAGTTCCGCCTTCTTTATCCAGCCCTGGAGGAAGATAGCCTGCTCGGTACCATATTACGGTATGCGTAATTACATAGTGTTCGAAAGACAAGTGCTTACCAGGGTATCCGGACGGTTGTAGTTAAGGCCAGCGTCCTCGGTAGTGTCTGGCCAATGTTTTCGCTTCCCAAAAAACAACTTCCACATCCTTTCGTGCGTAGTGCCGAATAAGTGTTGGAGGGTTCGTGGTCCTTCCGGATTGAGCTCCCACATGTGGCGAGACCTGCGCTGGCAGGGCAAGATTTGGCGAACTAGCATCACTTGAATCATGTTGACAAGATCGATGTCTCTCTCAAGGAGGGTTCGGATGCGACTCTGTAGAATCTGCACTTCATCAACTGATCCCCAGTCTGGCCCCTTGTTAATCCATGATGCAAGCTGTGGCGGAGGGCCAGAATGGAACGCAGGAATAGCGGCCCACTTGGTGCTACGGGGTTCCCTGACATAAAACCACTCTTGCTGCCATTGGTGGGAGGTTTCGGTGAAAGAGCCTTTTGGCCAGAGACTGTTGGTAAGCTTGCTCACTACAGGACCACCGCACTCTGCATGTTCCCCGTCAACTACCTTCGGCTTCACACTGAAGGTCTTGAGCCATAAGCCGAAGTGTGGGAGGATTCGGAGGAAGGCCTCGCATATAATGATAAACACCGAGATGTGGAGGATAGATTCTGGGGCTAGATCATGAAAATCTAGTCCGAAATAAAAAAGTAGCCCTTAGAGGAAGTGGGAGATGAATACGACCCTCTCGCCAGATCTGGGGGTCGGAATAACCTGTCCTTGAGCAGGAAGCCTGTGGTGGACTTCCGCAATCAAATATCTAGCCGCCCGAAGCTTTGCAATATCCTCCTCTATAACGGAGGAAGCCACCCATAGGCCTTGAGAGCTGGGTCCGGACATGATGGGGAGGCTTGAAGCAATGAAGTCGAACCTTGGGTGCTAGAACTTGAGGTTGGGAAGGATGAGGAGAGGTTTGGCATAATAATTCGGCCCTTGGTTCCTTTATAAAGGCAGCGGGTATTGAACGCCTCCTCCTAAGCCTAAGAACCTGCTTATTCCTAAGGAATCTTTCTCGTGGGACGGTTGGGTTACCCACGCTCGTATTGGGGAAAATCCCGCAATAAGGGGACACGATCTCTGCTTCGACAAGACGTGCTAATAAAAACCACGCCCCGAAACATGGAACGACGGGACGGGAAATGGTTCGAAATAATGACCGGGAAAGCGTCACGTCACATTACTAAAGTTGTCAGCAGATTGGATTTGTGAAATACTATACTCTCTACGGCTATGTGTTGCAGATCCGGACACGTTTGTTTCGTCCAAAGACTGTTTTGGAGTTCGGAAGGAGGAACACGCCTTGCAATGCCGAAGATAGATCTATGCGCCGGATACCTTGTCATTGAAGCCGGGTTCAGGGGCTACTGAGGGAGTCCTGGACTAAGGGGTCCTCAGGCGTCCGGCCTGTTAGCCATGGGCCGGACTGATGGGCTGTGAAGATATGAAGACCGAAGATTGCACCCGTGCCCAGATGGGACTCTCCTTGGCGTGGAAGGCAAGCTTGGTGATCGGATATGTCGATTCCTTTCTTTGTAACCAACCTTTGGTACCCTAGATCCTCCTAGTGTCTATATAAGCCGGAGGACTTAGTCCGGAGGGAGGCATATTCATTACCATAGTCATACAGGCTAGACCTCTAGGTTTTAGCCATTACGATCTCGAGGTAACCAACTCTTGTAATATTCGTATTCATCAATGT
Organism: Triticum aestivum; assembly: GCF_018294505.1. Taxonomy (NCBI): domain Eukaryota; kingdom Viridiplantae; phylum Streptophyta; class Magnoliopsida; order Poales; family Poaceae; genus Triticum; species Triticum aestivum. Next base: position 644,355,563 of record NC_057812.1, read on the forward strand.
CAATCAAGCAGGACGTAGGGTATTACTTCCATAGAGAGGGCCCGAACCTGGGTAAACATCGTGTCCCTTGTATACTGTTACCATCAACCTTAGAAGCATAGTTCGGGACCCCCTACCCGAGATCCGTCGGTTTTGACACCTACACCCCTCGTGTGATTCGACCAGGATAAGCATGGCCATGCAACAAGGATTATGAGATAATCTGGTTTGTGGTCGGCATCACTGGAACGAGAAAGAGATCGTGCTAGCACAGGGATGGCAGACTCGCCTTGAGCCCGACAACATATATCATGTGCAAAAGGAATAGAAGTGTGATGTACAGGTTCGCCTAACCAGCTTCAGTGTCTGCTTGGTGGTCGGCATGCCTTGCTAGAGGCCGCTACCAGCCATGTAGTCTGGAGGTGATCCAAACTATGACCAAGCCAACTTGAACCTAAGGGGTCGTGCGCTTAAGGGAAGGAACCTATGTGGTCGGATCCGAGGACACTGGTCGGATGTGATCCGAGCTGTATTCGGATTGTGGCCAGGTAGACTTATGGGCTTTAGGGTCCGTGCAAGGCCCAAGTATTGAGCCCGCGACGGAAGCTTATATAAAGTGGGGTGCGGCACCCTCATGTGGTTGATCGCTTTGGTGCTGTCACTAGGGTTTGCATGTGTTGCGAATATACACCTCCACTCGCCGTCGGCTGTGTGATCGGACCTAGCAGTCCGCCGCACCACGTTCCTCCTGCACGCGCGGATACCGTTAGAGGCGGTGCACTTGCGCCGCTCTGGCAAACCTGTATGTGGGAACCTAGCTATGACTAGTTGTACGAGGGAGATCGGACAAGGAGGAGATGATCCACGCGGACGCGCTGGCCCAACTCTTCTTCCACTACTCGGCACTGCGCGTCTAGTGGTAACGAACTGTGATCCATCTCCCGTAGCATGTTCTTTGTTGTTCTGCGCGTAGGAAAATTTTAATTTGCAGTCGACGCACCCAACAGTAGAACCCAACTATGGTATCAGAGCCTCTGCTATAGGATTTGGATTCAGATCGTATGCATATTAGATATGTGGAGGCGATAGATGAGATCTGTTGTCGTTGATGAGATCGGCTGTGTGCATGGTTGATGAGATGAACTGCACATGGGGATTGATGTGGCTATGTTTTCTAATGATCGGAGTCGATGAGGTCGTGACACAACCTACCCCTATCGGCCAGTATCCGCCATCGGGGTTAACAGTGAAACGTAAATCCGAATCGGGCTCGTGATGATTGATAAGGTCGGTCAGATCAGAGAATTCGGCCTGATCAGAGTTCAGATGTGATCTGTGATTTCTGAAAATGGCGGGCGCTCCTCGCACCCGCAAGGGACCGCCGTGTGTGTAGCGCCTTGTATCTCGTACACGATCACTCAAACCGGGAGAATGTGATTCTATGCGTAACTTTGTTTTGCAGGTTTGATGTGAATAGTATGGCGCATGTGTATGTGATGCATGTGTGTAATTTATACATGGCCTGCATGTCATGTTTGTCAGCCGGCAGGAGCCAAAGTGATGTCATTATATTGTATAAGAACCTGTGTGTTGACTTATGACTCTATGTAAAATTCATTACTAGTTGTAGTAGTTGGATAATAGAGATCAGGTTGGCGGCTTGGCGGCTTGGCGGCCCGGCGTGACAAACAAGATGGAGTTTCTAGATGGTCATCGGAGTTGGAGCCGACCTGGAAGAACATCCATGAAGGAGCCATACTATTTCACAATATATGTTTTGCTTGTGATTGTTATGATTCTTTGTTTCTATGCATGTTAGAATGGTAGAAAGACCCCTCATGAATATCAAGTAATTTGCCAATCCCGATGTTGCACCTTCGCACGTCAAGTACGTCTAGTAGTGGTCTCATAAAATTGGGGTGCTGCTAGGTGTCCTTGAACTGAAGGGTTCGTGTCGAACACGGACATGCACTGCATTATGTTAACTTGACAAGGCTATCAAAATGGTTTTGGGCCTTGTGGCAAAAGAGGTCGGGAGCCGGGGTATGAGATACCTACCTGACTGACAGGAGTCGTATAGAGATATGATTAGCAAGGAGTTGCTTACCAGATAGGCATGTTGTCTAGCAGTGATGCTAAAGCTCACTAGTCACATGTGCTAGTCGGATCCTGAATCACTAAGAGTTTGCGGAGGGATGCTGACTTCAGCGGGAGTATTTCTGTTTAAGGCTATAATTATGCTACATAAACACATTGCTTAGTGATTGCATATTTTTCTGTTGTAGATCAATGGCACCACCTGCTGAACCCAACTTTGCATTGAAATCAATTATGGAAAAGGATAAACTGAATGGAACAAACTTTACTACCTGGTATAGAAATTTGAGAATTGTTCTCAAGCCTGATAAAAAGGAACATGTTCTAGAGGATCCGCTTCCAGAGGAACCTGCCGATAATGCTAGTACCGCAACCAAGAATGCCTACCAGAAACTCATTGATGAAACAAACGAGATCAGCTGCCTCATGCTGGCTGGTATGGAGCCTGATTTGCAGCAGCATTTCAAAGACGTTGGGGCTTTCGATATGATCGAGAGTCTCAAGAGCATGTTTCAGGTGCAGGCTAGGACCAAAAGGTTCAACATCTGGCGATCCTTGATGGATTGTAAGCTGAAGGAAGGTGATCCACTGAGCCCGCATGTGATCAAGATGATCAGATATGTGCAACCTTTGGATCGGTTGGGCTTCCCACTCTTGGATGAGCTGGCTACTAATGCAGTTCTGGGTTCTCTTCCGCCCAGCTATGGGACATTCATCTCGAACTATCATATGCATGGCATGGATAAGAAGCTCACTTAATTGCATGGGATGCTCAAAGTGGCAGAGCAAGATATCAAGAAAGGCACGCATCAAGTGTTGATGGTGCAGAAATCGGCTAAGTTCAAGAAGAGTTGGTCCAAGAAAAAGGCTAAGGCAAAGGGCACAGAGACGGTAACCCCCGCCGTTGCGCCGAAGTCTGGACCGGACTCAAAGACCTTTTGCTATCATTGCAAGGAAACTGGTCACTGGAAGAGGAACTGTAGCAAGTGGCTTGCAGAGCATGGCAAGAAGGACGGGAATGCTTCTTTCATATGTTATAGACATTTACCTTGCTGACATACCTAGCAGCTCTTGGGTATTTGATACCGGATCGGTTGTTCACATTTGCAACTCGATGCAGGGGCTGGTAAGAACTAGGCGTGTGGCACAAGGGGAGATTGACATCAGGGTCGGCAACAAAGCAAGAGTTGTTGCGTTGGAAGTCGGCACGATGCAGCTCCAGCTTCCTTCTAGATTTATTTTGGAATTGAATAATTGTTATTACATTCGTGCACTTAGTCGGAACATTATTTCTGCCTCATGCTTGATGAGTCAGGGTTATGAATTCAATTTAAAGGACAATGGTTGTTCGATTTATTTGAATGGTATCTTCCATGGCTATGCACCCATTGTTGATGGGTTATTTATATTGAATCTAGAACAGGAACCGGTCTATAACGTGATTGTTAAGAGGCATAAGCCTAATGAGATAAATCCGACATACTTCTGGCATTGCCGGCTTGGACACATTAGTCTGAAACGCATGAAGAAGCTCCACGATGATGGACTCCTAACTTCGACCGACTTTGGGTCGTTCGAGACATGCGAATCATGCTTGCTCAGCAAGATGACTAAGTCTCCTTTCGCAAAGAGTTGTGAGAGGGCATCCGAGCTGTTGGAACTGATACACAGTGATGTGTGTGGACCAATGGGCACAACTTCCAGAGGTGGATATCAGTACTTCGTGACTTTTACCGACGACTTGAGTAGATATGGATTTATCTATTTGATGAGGCACAAGTCGGAAACTTTTGAAAAGTTCAAAGAGTTTCAAAACGAGGTTGAGAATCAACTCGGCAAGACTATAAAACTTCTACGATATGATCGTGGAGGTGCGTACATGAGCCAGGAGTTTGATGATCATCTGAAAAGGAGAGGTATAGTACCTCAGCTCACACCTCTGGGTACGCCAAAGAGAAATGGTGTATCAGAACGGAGGAATCATACCTTGTTGTACATGGTTCGATCTATGATGAGCAAATCGGATTTACCCTTGTCATTCTGGGGATACGCTCTAGAAACTGCGGCTTTCACACTTAACAGGGTACCATCAAAATCTGTAGATAAGACACCACATGAGATGTGGACCAGGAAGACTCCTAGTTTGTCTTTTCTAAAGATTTGGGATTGTGAAGCATTTGTCAAGCGACTTATGTCAGACAAGCTTACACCCAAGTCGGACAAATGCATATTCGTGGGATATCCGAGGAAAACCTTGGGATGTAGCTTCTACAACCGGGAAGAGAACAAAGTGTTTGTTGCTCGGAATGGGGTTTTCCTTGAGAAAGAGTTTCTCAGTTGGGAGGCCAGTGGGAGGACGGTCCGACTCGAAGAAATTCGAGTACCACTCTGGGACAGCTCGACGGGTGATGAGATCATACCGGAGCCAGTCAGGGAACCCGTAGTGGAAGCGGCACCAGAACCACGAAGGTCAAAAAGATTGCGCAGAGTGTGTGATGTATTGTTGCAAGAAAGTGACGAGCCGACCACGTATGCGGAAGCGATGGTGAGCCCGAATTCCGAGGCATGGTTAGAGGCTATGTTATTCGAGTTAAAGTTCATGGATGAAAATCCTGTCTGGGACTTGGTTGATCCGCCGCCTGGCGTAAAGGCCATTGGCTGCAAATGAGTCTTTAAGAAGAAAACCGATGTGGATGGAAATGGTCAGATCCACAAAGCTCGGCTTGTCACTAAAGGTTATGGACATGTTCAAAGAATTAACTATGACGAGACTTACTCGCCGGTAGCGAAGCTAAAGTCGATAAGGATCGTACTAGCTATAGCTGCATATTTCGATTACGAGATATGGTAGACGGATGTCAAAACGGCTTTCCTTCACAGAAATTTAACCGAGGGCGTGTATATGATACATCCCAAGGGTTTTGTCGATCCGGCTAGCACTAGTAAAGTATGCAAGCTCAAGAGATACATTTATGGGTTGAGGCAAGCATCTCGGAGTTGGAACCTTCATTTTGATGAGGTCGTCACTGGTCTCAGTTTCATCAAAAGTGATGAGGACGCTTGTTTATACAAGCAGTTAAGTGGGTGCTCGATTGTGTTTTTGATCCTGTATGTGGATGACATACTTCTGATTGGAAATGATGTTTCGATGCTGAACTCGGTCAAGGAATCATTGAATGGCAAGTTTTCAGTGAAGGACCTCGGTGAGGTAGTTTACATTTTAGGCATCAAGATCTATAGAGATAGATCGAGGAGGCTGCTCGGCCTGAGCCAAAGCACGTACATAGATAAATTGTTGAAGCAGTTCAACATGAGTGAGGCCAAGAAAGGGTTCTTGCCTGTCTCACATGGTATAAGGCTAAGCAAGACTCAGAGTCCTTCGACATCTGATGAACAAAGCAGGATGAGTCGGATTACGTATGCCTCGGCAATTGGATCCATCATGTATGCCATGATATGTACACGACCTGATGTTGCTTTTGCAATAAGCCTAAAAAGTAGAAACCAGGGCAACCCAGGTGAGAGTCACTGGGCAGCAGTAAAGACTATTTTGAAGTACCTGAAAATGACTAAAGACATGTTCCTAGTTTATGGAGGTGAGGAAAATCTCGTCGTAAGGGGTTATACCGATGCTAGTTTCCAAACTGACAGAGATGATTGTCGATCACAGTCCGGATTCATGTATGTCATGAATAGAGGAGCAGTGAGCTGGATGAGTTCCAAGCAAGATACGGTGGCCGATTCTACCACAGAAGCCGAATACATTGCGGCTTGTGAAGCTGCAAAGGAAGGTGTTTGGATCCGGAACTTTCTGGATGATCTTGGTATTTTCCCAGCCTTGGTAAAACTGTTGGACCTTTATTGTGATAATTCTGGTGCCATCGCACAAGCCAAGGAGCCGAGGGATCACCACAAGACCAGACACATAGATCAGAAATATCACCTGATACGAAAGATCATAAAGAATGGTGATGTTGAGTTATGCAAAATTCACACGGATGCAAATGTTGCAGATCCATTGACCAAGCCGCTTCCACAATCCAAGCATGAGGGGCACATTAGAGCTATGGGCATTCGATGTCTATTTAATTGTCTCTAGTGCAAGTAGGAGACTGTTGGAGATATGCCCTAGAGGCAATCATGTATGATGATATTTCCTATGTGTTTATGAATAAACATAGTCCTTGGACATTATCAATGATGTGTATCAGCAAGTACGTGACATGTTTGTGGGACTATGCATTGTATGATGAACGTCCTAAAAAGTCCCTAGTCGAAAGGGCTGTGTGGACGCATAGCCAACTAGACTAGCATATGACACGGTCGATGGCTTGGTCTCACTAGCCAGGGGGCATTGGATGCTAACCAGACAATATGCACTCGGAAGGATCTGGTCGGATTCGACGTAGTCGGATCCGAGTTGAGATAAGGTCCGAGTAGGACAGGCCCAACTATGAGACGCAGCGATATGTCATTTGTGAGTCTCTAGTACAACATACGTTCTATGTCATAAGACCTGAGCTGGCGCATGTACTCGGGATGGTAACAGGCTTGGTTTGGGCCAACCAAACGCTACTCCGTGACTAGGTAGTTACAAAGGTAGGTTTCGGGTTTGTCCAGACCCATGCTACGAGACATGGTCGAGCAAGATGGGATTTTCCCCTCCAATCAGAAGAGATATACTCTAGGCCCCTTGTGTGATCCGACCAGGATAAGCATGGCCATGGGAAAAGGATTATGAGATAATCTGGTTTGTGGTCGGCATCACTGGAACGAGAAAAGAGATCGGACTAGCACAAGGATGACAGACTCGCCTTGAGCCCGACAACATATATCGTGTGGCAAAAGAAATAGAAGTGTGATGTACAGGTTTGCCTAACCAGGTTCATCGTCTGCTTGGTGGTCGGCGCGCCTTGCTAGAGGCCGCTACCAGCCATGTAGTCCGGAGGTGATCCGAACTGCGACCAAGCCAGCTTGAACCTAAGGGGTCACGCGCTTAAGGGAAGGAACCTACGAGGTCGGATTCGAGGACACTGGTCGGATGTGATCCGAGCTGTATTCGAATTGTTGCCGAGTAGACTTATGGGCTTTAGGGTCCGTGCGAGGCCCAAGTATTGAGCCCGCGACGGACGCCTATATAAAGTGGGGTGCGGCACAATCATGCGGTTGATCGCTTCGGCACTGTCACTAGATTTTGCATGTGTTGCAAATGGACACCTCCACTTGCCGCCGGTTGTGTGATTGGACATAGCAGTCCGCCACACGACGTTCCTCCTGCATGCACGGATACCGTTAGAGGTGGTGCACTTGCGCCGCTCCGGCGAACCTGTACGTGGGAACCTAGCTACGACCGCCTGTACTAGGGAGATCGGACGAGGAGGAGATGATTCACGCGGACGCACTGCCCCAACTCTTCTTCCGCTGCATGGCACTGCGCGTCTAGTGGTAACGAACTGTGATCCATATTCCGTAGCATGTTCTTGGTTGTTTTGCGCGTAGGACAATTTTAATTTGTAGTCGACGCACCCTACAGTAGAACCCAACAATAATCTTCTGATACCTTAGGAAATTCATATTTAGGAAGGCTTGTTCTAATAGGTGTTTCAGGAGTTTCAGTTTCAAGTTCATCATCAGATTCAACAACATCATGTTGTATTACTCTAGCAATTTATTCATCAAGAAAATCACCAAGTGGCGCATCATTATCATCAAGCAAGGTACTATCATCATCATAAGTATCATTCATAGCAGAAGTAGCATCATCAGTAACTTGCGACATATCAGGATTAATAACATGTGATGGTGTTGCAAGTTTACTTATAACAGAAGGTAAATCTACAGCAGAACTGGATGATAGTTCATTACCTCCCCTTCTCTTAGAGGGATAAATCTTAGTCTTAACATCCTTCAGATTCTTCATAGTGACAAATTGATAATAATTCCAAGTGACTCAACAAATATAGCTATGCTCCCCGGCAACGGCGCCAGAAAAAAGTCTTGATAACCTACAAGTATAGGGGATCGCAACAGTTTTCGAGGGTAGAGTATTCAACCCAAAATTAAAGATTCTACACAAAGGGAGCCAAAGAATATTTAAAGGTATTAGCAGCTGAGTTGTCAATTCAACCACACCTGGAGAATAATCTTCTATCTATTATATAATTAAAATAGAAGTCAAATAAGCCACCATGTTCATCCACATAGATTGAACTATGTCAACCATTAATCTAAGAGATTAACAGCTAAGATTTAAAGATGTCAACGTTACGTAAAAATATTGTCAACTATAAACAGATGAACGTGTCACGTACAATAGTTTTTTTTAACTCTCACGTACAATAGATTAGGCATGAGGCATCAGTGTCCGATCCGGTTCTTATGGGGATATACAAAAGTCGGGGAGGTTTACGGTAAAAACCAAGCACGTACAGGGAAAATACAGGAGGCTCCTAGGACATGCATTCCTTGAGGCTGCAGAACCACACGTTTGCATGCATGTTAATCAATATTTTCCATGTGCAAAACGCCTGCATGAAGCTATGGTGCTAAACCACAAGTTTGCATTCACATCAATATTATACACGGATTTACCATGGCCTATTAAGATTTTGAGCTGCAGAAGATGGTTCAGATTAAACTATAGCAAAAGTTATGACGAAAAGAAGAAAATCTAGGAGTAACATTAATCAAACCGTGCATGAAAATCCATGGGGTCTGGGAGATTCATTATTACTCAACGTGGATTGATGGACTAGGAAGTTTATCTATTATATTATTAGAACCATAGAAAACCAACGGCGGAGATTAAGCACTCTATAGTTAAAGATGTTCAAACAACATAGATTGACTAGCATGTTGGCAACAATCTACATGCTTGAGGCAATTGGAGACGTATGCCAAGTTCGTTCCGTATACTCCAAGGCAATATGTTAGATTTTTTTCTTTTAGAAAAAGGGGCAATGTTAGAGATTAAACACCACATTCTGCACGTCTTCGTGTAAAAGTAGGAAACATCACCGGTTGTTGTTTGGTCTGCATTTAACCGTGTATAAATACATGTACATCCCCGTAATCTACTACACATGTGTCTTTCGCCATCGATTGTTTTCGTATGCGTGTCTATGGCAAGAAGATCGATTCCAGGCATGAAGCTATGGTGCTAAACCACATGTTTGCATTCATGTCAATATTATACACGAATTTACCATGACCTGTTAACATTTTGAGCTGCAGAAGATGGTTCAGATTAAACTATAGCAAAAGTTATGATGAAAAGAAGAAAATCTAAGAGTAACATTAATCAAACCGTGCATGAAAATCAATGGGGTCTGGGAGATTCATTATTACTCAACGTGGATTGATGGACTAGGAAGTTTATCTATTATGTTATTAGAACCATAGAAAACCAACGGCGGAGATTAAGCACTCTATAATTAAAGATGTTCAAACAGCATAGATTGACTAGCATGTTGGCAACAATCTACATGCTTGAGGCAATTGGAGACGTATGCCAAATTGGTTCCGTATACTTCAAGACAATATGTTAGATTTTTTCTTTTAGAAAAAGAGGCAATGTTAGAGATTAAACACCGCATTCTGCACGTCTTCGTGTAAAAGTAGGAAACGTCACCAGTTGTTGTTTGGTCTGCACTTAACCGTGTATAAATACATGTACATCCCCATAATCTACTACACATGTGTCTTTCGCCTTCGATTGTTTTCGTATGCGCGTCTGTGGCTAGAAGATCGATTCCATCTAGCGAGCTAGCTTTGTGCAGCTTCCATAATTAGTACAAAGCGAGTCTATTGGTTTACATTGCTTCATAATGAAGCACAGAAGATATGTCGTGTCGGCCGGCGACAATAAGGCCAACACCATCGCGTGACCCTATCATGTTCGGCCCCGTCTGTTTAGGGTAAATCGGACAAACGAGGCGGCCCAGCGCGCGACGGCCCGGATCCATCTTGTCCGTTTTATGTCCGGGCCGACCCATTTCGAGCACAAACTTGCGCTGGATTTGGGGCGCGACGGACACCAAATGGACGCGAGCCTCGTCCGTGTCGGGGCCGCGTGGCAGGCGGCCACCTACCTCCCACCCGTCCACATCAATGCCCACGAGCGGGCGGCCCCACCTGTCATCCGCACATAGAAAGGTCGCCGTCCTTCTTTAAGTGGAAAGCATGGACGGGTCGTCGTCCACACTGTCCCATGCCACCCCGCGGCCTCCTCAAAACCCGACAGCGCCGAACCCAAACCCTAGCCAAGAACTCGCCGGCCGCCCGCCCGCAGCCATGGGCCTCTAGAACTACGGACGCAAAGGCAAGCACGACCGCGAGGTTGGTTCCTCATCGGGACGCCGCCGCGGCTAGGTGAAGAAGGAGGAGCCCGCGTCGCCATCGCCACCATGTCGGGCCCCCGCGCCGCCCGCGTTCTCCATCGCGCCCACGGCCGCCGGCGAGGGTGACCAACACTACATCGAGGCGGCCGTCTGCCGCCATTATTGGGAGATGAGGACGCCGCTGCCCTGGAGCGACGTCCACCTCCCCAATAACTGGCACCTGTCGGCCGACCGCGTGCCGATCCCGCCCGTCCCGCAGAGCGCCCGTGCGCGCCACCAGGAGATCGAGCGCCGCCGCCGCCTCCTCCCGGATGACCTCTACTACGACGAGAGGTACGCCCCCGACTCGACATTGTGGGACATGTGGCTCCGCGATGAGCACGACGTGCGGCGGGCGTCGTTCTTCGCCGGCACGTCAACGGGACCGCGGCGGCCACGTGAGCCCCGAGCGGCTCCCCAGGCGCGCGGGCGTATGCGGGTGAGCGGCCTGACGCCCACGCTCTCGCCGTCGCCATCTCCATCACCACCCCCACCTCCTCGCATGACGGCGGAGGAGGAGGCCCGGCTCATGGAGCGTGTGCTGGAGGACTCCATGCACACGCACGATGAGCGTCAATGGGCGGACCTTGAGGCGACGATGGCCCTCTCCGCGGCTGGCTATGTTGCCATCCGCGAGCTGGAGATGGCGCCCCGGGAGGAGGTGGTGGAGGAGCCGCCGGTGGCCGCGTTCCACCCTGACCTTGTGGGCCAGGGGTGGAGCTGGTCGTGCTCCGCTAAGAAGATGGCGGCCGCCCTGGGGGCCGTGAACTGGTGCCCCACGCCGTTGCGGTCGCCGGAGTGGGAGGCCTCGCCTCGGGAGGAAGTGGTGCAGGCACCACCGGCCACCTTGCAGCCCGTCGCCCCCGTGCACCACAGACCGCCGGCCCACCTGTGGACGCCACCGGAATACGTCGACCTCGTCAGCGACGACGACGACACCATCAGCCAGTGAAGACGGCGACGGCCACAGCATCCACGGGCGCGGCAGGAGCGCGCGGGAGACTTTTTTATTTTGGTTTTATGTTAATTATGAACTGGGCCGTTTAAGTGGACTGACAAACTGGACCGTTTTATGGCCGTAACCCCTATATATATGTTTTTATGTTTCTTAACTGTGTTTATTTACTTTTTTAGTCATTTCATTTAAGTTTTTTTTAAAAAATTATTCACAACCACCTCGGACAGGTTTTTGGGTGCGGCCGCGCGTTGGGCACACCCACGATCCATCGGACAAACGCGGACATGGGCGAACCCATCGACGCCCCAAACAGACAAAATCCGGCCAAACCGGAGGTCCGTTTGAGGTCGCGCGGTGGAGATGGCCTAACGCTAGCAACTGCCAAGAAGAGAAGCACCGTGAAGCGGATCTTTAGATGCCAGTGTTCCGCACGACGGGAGGCATTTTTTGGGGGGACCACGACAGGAGAGGCTTCTAACGAGTACAGCAAATTATTCGAGTCTACGTCTGTATGATGAGGTCTACCACAAGCTCCACCACGATGAGGATGAGAGTTCTTCTGCTTTGACAGCAAACACCGCTGCAGTCATCAATCTCAGCTATCACGTTTGCAGGTTGTACATGACGGAGAGGAAAGGTTTATCCCTGGCTTCCAAACAACTAACTGGAGAAGCATGCATGGATGTGCAGCAACAACCAGAGATGCGCAAATCTCGCCGGAGAAAAGAAGAGACATGCACAAAGCTCACAAGTTGATCTGGAGATGGTAGCAACCCCTCTACACTCAACTATATATATACACGGTAGCGCTAAACTAAGCGAGAGCATAGAGTCGATTATCGTACGCGCCGGTCGCTAATTGCTCGTTCCTTGCCCCACCCCCGCCCCGCTTTAGGAATTGATGGTAAAAACTGCAGTGGAAATCGTAATGGAATTATTTCCGTTACCGCTGCTAGGTGCCCCACCTCCGCTCCACACGCCTCTATTCGCTATTGATAGTAAAAGAGATATCATATATGGTAACGGAACAAACAACTTTACTGGATTGCATGGCCCACATGATATTCCATTGCTCGTACCGTTATCCATCGTAAAAAAGACAGTTTTTATGGTAATAGAATTAAAGCCATTACGTGACGGAGAGCACCAGTCCCTAATCCATGTTTATTACCCATGCGATATTCTTATACTACACGTAAGACACCACTTTACCATAAAGTGCAGGTAGCATGAAAATAAGTATTAACATGCCTCACACGACGTTACCATAAAGTTATAATTATCTACTATCGAGAAGGACGATCTTGTATAGTAATAGTGCTAGTACATGTGTCATTACTACCATGACATGTAGATGGTGCGTGCTCGCACAGTGGTAATGTAGCCACATGCAATAGTAACCAAGAGAGGAGGGTTACCATAAATTGAGAGTCGTTTTAAACTAGGAGCGTCGTTCTGGTAATTGTGGCAGGCTATTTACGATCGAATTATGAAGGACGCTCGCGCGGGTGGGTTTTCCTACTTGGGGTGGTTCGAGTGGCCGGTAGCGCGCAGAATAAGATGCGGTACGCTCAGGCTTATTTTAGCATAGCTATATATATATATAGAAAATAATTGACCTGGAGATGGTAGCAACCCCTCTACAGCCAACCATATATATAGAAAATAATTTTTCCATAGATGCGCTCAGGGGACCACTACCATCTGGAGTGAACACATAAAGGTTCTACATAAGGTTACCCGAGAATCCATATGGCTATATCGATCTAGAGTCTATGGGGCAAGATCTTGATAGTCTATATAGTGATATCGATCTAGCAAGCAGTGATGTGCTTATAAGTCCAAGGCAGGTATATTCGAGTCTGATATCTGATATGGCCAGAAACGACAGCGTCAGAAGGCCATGAAGCTGTTTAAATAGATAGTGACCTATACCCTCCATGCCACCACAGTTTGCATTAGTTGGGTTATGATTATTTTCTAATAAATCACATGCGCCAACTTAAAGTTTATAGTTCAGTGCCATAAAAAAGTTTTTCAAATGATAGGTGCACCAACAATATCCCATCAAATAGATTCAAATATATTATGTCACCTCCCATTTGATGAAGCCATGCATGTGAAATATGTTGTAGATGCAGTGGACGAAGACATAGTAATTAGTTTGCAGTAAGAAGCCATCCCATAAGATGATTTAAATGATAGGTGCACCATGTTAGAATGTATGGATCTCTGAATCTGTAACAATAGTAAAACTCTGGAACCCCATAAAACATAGCAAAATGGTTTGACAACAAAAATTAAAATACACACCCAGCATGGTACATTTCGAGGTTAAAGAAAGAAAGAAACGCTCATAATTAAGGATCCATCATACACGATCAAGCCATAATCAATCATCAGTTGATTTTTTTAGGATAATATATATGTTAGTTCTTATAGTAAAGCAACATTAGGTTGAAATATATATCTATAGTATATGAATTTTCAAGGCTCTCAATAGAAACTATTACTGTGGCGATCAATCTGTTCTTTAAATTTTACATTAATGCAAACTACTACAATTCATCGACACAGGATGATATATTTGCACTGATGATTGATTACAATGGAGTAGAACCGTAGATTAGCCAATATGTTACGGAAAGTCCATAGCATATACAACTATATAGGATAATACAATAGAACTTAACAAAATGAAATTCAGATGAAGAACCTAAGCATAATTTCTGTATGAAATTTGGATTCATAATTAAAAACAAAATGGAGTTTGCAAATACTATTTTCATTCCTTGAATTTCATATAAAGAAACATCTAAACATATTTGTTGTGTATAATTAGCTTTACATGACTCATATAATTAATGAAAATATTAAAATGCAAGATAATACAAAACAACACGTGCATGATTATCATGAGTATAAGTTTTGAAGGGGACAACTCATATGTGGGTATGCAACAGTAATCAACAAAGGTAACTAAGAATGCGATAGAGAATTTTACACACATGTCTTTCATGTTTAGATTTAATTCTTGGTAGGGAATTACTCAAAAACGGCCAATTGAGCAATGATACAAATTGAGGGGCAAGGAAGATGGAATCAAAGAGGAAAAACCACCAAGATTGGCGAGAAATCCCATATATGGTTTTGCATCAGTCTTCCAATCTCACATGCCAAGGAATTTTTTGTAACAACTTAATGTACTTGCATGTTTCATTGGGATTTTGCATTTTTTTCTATAATGACATACAGTTGAAGGAAAATTTAATCAAGAATGGTTGAGTGAGAGGCCATATAGTTAGCAGAGGAAACAAATCCTAAGGGGTTATTCTAGCCGCGCAAATGCGCGGGTAACCCGGCTAATTATCTACAGCGACGTGATCAATAGCAAAGTAATATGACAGCTTTGATAATAGTGACAACAGTAATAGTAATGGTAACAGTGATAGCGGTATTTTTGTAGTAAGTGCAACAGTAACAGTAGTAGTAGTAACTTAGCAAGAATTATATAAGATAAATTTGTAGGCATTGAATCGGTGACTTGTTGGATGATATTCATCATGCGACAGTTATAACCTAGGGCGATACGGCACTAGCTCTAGTTCATCAATATAATGTAGGCATGTATTCCGTAAATAGCCATACGTGCTTATGGAAAGAACTTGCATGACATCTTTTGTCCTACAATCCCGTGGTAGCGGGGTCCATATTGGAAACTAAGGGATATTAAGGCCTCCTTTTAATAGAAAACCGGAACAAAGCATTAACACATGGTGAATACATGAACTCCTCAAACTACAGTCATCACCGGTAGTGGTCCCGACTATTGTCACTCTGGGGTTGCCGGATCATAACACATAGTAGGTGACTATAACTTGCAAGATCGGATCTAGAACACATATATAATGGTGATAACATAAACGGTTCAGATTTGAAACCATGGCACCCGGGCCTAAAGTCACAAGTATTAAGCATGGCAAAGTCATAACAACATCAATCTTAGAACATAGTGGATACTAGGGATCAAGCCCTAACAAAACTAACTCGATTACATGATGAATCTCATCCAACTCCTCACCGACCAGCGAGCCTACGAAGCAATTACTCACTCCCGGTGGGGAGCATCATGGAATTGGCGATGGAGAAGGGTTGGTGATGACGAAGAACGAATATCTCCCTCTCCAGAGCCCCAAACAGACTCCAGATCTAGCTTCCCGATGAAGAATAGGAGGTGACGGCGTCTCCATCTCGTGCTAATTCTTTCTCCTAGATTCTTTTCTGGAAAAATAGGTATTTATGGAGTTGGAATCAGGGTCTGCGGGGCCACCAGGTGGGGACAACCGACCTGGGCGCGCTAGAAGGGGGCGCACCCTAGTGGGTTCTGCCCACCCAGGTGCCCCCCCCCCTCCGGTGGATTTTGGCTCCAGAAATTCTCTTTATTTATATAAAAATTCCTCGCAAAGTTTTGTTCCATTCCGAGAAATTTTATTTCTGCACAAAAACAACACGATGGTAGTTCTGCTGAAAACAGCGTTAGTCCGGGGTTAGTTTCACTCAAATCATGCAAATTAGAGTCCAAAACAAGAGGAAAAGCATTAGGAAAAGTAGATACGTTGGATATGTATCAAGCCGGTGCAGGAGCTGGTGCGGATGCAGGTGCTTGGAGCAGGGGCTGGTGCAACGCTAGTCGAGGTGCTCCCGGAGAAGTCGGCAACGGGAAGTCCGTTGCATCATTATTTGGATTTTGCCTGCTCCAACTGACGATAGCTAGAACCAAGACACCACACGTAGCTGCCATATCCCGTTTGCGACAGCTACCGTTGCTTTGACTGTCTCATCTGATTTCTTCTCAACCACAATCTTGAACGTCTTGTCGATGTTTTCTTTAGTTAACCTCTGTATTTCCTTTCTCTCCTCTGTGGTCTCACGGTAGTACTTCTTCCATGTGTCGTCGTCTCCGACGCCGTGCATGTGTCCATATGGCGGCCGAGTGTCCACCAAGAGTCGTTTCAATATGTTCAAGGCCCGGTTGAATGGGGTGTCCCACTTGGGCCTCGCCAACGCCTCAGATGGCGAGTCGCTTTCGGCCGCAATCCTGTGCTGCTCTCTCTGCAAAAGAAACAAGGATCATTTACAAATATGACTAAATGTGCAGTCAAATTGATCAGAAACTAAAATTACTAGCAGTCTCATGAACTCCGTCGTGACCGCGTCCGTCTCGAAAACCTTCTTCACTGGGTCCCAACGGTACCGGGCTCTGAGAACGTCACGCTCCTGTGGAACAGTGAACTCCGCCAAGGGGTCTAGGATGCCTAGACTTTCGTGTTCCACGTCCTCCTTCACCCATATGGACCACTTCCCCGCATAACCACGGCTTCCAAGGTGGTGGCACCCCATGTTCCTCTCTTGAAGCCCCTTCATATACTTCGACTTTTCTTTCGCAACTTCGGCATCGCAAGCCACCTTGAATATTTCAAACTGCTCTTCCGTAATTGTCGGATTATACTTTACAATCTCGGAGTAGGGTTCCTTTTTGTCGATGATCCTTGCTTTCACCCTTACTTTCCAGGCGTCCAACGCGTCGCTAAACTTGCTCATGGCGCATTTGTTTATCTTCTTCATTGTTGGGTCTTTATTTGGATCAGTATATTTCTTTTCATCCCGGGGCGGGAACAAGAATACCTGGTGCAGCTTCATTAGGAGGGAGGGCCTCATATTTTCTTTCTTCCCTAGTTTCTCATCATTGATGGTGGTGGTTGTTCATACGATGCATCATATTTGATTGCCGTAGCACGCTCACGCTTCTGAGGGCTCTTTTGGCTCAAAATTGTCGTCATCCACTTCCATGACCACCACTAAAGTAGTGTTGAGCTGCTTTGGGCGTCAACGTCTCCTCTTCGGTTTTGGTTCTATACCAGCTTCGCCAGTCTCAGTGCCAGTCTTGGTCTCAACGCAAGTCTCGGCGCCTGTCTCGATGTCGGTCTCGGATGTGACAGTTGGGCCCAGCAACAACAACCATTGATTGTCGACAAGGTTCAAAAATTCTTCTGCCGCCAGGTAGAATCGTCGCAATCACCAGAACCCTGTGCTTCATTGTTGCTAGCCATGTTTCCTACGATTAAATCTAGTCAATTAATTCTAGACCTAATAAAATGAATAATGACATAAAAAGGCCTATGTTTTGCAGGAACGTTGATTCCTTCCCGGTGCGGCAAATCCCGGGCACATGATATGTCCTAGTTTATAGCACAAGTCATGCCGAAATTCACGGAAAATTTCGGCATGACCTTTACTAAAAAGTGGACAGATCGAGCACCTGAAATTTGCTGGAACGGCAATGAATCAACATTCCGGCAAAACATAGGCCACTCGGATTCATTCCCAAGAAACAACAAAAGGCCACTTGGGCATGATCGAACCACTTCAATGAAAAGATATAACATGACCACTTTAATGAAAAGATATAATCAACAATAATGGAATATGCAAATGAACATCAATGACATATATCATATAACATCAATTCTATCTTTTGTTTATAGCTAAATGCCATAGCTACTGTTTTTTATTTTTAGCTAAATGCTTTTGTTTTTTTTAAAGCTAAAAGTCTAGGAAGGGATCATCTTTAAAATAAAGCTTGCCTAAATTCTTTTCCTTTAAAAATAGTGGTCTTTTCAAAAATCAAAAACCTTTGCAAAATGACCTCACTAAACACTTCTCTGCCTAGGACAGAACCCAAATTCTGTTCTAGCTATTCCTCTCTCTCTCTCACACACACACCCATTATTTTCTCTAACCCCTTCTCTACCTAGGGCAGAACCCAATTAAATTGCAAAGGAACTCCATTTTCTCTAACCCTTCTGAACTAATGGTCTAAAATAAATTTTTTCTCTAACCTAGCGAACCTAGTTAACCTAGCTTGTTAACCTAACAAACCTAATTAACCTAGCTAGTTAACCTAGTTAGTTAACCTAGCTAGTTAACCTAGTTTACCTAGATAATTAACCTAATTAAACTAGTTAACCTAGCTAGTTCTCTATCAAATCCCTAACTAAATTTTTGCACTAACCTAGATAATTAACCTAATTAAACTAGTTAACCTAACTAGCACTAGTAAAAAAAGGCCCATTTGTCCCAGTTCATAAGGCCCATTTGTCCCAGTTCGGCAACCGGGACTAAAGGGTCGGTACTAAAGCCCAATACCTTTCGTCTCGGTTCTTATACCAACCGAGACAGATGGGCCTCCACGTGGGCTCTGTGGCTTGCCTAGGCAGGGGGGCCTTTTGTCCTGGTTGGTAGCACCAACCAGGACCAATAAGCGTCCACGCGTTAGTAGTTCAGGGGCTAGGGTTTTTGTTTTTTCTAAAGGGAGGGGGGGTTGGGGGTTTTGTAGGGTTAATTTAGGAATTTCATATATTGTGTTAGCTAGCTAATAGAGAGAAGTGTCATCTCTTATCTCCGTGCTTGGTCGACGCTACGTACTATACGTATAGAGAGGGCTCGACACGTTAGCTAGTAAGCAAATGAAGGAAACCATTAAGTACAGAAGATCTTCATGAACATATACAGAGAGAAGTGATCGACCTCTCCTTCTACAAGAGATTAGTCAAACAACAAGTTTTCGTATATCTATCCGACGCTACTGGCTATATATATATATATATAAGAAAATGGTTGTGTACTCCTAGGAGTACGTACTCCCGCTTCTCATATACCACATAGATTAATCTTTTATACCACTTTATTATTTTTAATATACTTCATTAGTAATTATTAGATACCCCAAAATGAGTTTCATGAAAAAATTCATGTGAGTCTACATATTTTTAAATATTTACATATATACTGATATGTTTGTATGTGAAACAAGTATATTACGAAAAGTACATCGCAGATGATATTTTTTCAACAAAACTCGTATTGGGGTATCTTACAATATTTAATGAAGTATATTAAGAATAATAAAGAGGTATAATTAATGCATATATGAGGTATATTGAGAATGAGAGTACATACTCCCAGGAGTATAGAAGAGGAGTCCTATATATATATAGGGTCGCGCTATTAGTCACCCTGGGTGAGGAATAGTTATTATTCACCCCCTCTATTTTACCATCAATGCACCGTAATTTTACGTTCCGTAAGTTTTGTCTTATTTCCGACGCAAAAAGGACCGTAATAAATTATATAATCACCGTAAAAAATATTTTATATTATGTAAAATTACAAACATAAAAAAATAGTCGAAAATACACATAAACTGTAAATTTTCTTGTCTTATGACCTATATTTTTATTTTCTTATGTCAAATTTTACGTAGTGAATCAATAGGAATGTAACTATTTGAATTCAAAATGTAATTTAATTATGAAATGATCGTAAGATTACCTCGGATGAAGAATAACTTATTCTGCAGCCTAGGTGATAAATAGTAACACTATATATATATATATACACACACACACACACACACACACACAATGTAAGATCTCTTATAATCCCCTAGCATCTGAACTCAAGTTCCACATGGTATTCTTCGGCTTTATTGATGACGTGGTCAAGAAAGAATCCCGCCAATTCCTCTTGAATTGCTTTCATGCAATCTTGTGGTAGGAGTTCATCCCGCATCTGCCACATCTAATTTGAAGAAGGGGGTCAATACATATATATGAATGAAACTCAACACAAATGATGGTAATAAAATGAAATTGTGAATATTATTGCTTACGCACTTCTAATTGTCTTTTAGAGTAGCCCCGGAAGTTTTTGCAAGACGCGTCGTAGATGAACTCGCAAACGTAGTATCCACGGTAATTATTCCCGGGTTCCTGCCACAAACACTTTACGAGAAATAGAGGTCAATCAAACTGATAATGAAGCATTATAAATGACATTTATGAAAGTAGCTAGAATCAACGGGAGATGCGCGGAACTAGCTAGCTAGTACTACTTACTTTCGAGTATGTCCATCGCAGCTCCCCCG
Organism: Triticum aestivum; assembly: GCF_018294505.1. Lineage (NCBI taxonomy): Eukaryota > Viridiplantae > Streptophyta > Magnoliopsida > Poales > Poaceae > Triticum > Triticum aestivum. The sequence goes on from NC_057812.1 coordinate 644,375,961, forward strand.
GCAGTCCCGGAGCTTGTGCGGTGAATACTTTCCAAACCCTGCGAGACAAAGAAAACAATTACTTGATATCAGGAAATGAACAAAGTTGCCGATATGGTGCGATAATGATCGATTGAACTTACTTCTCGAGCATTTTAGTCATGTCCGCATAGTCCTCGGGAGCTTTTCGTCTCGAGTCTAAGACGGTTACTAGTCCCCGCTCAAGCTTAATCTCTAGGAGAATATAGTGGAACCTGAGCACACATGCATAACTCATCAATTACATTGCTATAACCTCGAGTATTAAGGGAAACCGAATATGCACAAGACAGTAACACTCACTTGAAGTTGTAAGGAAAGAGTATTTTATCTTTGTTTTGATTTATTACCAATGATCGTAGCAAGTTGGTCTCGGTTTCTTTGGCATGAAACGTAACCGTATATTCATCTATGAGATTTGTGTTAATGAACCCAATATCATAGATTTTGCCTTTCTGCATTCGACGATCTTCAATCTGCATAATATGGTGAGGATAATTATATATACATGCAATGAAAGAGCTAAGCTATATATAGAGACTTAATGACAGAAGTAGTACTTACAGACAGTAGCAAGTGACCGTTCATTTATCGAGGGCCTTTTGATTGAAAAACTGGAAGAACTCACTGGTGCACGTTAGTCCTAAACAAACGGTTTAAAACCCCTTTCCACGACGGCATTTGGAACCGTCGCCAAGTGAGTGTGGGCGATAGGGGGGCACTTCCCACACGACCCAGAAACCGTCGGGGATAGGGCCCCTACAGTACTCCTAATCATTTCTGCTCGCATTGCCATCGTAGTAGGAATTCTGTGGTGCTACATTTACGATGTGCGGCCCATCACAAATGGTTCACCATTAATAATATTAGCTAATCGTCGTACGAGTGTCGGACAGGATTACGAAACGTCGGACCGTTGTAACATAGTTGTACACGACAACTATCGCACACGCTATTCTGTGGTGCAACGTTTACGATGCATACTTCATCAGAAACAGTTCATGGTTACGAATCGTGTACGATTAGGCAACTAACACAAACGTTTAGTTTGCCCGCATTGTTTGTGATATTGTATGACATCACACACGCTTTGCAAATGGCAACTGTGTGCATGCTTGCATACGTTTCCTCTTTGTGAACCGTCTTAGATTATGGTGAATATCGCAAACATTTGTGTTTTACCAACCATGTGTGACGTAACAACCTGGAGAGCATAATTCCACCATAATTTAATTGTTGCTTTTCCAAATTTTACTGGATTTGGATTTGAATTTGAATGTCTGCTACAGCTTTATTCATATCCATCAGGTTCAAACAACCAATGCATTATTTCGATTCATAGGTACGTATGTTCAAGAATTACATAAGAACCAAATAAAGAATGATGAACCACAGTTTTATACTTGTACTATTAAAGACAGTAAAGAAAGAGGCGAAATATATTCTGGTTGCTGAACAAGGTGAAGCGGAATGCCCATATTGTGCCCTCCTCCATGCAGAAGGCACGCACGACTCTAGTCCAACCCCTTGTGATGGTCGACCGCCCATCCTTTACGGTCTTCATGAAAACATCTAGATAATCATCGTGTTCTGGTAGAAATACTTTAACCTTTGCATGGCCACCAATCATGTAGTTTGAGAGGTAATCTTGAGTAAACTGCTTTGGCAACCACTGCAAAGGAATAAGATTTCAGACATTGTCATCTAACACAACTCATTATGAGTAGTAAAAAGAAGTCTGCAGAGTTCTTACTTACCATCCTACAGTTCACTATTGTCTTGGATAAAGTGTAAACAAATAGTTTAATTGCCATCTTTGGACCCATTTTACTAACAATCTTTATCAGCTTCCTCACTTGATGCTGGTTCATCGATATCTCATTGCCCCATATGCAGAAAGGGTCAAAACACGGATCTTTACCAATGACATATGTACCTAAAAGCACCAAGTTAATATTAGAAGCTAAACAGCAATGGCACAACGATGTAGTACAACACTCTTTTATAATATGTCTATATACATCTGTATGTGGTAGTCCATTTGAAATCTCTAAAAAGAACAAATATTTAGGAACGGAGGGGGTATCTTATAACATCCTACATACTCACATATTAGATGAATTAACATCTTATATTATGGGCCGAAAGGAGTTTAGTTCGTTCTTAAAAATTATCCGCTGCTGTATCCACGGGCTACAGTTAGTTTGAGCTAGTTCGGGTTCGAATAGTCCTAAAGTATATCTAAACATGAGGGCTAGTTTGAGCTAGTTGCATCTATAACCCACCCAAAAAAACTAGTATCCAATCCAAGAGGTGCTAATTGGAGCTAGTTCTCCTGGTGCATTTATTGTCAATCTAACCCTGCCATCCAAACAACTCTTTGGATGGAGTTAGTTCAGGAGTAATGAGCTAGAAACTAACTCTAACCTCTAGCTAAGTTGAGTATCCAAACATGGCTGTGTTGTTGCTATTGCTGCTGCTGCTCTTCTACGTATATCTACACATCATTAGAACATTAATGTAACACTCTTCCTTGTTACTATGTAGCCTAGGATTGCATATTTAGACATTAAGTACAGTGCATGTTGCTATGTAGCCTCAGATATATTACATATGGCCCTAGTTAACCTAAGGAAATGGGTTGCAGATATATTCAGTTAAAAGTCCGATTCACCGATTAGTCCCTTGTTAGCCGCCGGCCTATATGGTACCAGCTACAGATATCCTGAACAGTGAGCAGATATAAGCCATAGGATGAAACTAACCTCGATGGAAAACAAAAGTCATTCCCAAATTGTCCTGTATAGGTACATCAAGAAGCATGTTAAGCACAACAGGCTAAACATCAACAAAAATTACACATGGCAGACAAAATAATCTCCAAAAGATAGCTTCAGTGTGCAGGTTTAAGCACACTAGTAAAGCAAAACAAGTGGAAAGGTGTGTTAACTACAACAGGCCTAACATTTAACAACAAGCGAACATGGTCATTCAAACTAGTATTGTGTCGATCTAAGTACACTGGTTATGGTTAAATAAAAATGGAAAGGCGTGTTAACTACAAGATGCAGCAACCAAATGTAGTCATTCATAGTGGTATTCTTGAAACTAGTACTGATGAAATTGAACTCCACAGTTCATACTTGCACATATAGAACATCATGTTGTGAATAACTGGAATAAACAAGGCGTACTACGAACAACCAAAGATAGCATTTACACTGAACATATGCTAACTACAAACAACCGAACAATCAAAAAACTTTAAAAGAGGCATATGCTAGCTATAACAGGCTTAACAACAAGCAAATATATGCATTCCTATTGCTTTGTCTAAAACTGGATTGATGAAATGTACTGCACAATAAATAATTGCACATATAGAGCATCACATTGTAACAATTGAAATAAATAAATCATGGGTTTCCTCACTTGTCACAGATGGGCTTGTTCCCGTGGGAAGAGCACGGACCCTGGGTGTGCTCCATGTTGTCGCAGATGGGCTCCTTCCCCTTGGAAGAGCATGGCTGTAGGGTGCCCTCCCTAATGTCGCAGACAGGCGCTTTCCCCTTGGAAGAGAAGATGGGCTCTTTCCCCTTGGAAGAGCCAGAGAGGGTGCCTCCTCGTGGTCGCCGTCGATGAGGTCTGACTTGGAAGATGTGGATCCCAAGCTAGCGTCGCAGAACGTGTCCTTCATAAATGACAAAAGGGGCTCGATGGCGATGTAGAATGGCAAATTGTTGACAGCGAGCCACAGGAGATCAGCGGTGGGTCCATGCATGAGATTGACGGCGGTTGAACCCGAGGGGATGGTGGTGGGCCACTTAACCTGTGACACAGCCCGCCTCAGGGCATCGCCGTCGATGACCTCGATGTCGTAGCCGGCGGACGTGAAATGCCCGCATACTCTAGCCCGCTGCTTGAGTGTCTGCCGCCAGTAATGGTCGTCAGCTTCCTCGGTGACGTCGGGCGAAGAGACCGCTATACACCTTTGTTGGGCCATTCGCTCCTCGAGCTCCACGGGAAGCATAGCCGGGCTTAGGCTGCGATGCTCTGGAGTGGGGGATGGGGATGAGGATGGGGATCTGTGGGAATGGGGTCATTTGGCAGGCGTCATCTAAGAAACTCAGGGCGGCCTGGGTATGGAGATCCGTGGTTAAGCTGCACGGGCAAACCGAAAGATGTTGACAATGGAGGCCTTGCGGCAGCGGCGGTGGCGGGGACTTTGCTAGGGTTTCGAGCGAGGGAGGGGTGTGTGTGTGTGTGTGCATGCACGCGCATGCCCGAGGAGGTTTTGGTGTGTGTGTGTGTGTGTGGAGGGGGGCGCGGGGTGTTTGAGGAAATGACGCGGGTGCTGAAAATTTTACTACGCGGGAGTGAAATGCCAGGCTATTGAAAATTTTGATGATAGTGCATCGTTACACGGTCCGGAGATAACAACCGTGTGTTATGAAAAAAAACCTCGAGGCGGGTAGATATTTTCGATGCAGGTGGGATTGGGAACAAGAAACATCGCACATGGTCTGGAGATAACAACCTTGTGTTATGAAACAGAAAAACCCTTCAAGCGAGCAGATATTTTTGAGAGGGGGAGCCTCATTGAGCCCAATGTACTATGCGGATGTGTGTGTGACAGGTGCACCGGCGTGGCACACGGTTAGTTTGAGTGAACCGTGTCTATTGCATCATCCGACTTGTCTAACGTTCATAAATTTGGCGAAAAATGACGCGGGAGAGGGTCAGAAAACGAACACACTTGCATGTGGACCAAATTTATGTATCAAAAGTGTGGTTTGATTTTCAAATACCAAATGCAACTTTGATGTGGCACCTCTCTGGAAAAGTGCACGGTATTGCTTGCTCCCACCCTCTCGTGTCGGCACGAAGGGAATCCTAAGCTATGAATGCATGCCCCCTCCCCCTCGACCGAGGTTCACCTACCAAAGTGCGAAGTAGCTAGCAGCCCCCCTCCTCCCTCATGTCGGCAGGAAGGGAAACCTAAGCTATATATGAATGCATGCCCCCTCCCCCTCAACCAAGGTTTGAATTCACCTAGAAAAGTGTGAAGTAGCTAGCAACCCCCCTCCTGCCTCGTGTCGGCTTGAAGGGAATCCTAAGCTATATATGAATGCATGCCCTCCCCCAACCGAGGTTCATCATAGCAAAGTGCGAAGTAGCTAGCAGCCCCCCTCCCTCATGTCGGAACGAAGGGAATCCTAACCTACGAATGCATGCCCCCCAACCGAGGTTCACCTAGAAAAGTGTGAAGTAGAGCTAGCAGCCCCCCCCCCCAACTGAGGTTTACCCTAGCAAAGTGTGAAGTAGCTAGCAGCCACCCCTATTTCGTCTCAGCGCGAAGGGAATCCTAAGCTATGAATGCACATGCCCCCCCCCCCAACCGAGGTTCACCTAGCAAAGTGCGAAGTAGCTAGCAGCCCCCCACTCGTGTTGGCATGAAGGGAATCCTAAGCTATGAGCATGCCCCCTCCCCTCCCCCTAAGCGAGGTTCACCTAGCAAAGTGCGATGTAGCTAGCAGACCCCACCCCTCTCGTGTCGCCATGAAGGGAATCCTAATTAAGCTATGAATGCATGCCCCCCCCCCCAACCGAGGTTCACCTAGCAAAGTGCGATGTAGCAACCCCCCCCCCCCCACACACACACAAACACACACACACGCTTTCAGTCGGCGGGCCAGAGAGGCATATATCTCACCAAGATGGATCATAAAACGGACCAAGAATAATCCACCTTGGTCGTACAACCTCTCTCTTATTGTTGGTCAAAGTGATGGCCATCCATGCGGCCCTGGAGATGGGCTAGCTCGCCAATAATCACGCAAGTAGCTAGTCCCCAAAGACAACCACTACATGCGTGTGGCCCAAACATATGTATGGAGAGGTGTGTTTTTGAGTAACAATGAACAACTTTGATGTGGGACCGTGATTTCGAACTAGAAATCCCCACACTGAGTGAGGGTTATGTTGACGATGCATATGTATGTTACACCGCACTTCAAGCCAACGACGGGGATTCATATATGCATGCATGCATGCATGCATAGTACTATATGCGCTCAAACTTAATTATGTCTGAATCTCACCATGACCTATACTACGATAACACTTACCAAATGAAGAATCCACCATGGTAACCTATCTTGTTGTTGGTCAAGGTGATCATGGATGTCCACGCGGGCCCACAAATATATAGGCTTGTCGCCGATAACCACGCGAGGGAGTGTCTTGTTCGAAGGAAACCACTACATGCATATGTATGGAGGTGATGCGTGCATGCATGTTAGAATACACAACATTGATCTGGCGCATGTGTCAAAAATCGTACACTAGCTCCCCACACAGAGCGAGATCGGTTCATGATGGTGTCGTTGTACTAGCCACTTCGACTCAATGGGAGGGATTCATGTGTACACATGCATATGTGTGTGCTCAAAGTGTATCATGCATGTCATCCCAGAGCAAAAATAATAATCCCCTCCTAAGTCAAATTAACCTCTCTTGTTGTGAGGCAAAAAGAAGTGATGGACCAAGCGGACCCACAGATGGAAAGCATCGATATCACTGATAACCGCTTAAGTGGGTGCGAGAGGACAACCACCACCGCTTTGCATGTGGGCCAAATATATACATGTTGAATACCCAAAATGCACAACTTTGATGTGCCACATGCCTCAAAAACCGTAAACCATGCACCCACACAGAGCGAGGTTCATATCAAGCGTACTACATATGATGGTCCCCTTCCCCCTCTTCACCGCATACTATGTGCTCATGTCGTAATATATGTACAACCCAAAAGAATCATCATCGATGGTGAAATTAATTAACCTCTCCTGATGTAGGTCAAAGTGATGCATGCATGCATGCATCGACGATGGCCTCATGGGCCCACAGATGGAAGCGTCACACTTGAGTGTCCTGGCTAGGATATATATGCATGTAGCCCAAAAAGGTGGTTTGTGATGTTTGAATAACCAATTTCACAATTTTGATGTGGCACGTGCCTCGGTAACCAAAAAGTCCCGAAACTGAGTGAGGTGTACTTGTTCACGGACGCATACGTATAGTATATATGCTAGTCCCCTCCGACCTCTTCGACGCGTACTATATACCACCATAACACAAACAAAAAAGATTATACCTTGCTGGTCAAATTAACCTGACTGCCGGCTGTTCATCAAAGTGATGGACGACGACCTCACGGGCCCACAGAAAGTGTCACATGAGAGTATCGAGGGTCGTGTAGGATGTAACACCCTGGATTTTTGCCCTTTTCTTTTCCGTGGCTATGTGGTTCTGAAACTTGGGAAGATCATGTCTTCCTAGGTTTTATAGTGGGTGTCACCCTCATCCTCATACCAAGATCATGTAATTCCATCCTTGACCTAACCCAAACTTCTTGTAACGCCCGGATAATCTTGCTACAGTAATTCCACGCTAATCATGCCACGTCACCTCGATTACTGTTGCTAAACTTCCGTTAGTTAAACCGCGTCAAATTCAAATTTAAATTAATGTAAACAACAAAATTTTTCAAAAGCTGTAACAGAAATGTTCGGGCGGTGCTGAATATTACGAGGGTAATTATAGTAAAGAAAACACAATTTTATAAAATCCTTAAATGCGCTAAAATTAATTAAAATAGAAAAGGAAAATAAATAAAAGAAAAAGAAAATACAAAAGAGAAAACAAAACAAAACAAAAAAAAGAATAAGAGGCCCCCTTGGCCCACCTGGGCCTTGGCCCACCTGGGCCTCGGCCCAACTGGCCGGCCCACTCGGACCGAGCGACCCCACTACCTAACCCCCTCTCCCCCTGTAACCTAGCCCACTCCCCACTCGCTTGCCCCCACCCCTCGCTCTGGATCTGGATCGGGAGGAGCCCCGATCCACTTCTCCCTCGCTGCGCGCCCGTCGCCGGCGCTCCCTCGATGGCATGCCCCTCTTCGCGCGCAACGTCCCCGGCCTCCTCCCCAATCAACGCTGCCCTCGAACCCCTACGCTAACCTGTGAGCTCCCCCTCTCCTCGTCTGGTCACCTCGCGCCCATGCACGCGCCGTGGCCGCGCCCTCTTCCCTGCTTCGGCTCACCTAGGGCATCCCCTGCGGCTCCTCCCCCCCCCCCCCCGCGGCCGCGCCCATCCCCGCATTGCGCCGGCGCCTCCCTCCGCTCCCCTGCTCACCGCGCCCCGCACCCGCTCCCGCCCCTCGTGCGCGCCCCGGACCATCTCGCACGCGCGCCGCGCACGCCGCCCACGCACCGCGCACCCCCCGTGCTCGCCCGCGACGCGCGCTCGTGGCCTCGTCTCCGCCTACCGCCGCTCACCCACCGCTATCCATCGCCACCCGCACCCTCCGCTACCCAACACCGCGCTCCACCCCTCTGCCGCGGTCATGTGCCCGATCCGGCCATGGCCAGCGCGTCGCCCTGCTCCCTCGCCGCCCTGGACCGTGCAGGCCTCGTCGTGCCGCCGCTGCTCGCCACCCCACCGTCTCTTGTGCCGCCGCGCGCCCCGTCTTCGCCCGCATGGCCCCGCTCACCGCCGTCCGTGCCGCACCCGCGGCACCCAACTTCTGCCCGCCGGAGTTCACCACCGCTGTGGTCTGCCTGGTTCCGTTGGAGCCCCACGCCGACGACCCCGCAGCTGGATGGCCACGGCCTCGCCCCGCAACCGGGTGGGCTACGACCTTAGCCCGGCACCCACACTCGTTGCCCGCACCTGCTAGGCCTCTAGGCCACTAACTGCTGGGGCCCAGCCCCAGTATGAAAGAAAATGAAAAAAAATAAATTAATTAAAAAATAATTAAAAATAAATGGATAAATAATAAATGAATAAATAGTAAATAATAATTAATTAATTAATTGACTTAATTAATTTTGTTTGAATAAACTAAACAATTAATTAAACTAACTAATCATAATTAGATTAATCTAATAACTAACTAAAACTAATTAAATTGTTAGTTAAATAATTAAACAGTCAATGACAGGGGGGTCCCACCCCTGTTGACCAGTCAAACGTTGACTGGTCAACTGGGTCCCTCTAGCCCACCTGTCAGCCACTGTGCTGGGTGCGCCTAGCAATTTAGCAATTATTTTCGAATTAAAATTAATTCCAGAAATCAATAAAATCTTTAGAAAATCATATCTTTTAATCCGTAACTCGGATTAAATTATTTTTAACATGAAAGTTGCTTAGAACGATGAGACGAATCCGGATACGCAGCCCGTTCGTCCGCCATGCATCCCTAGCATAGCGAACATGCAACTTTCCCCCTCCGGTTCATCCGTCCGTAAACGCGAAACACCGGGAATACTTTCCTGGATGTTTCTCCCCTTCCCCAGTATCATCTCTTACCACGTTAGGGCACCCCTAGCACCGATACTTGTCATGTCATGCATCGTTATGCATCTGTTTGCTTAATATTTATTGTTTCTTCCCCCTCCTCTCTCGCTAGACACCGAGACCGACGCCGCTGCTATCCAGTACGACTACGGTGTTGACGACCCCGCTCTGTTGCTAGAGCAACCAGGTAAGCCCCCCCCCCCTTGATCACCAGATATCACCTACTCTACTCTCTATACTGCTTGCATTAGAGTAGTGTAGCATGTTACTGCTTTCCGTTAATCCTATCCTGATGCATAGCCTGTCCTTGCTACTACTGTTGTTACGTTTACCTGCAACCCTAATGCTTAGTATAGGATGCTAGTTTATCATCAGTGGCCATACATTCTCGTCTGTCTGCCATGCTATACTATCGGGCCGTGATCACTCGGGAGGTGATCACAGGTATATACTTATACATAATATATGATACTTGTGATGACTAAAGATGGGTCGGCTCGTAGGAGTACCCGCGATTGGATCTTTGTGGCGAAGCGACAGGGCAGGTTGAGACCACCTAGGAGAGAGGTGGGCCTGGCCCTGGTCGGCGTTCGCAGTTATTTCAAGATAACACGTTTAACGAGATCTTGGTATTTGATCTGAGTCTGGCCACTGGCCTATACGCACTAACCATCTACACGGGCACAGTTATGGGCACTCGACGTCATGGTATCAGCCGAAGCCTTTGTGATGTTAGCGACTGAGTGGCGCGCGCCGGATTGGACCGTAAGCCCGCTCTTGTATTAAGGGGGCTAGTTCTGCTTCCGGCCGCGTTCGCAACATGCAGGTGTGCAAAGGGCGATGGGCCCAGACCCCTGCGCCATAGGATTTAGACCGGCGTGCTGACTTCTCTGTTGTGCCTAGGTAGGGCTGCGACATGTTGATCTTCCGAGGCCGGGCATGACCCAGAAAAGTGTGTCTGGCCAAATGGGATCGAGCGTGTTGGGTTATGTGGTGCACCCCTGCAGGGAAGTTAATCTATTCGAATATCCGTGATCTTCGGTAACAGGATGACTTGGAGTTGTACCTTGACCTTATGACAACTAGAACCGGATACTTAATAAAACACACCTTTCCAAGTGCCAGATACAACCCGGTGGTCGCTCTCTAACAGGGCGACGAGGAGAGGATCATCCGTTAGGATTATGCTATGCGATGCTACTTGGTGAACTTACCATCTACTCTCTTCTCCTGCTGCAAGATGGAGGTTACCAGAAGCATAGTCTTCGAAAGGACTAGTTATCCCCCTCTTATTCCGGCATTATGAAGTTCAGTCCACATATGATAGCCTTTTCCATTTGATACCAATGCATACATATGTAGTGTAGCTCCTTGCTTGCGAGTACTTTCGATGAGTACTCACGGTTGCCTTGCTCTCCCTTTTCCCCCTTTCTATACTCGATTGCTGCGACCAGACGTTGGAGCCCTGGAGCCAGACGCCACCGTCGATGACGACTACTACTACTCGGGAGGTGCCTACTGCTACGTGCTGCCCGCTGACGGCGACCAGGAGTAGTTTAGGAGGATCCCAGGCAGGAGGCCTGCGCCTCTTTCGATCTGTATCCCAGTTTGTGCTAGCCTTCTTAAGGCAAACTCGTTTAACTTATGTCTGTACTCAGATATTGTTGCTTCCACTGACTCGTCTATGATCGAGCTCTTGTATTCGAGCCTTCGAGGCCCCTGGCTTGTAATATGATGCTTGTATGACTTATTTTATTTGTAGAGTTGTGTTGTGATATCTTCCCGTGAGTCCCTGATCTTGATCGTACACATTTGCGTGTATGATTAGTGTATGATTGAATCGGGGGCGTCACAAGTTGGTATCAGAGCCGACTGCCTGTAGGAATCCCCCTTCCACACTCCTTGGCCGAAGTTGAGTCTAGTTATTGTAAAACTTTTTACTAACATGGATGTGTGGCCTATGGGCCCACGTCGCCATTGGCTGGTATTAGGATCTTTTACTCCTCAATCCTTACTCTGGGACTCTGAACTCTCTCCTACTCGGGTTAAACGATTTTACTAACTTTAACATTAAGATCCCGTGACCATGTTCACCCCAAAGTTGGATAAGCCCTAGCTATTCATTAGATGGTATATTGAACATTATCCACACTGTCAGTTGACTCCTTTGAAACATCTTTGTTTTCAGATGGAACCCATGAGACAGGTCGTGCGCCACACGACGGCCATTGGTGCCTCGGGATCACCTGCTGTGTTGGTTGAGATGATGACCTATCACTACTAGGGAAAAGCCTATACACAGAATTTTACCAGTAGCACTGTACAAAAATCAAGCGCTGCTGCTACTTAGTATCAGCGCGCGTAAATAAACCGCGCTACTGCTATGACTTTAGCAGTAGCGCATACTAGCGAAAAGCGCTGTTGCTACGTTTGAACTGGGAGCACATGGCTAGCCCAACCTAGCAGTAGCGCGTATAATGGCCCAGCGCTACTGCTAATATCCATAGGTGCAGCGCGCTTACGTGTAAAGCGCTGCTGCTAACAGAAATAAAATAAAGTGAAAACAAGTAGAAAAGTAAATGAAAATGAAAGAAATAGAAAAAGGAGAAAGGAAAAAAATAAAATGTAAAGAAAAATAAAAGAAAAAAGGGGAAAAGGAGAAAGGAATAGCAGTAGCGGGTTTCAGTAAACGCGCTATAGCTAACTTAGCTATAGCGTGTTTCTGGAAACGCGCTACCGTTATGTTTCACTTAAACAACGGTTTCCCCCCCCCCCCCCCCCCCGGGCACCAAATCGTCCCTCGCCCTCACCGCCGTCTCCTCACCGCCGCCGCCCTCAGCCTCACTGTCGCCGCCCGAGGCCGCCCTTAGCCTCACCGCCGCTGCCCGAGGCCGCCCTCAGCCTCACCGCCGGCACCCGAGGCCGCCCTCAGCCTCACAGTCACCGCCTAAGGCCGCCCTCCACGTCACCATCGGTGCCCTCCACCTCACCGCCGCCCGAGCCCGCCCAGGACTGCCCTTGCCCGTGCCCGAGCCTGCCCTCTTCGCCCCTGCCTCCGTCACCGAGCACCTCCCCGCCACCGTCTCTCCCCTGTCTGTAAGTCCCCCACCCCCCCCCCCTCACTCATCTCTCTCTGTATTTTAGAGAAAAAATTAGATGTTAATTAGATGTTTTTCAGTTAGGGCACTAGAGTTTTGCTAGGTTAATTAGGTTAGTAGTGCTGCTAGTAGTATTGGTAAAGTAGGTTAATTAGGTGATGTTAAATGAATAACCTAAATGAATGAAATTAGTAGTTAACTGAATTTTTTTCCTTTCATCATTATAGAGCACTAAAGTTAACTGAATTTTGTTCTATTAGTAGTTAAATGAATTTTCTTCTACACTGTTTGCACATGTGGTTGCTCGTGTATATTTGGACATTGTTTACAGGGAATGATGCTTAGTGGCCTATGTTTTGCCGGAATGTTGATTGATTTCTTTTCCGGCAAATTTTAGGTTCCCGATTTGTCCACTTTTTAGCAAAGCTCGTGCCGAAATTTTCCGTGAATTTCGGCATGACTTGTGCTAAAAACTAGGACATATCGAGTGCCCATGATTTGCCGCACCAGGAAGGAGTCAACATTCCTGCAAAACAATAGGCCTTTTTTATGTCATTATTCATTTTATTAGGTCTAGAATTAATTGACTAGATTTAATCATAGGAAACATGGCTAGCAACGATGAAGGACAGGGTTCTGGTGATTGCGACGACGCCTACCGGGTGGCAGACGAATTTTTTAGCCTTACCGATGATCAACCGATGTTATTGCTGGGCCCACCGGTGGCATCGGGGACTGAGACTGACACGCAGACCGGTGCTAAGACTGAGATTGGCGCTCAGACTCAGACCGGCATCAAGATCTACGCTGAGACTGAGACCAGCGCTGCCTCGGGGAGCGGAGCCGGTGTAGAACCGAAAGCAAAGAGGCAACGGGTTCCTAACAAACTCAGGACTACTAGAGTGGTGGTCACGGAGGTGGACGACGGCAATTTTGAGCCAACGACGCCCGAGGAAGCGCGTTGATGCTACGGCAATCAAATAGGCTGCATCGTACGGACAACCGCCACCATCAACGATGAGAAACTACAGAAGATAGAAAATATGAGGAGCTCCCTCCTAAAGAAGTTTCACCAGATATTCTTGTTCCCGGGCCGGAATGAGAAGGATTATAAAGATCCACATGAGGACCCGACAATGAAGAAGATAAACAAACACGCCATGACCAAGTTTAGCGATGCGTTGGCCGCCTGGAAAAATCGAGTGAAAGCAAGGATCATCGACAAGAAGGAACCCTACTCCGAGATTGTAAAGGATAATCCGACAATCACGGAAGAGCGGTTTCAAATATTCAAGGAGGCTTGTGAGGCCGAAGATGCCAAAAAAGTCTATGTACATGAAGGGGCTTCAAGAGAGGAACATTGGGAGCCACCACCTCGGAAGCCGTGGTCACGGCGGAAAGAGGTCCAAGTGGGCCAAGGAGGACGCGGAAGCCGCGAGTCTGGGCATCCCAGACCCCTTGGCGGAGTTCACTGTCCCGCAGGAGCGTGACGTCCTCAGGGCCCGGCACTGTTGGGACCCAGTGAAAAAGGTTTACGAGACAACACCGGTCATTACGGAGTTCATGAGACTGCTGGTAATTTTAGTTTCTGATCAATTCGACTGCACATGTTAGTCATATTTTAAACGATCGTTGTGCCTTTTGCAGAGAGAGCAGCACAGGATTGCGGCCGAAAGTGACTCGCTGTCTGAGGCATTGGCGAAGTCCAAGTGGGACACTCCATTCAACCGGGCGTTGAACATATTGAAACAACAACCGGTGGATACTCGACCGTCGTATGGACGCGTGCACGGTGTCGGAGACGGCGCCACGTGGAAGAAGTACTACCGTGAGACCACGGAGGAGAGAAAGGAAAGACGGAGGTTAAATGAACAAAACATCGACAAGAGGGTTGAGATTGCAGTTGAGAAGAAATCAACTGACACAGTCGCAACAGCGGTAGCTGCCGCAAAACAGGTGGCTTTAGATATTTCTACTACCTTGGTTCCGGCCGTTTTCAATTGGACCAGGAAAATCCAAAAAAAGATGCAGTGGACTTTCCCCTTGCTGACTTCTTGGCGGGGAGCAGCTCGACTAGCGTTGCACCAGCACCAGCAGCTGCACCTGCTCCTGCACCGGCTCCCGCACCGGACGTGCTAGGCGGTGCTTCGTCTTTGGCTGAGCTCGACGCCCTCACGGTATCTGTCACACCGGCCCCCTTCAATATAAATGTATAATCTCCTGTTTTCGTTGCCTTTTGGATGTCTCACGTGGCAGACTTTTCTTTGCAGGCCGACGAAACCCCGTGCACCATATTGTACACCATCGGCGACCAGAAGTTGGACGTGGGGAAGGCGACGATAATGGAGCCGAAGGAACCATTGTTCCACAGCCGGCCGATCCCCCCGAACGTCTTCAAGGTTTCCATGGCTAGTGTCAAACCCGGGCCACGAGAATTTGCCTCCTCCAGTACTATGGGGGGATGACGACGAGACACCGTGACGGCTTGGTGATTGTTGCAATGCTGGGTGGGTCCTGTTGTGGCCAAAGAGTCTGCTTCATCTGGAGGCGGCCGGGAGCACACCCATGAGCATGCAGCCTCAGCAAGGTATGAACATCAACATCCCACCTACCCAATTATCTTCGGGTGTGAGGTTGGGTGATAGTGGACGGGTTAAGGAGGAGGCTCCATTAGTCGCTGATGACGTCGCCATGGATGAGGATGAGGACGACGATGGTGTTGCTGAACAGTATGTCTATACTGGCGCCTCCTCAGGGTTTGAGCGTCATGAGTCGGTGCCTGAATTGCCGTCTCAACATATTATGGACGACCTTCCGGTAGTAAAGAAGTTTAGGAAGAGAGTGAGGAAAGGCAAAAAAGTTGTTTCTATGATCCAGCCGCCTCAGCAGCCTTGGCTTCAGGACCGTATAGATATCCCCGGTGCGGATAAATGGCATATCCCCGGTCAACCAATCCTACCTGCAACAGCGCTACGGGCCAGATTCGGCAATCTAAAGGGACTTCATGACGATGTGCTGCGGGTAGAGAAAGACCTCATCGCCTCGAAAGATCCAGGATAGCCACTCTACATGGTTAACGTTCCGCGGAAAATGTTGTACGTTGACAGCTTCCCCGCGGATAAGTCCTTCCTCCGATTCGATTACATATTCGACATGTTTCACGTGAAGAAGCTGGATTTTATGTTTGTCCGCCTTTATGCCTTGCACATGAACTACATCATCGGGGTTGAGCAGATATCTCATATCTGTGTCGCTGACCCGTACTACATGCACGAGGGCTTCTTGGGAGTCTGCGCAAATCACCGTGAATACGCGAGGGATTACATCGTCAGTTTCATGCTCACCAATAAGGACAAGGGGGCGATTCTCGTGCCTTATCATCCCGTGTAAGTCATCCGCGCTGCTATCCTTCCTTCGATTTCAATCATTCATTTGCACGGTGGAGGCTAATTAATTTGAGGACTTATTTTGCGCAGCGGCAGGCGCGCCGTCCTCATCATCCTCTACCCCCGATTCTCCCACGCTCTTTACTTGGACACGTCAAAGAACATTCACAAAAAGGATTACACCCACATCAAGGATGTTCTCGACAGTGCTATGTATCACTACCAATCACTTGGTGGAGAGGTCAGGGACAAGAAGATGAGGGGCGGCAGGGTCGCCTTCGGCCATAAGACCAACTTCTGCTGCATCCACCAACCGGACGATTCTCTTAATGATGGATTCTATGTCCTACACCACATGCTGGAGTACAGACGGGATCACCAGAACCTTCGCATGGCACCTTCTTCCGGCGATGCCCATATTCTGCAATGGGCAAAGGACATAGGAGATATCGAGGATCATCGACTTCGAGCTGAGTTCTATAACATCCAGCGCGAACTTGCACAAATCATCATGAAGGAGGTCGTCGAAAAAACAGGGATGTTCTACGGAGAAGGAAAAATGTCGTGGGAAGACGTCCGAACATGGATAGCCTCTCAGCGTCTCGACCTGAAGCCTTTCACTAGGCTCGGGGACTATCTCCCTGACTTGGATGGATGGAACGACATGTTGGAGTGATTGTCGATATATGACAATGTGTCTGTTTAGTCCATACTTTCTGTATGACAAAACTTTGAGTTATGCATGGTGAAACTTTATTTGTGATGTAATTAAACCGTCCTCCTCCTTGACTAGCGAAAATCACTCTAGTTAGGGCATTTTGGGGTACGATGAACTTTGTTATTTATGCTTATGATATGTTGTTTTTATTTTTGCCAAGTCTGTCTCTTTCTGTTGCTCAACTATATATGTTGCATATCATCGACTCATGTGATGATGCAGGTGCATAGATCATAGATGGCGAAGAAGTGCTATGACAGGAGTATATATACGACAAGTGGCCGGAGTGTCAGGCCCTTCCGGTTTCCAAGTGATAGGCAGTAGTTAGTTTAGAGGTTCACGCTAATGGGTAAGAGGGATACGAACTCATGTTCTCAAAGTGATAGCTCTTCTCGCGTATATCATTGTTTAGATGGATGACGATGTATTTGCATATCATTTGAGACTTGTATCGCTATTTTCGAGATGATGACGAGAGACCACTTTGTGTTGGATAATGATTATGATGATGACATGATTTGATGATACTAATTGTATGTATATGCTATGATTACATTTGTATGTGTATGATATGCTAAAGATTATTGTATAAAGCCTATTCAAATACAAAACAAATATGCAGGAAAAAAACTAATAAATAAACTAGTAGTAGCGAGGGGGGAAATTTAGCAGTAGTGCCACATTGTCAGTAGCGCGTCCCAGCAAATAGCGCTGCAGATAATATTAGTAGCGCCCTTTCCCAAAGAGCGCTACAGCTATTCATGTATAGCAGTAGTGTGGGACAACCGGCGCTACAGCTATACGTTAGCTGTAGCGCCTTATTAGTAGCGCCGGTGCCCGCGCTACTGAGAGGCCCAAAACCCTCACTGCTGGTAGGCTTTTCCCTAGTAGTGTATCTAGGTTATCGCTGGCACCCTGAGTACACCGTCTATGAGGAGTATCAGGACTTCAACCAGGAGCAGTACCGTGGCATCGTCCACCTCTACTCTCGGGACTATGACTCCACTACCGTGCTGCACACTGCTCATGGTGTTGGAGTGACTATCGACATGGCGGTCCACGATGCTGCTTATGCTGCTCTGACACATCTTCGTGGAGAGTATCAGGAGTTGGACACCTCCCCCTTCAGGCACATTGCTATCGCATCCGATGTTGGTGCGGAGGGATACTACACTACTGCCTACTCCACTGTCACCCGAGAGCCTTTGTACCATCAGGACCTGGTTCTGCATGCTGATGGGCTGGATAGAGCTAACCGAGCTCTTCGCCACGAGTTGTACACCACCCGTCAGCACCTGTATCGTGCTCTGACGCTGTTGCGCCCCTCTGTCCGATCTGGTGATCTATCGCGTTCTGCGATCTACCCTGCCAGGACCGTGACGCCCCAGGGCATTGGTTTGCCAGATGTGGGAGGCTACTCTCCTGCACTTGGTCCTTTCCTGCCACCTGCGCATCGGGTTCTGCACCAGAGTATCCGCGGACCCCAGGCTACTCGTGTGGAGGTCTTCCCTTCGCGTCACTACCAGCTGTCAGGCTACACCTACCTCCACAGTTCCTCCTGGTACTAATGTAGGCTTGCTTGTTAGTGTTAGGTGCATTCGCCGCGAGCCTGCGTGCCGCATATGATGTTCTTAGTCTGTGTACCGAACTCTATGCATGATCACTTTTGTAAGATGTGCCAACTACTATGTAGTATCTATCGTGTTCCTTTCATTATGCATGTTTCATCATGAATGATACTTGTCCTCGCAATTTCTCAATGCTGAACTACCCCTGTTACATAATAGCAGGATGGTTAGACCGGGTGGTCGTGGTCGTGGTGCAATGCCCCACCACCGCCTGAGTACATGGCTGGGATGACGCAACAGTTTGAGCTGAATCGTCAGTTCATGGAGAATATTATGGCTCAGTTTCCTCGCCCCAATATGAACCAGCAGCCAACCCAAGTGACTCTGCAGGATTTCATGCGCCTCAACCCAACCGTGTACCGCAGCTCAACTCAGCCTCTGGATGCTGATGACTGGCTCCGTGACATCACCTATGAGATGGAGTCTGCTGATGTAGCCCCTGCCAGCTACGTCACCGTTGCTTCCTTCTTCCTGAAGGGACCTGCAACTCAATGGTGGGACAGCCATAGGCGTACTCTGCCGGTTGGAACAATCATCACCTGGCCAGACTTCCAAGCTGCTTTCCGTGCTCGCTTCATTCCTCAGGGAGTCATGGACTGTAAGAAGCGTGAGTTCCGCAACCTCATCCAAGGCAACAAAACTGTTGAAGCTTATCAGCGGGAGTTTCTGTACTTGTCCCGCTATGCTGAAGAGGACATTGCAACTGATGCACGCAGACAAGAGAAGTTCTGTGATGGCCTTCAAGCTGATATCAAGCTCGCACTTCTAGCGCATGACTTCGCTGATTTCGCCACCCTGATGAACAAGGCCATCAATGTCGAAACTGGTCTGCAGGAATACCATAGCTCTCACAGGTGCAGCCGTGACACGGGCTCATCCTCGGGCCCGTCTTCACAGAAGCGTAAGATATGGATTCCCAACACTATGTACCAGCCAACTGCACCTGCCCCAAGGCAGTCCTATGCTGCACCTCGTCTGCCTGCTCCTCCAACTAGGCAACCAAGGCTTCCAGCTCCACCACCCCAAGCTCCTGTTCCCACTCCCAATAATGGTCTCTACTATAAGTGTGGTCAGCCAGGTCACCGTGCCAGAGACTGCAATCAGAATCAGAATCAACTGGCCCTTCCCACAGCTGGTCGTGGAAGCAACCAGCCTCGCAACAACAGTGCCTAATCTTATGGTCGTGTTCATGCCAACCATGTTGATCTCAATGAAGTTCTAGACCAGCCTGCTACCGTGATGGGTACACTCCTCGTAAATTCAGTACCAACATCTGTTTTATTTGATACGGGAGCATCGCATTCATTCATATCAGCTGAGTTTGCATTCATGCATGGCATTACATACGAAGAGATGAACACTGCGATTGTGGTACACACTCCTGCGGGCCAGTGTTAAACTTCTATGGTTAGTCACAATGTTCCCGTTGAAATTGAAGGACTGGAATTCCTTGCCTCTCCCATCGTACTGAAGTCCTGTAGCATCGACCTCATTCTGGGAATGGATTGGTTGAAAGCGCATACTGCTTCTACAGTTTGCGCCACTAAGGTCGTCCATCTGCTACACCCTTCTGATGAAATAATTGCTTACCAAGCTCATCTAGTTCAGAACACCGAGGCATGTCTTTATGCCTTGAATGCGTTGAACG
The DNA here is from genome assembly GCF_018294505.1 of Triticum aestivum. NCBI lineage: Eukaryota > Viridiplantae > Streptophyta > Magnoliopsida > Poales > Poaceae > Triticum > Triticum aestivum. Next base: position 644,395,820 of record NC_057812.1, read on the forward strand.
CTGCACCACTCGAGGTCATTGAAAACATTCCCGTCATTCGTGAGTTCCAAGACGTCTTGCCAGAAGAACTCCCCGGGATTCCTCCTGCTAGAGCTGTCGAATTCATCGTCGACTTGAAACCCGGCACCACCCCTATAGCTAAACGACCCTACAAGATGCCGCCGCATGAACTCATTGAACTTATGGAGGAAATCGACAAATCTCTTGTCAAAGGTTTCATTCGCCTAAGTTGCTCTCCTTGGGGAGCACCTTCTCTCTTTGTTAAGAAGAAGGATGGGACAAATCGATTAGTCCAAGACTACCATCCTATAAACCAAGCTACCATTTAGAATAAATATCCTCTTCCTCGAATCAATGATCTTTATGATCTACTGGCTGGCTCATCAGTGTTCTCCAAACTCGATTTGAGGTTGGGTTACCACCAGATCCGTGTTCGTGAAGAGGATATCCCAAAGACCGCCTTCATGACCCAGTATGGGTCTTACGAGTACACCGTCATGTCATTCGGCTTAACGAATGCTCCAACCACCTTCTCTCGTCTAATGAACTATATTTTCAGGGATTACCTCGACAAGCTCGTCGTGGTTTATCTAGACGATATCCTTGTATTTTCCAAGAACAAGGAAGAACATGCTGAACATCTTCATCTTGTGCTGGAAAAGCTTCGAGAGCATCAACTCTATGCTAAGTATTCCAAGTGTGAATTCTGGCTCCCCGAAGTAACCTATCTTGGGCATGTCATCTCCAAGGATGGTATTGCTGTCAACCCTGAACTAGTTTAGGCTATTCTCGATTGGACTTCTCCGAAGAATGTCAAGCACGTCCGAAGTTTTCTCGGTCTCGCTAGCTATTGCCGTCGATTCGTCGAGAACTTCTCCAAGGTTGCCAGGCCTCTGCCTAATATGTTGCATAAGGGTGTCAAGTTCCACTGGACAGACAAGTGTCAGGAAAGTTTCCAGGCGCTCAAAGAGAAGTTGACTTCTGCCCCAGTGCTTGCACCACCTGATACTAAGAAGGACTTCGTCATTTACTGCGACGCTTCCCGTCAAGGATTAGGCTGTGTCCTAATGCAAGAGCGCAGAGTGATTGCTTATGCCTCTCGTCAACTGTGCCCTCATGAAGAAAACTACCCAGTTCACGACCTCGAGCTTGCTGCTGTCATTCATGCACTGAAGCAGTGGCGACATTACCTTCTCGGTAATCGTTGCGAGATGTTCACCGACCACCAAAGTCTGAAGTATCTGTTTACTCAGCCAGATCTGAACCTCTGTCAGCAGAGATGGATGGAGACTGTTGCAGATTTTCACGTGGGTATATCCTATACCCCCGGCAAGGCTAATGTAAAGGTTGATGCCTTGAGCCGCAAGTCTTACTGCAATCACCTCCAGGTTCACAAAGTTCAGCCCTCGCTTGTCAAAGAATTTAGGAAGCTGAACCTTCATATTATTCCTCCTGGAGCACTCGCCCCCCCTCCCCCAAAGTTTCAGAAGATGAATCTTCATGTTGATACTAAGGGTTCTCTAAATACCCTGGCTGTCATACTAGATCTCGTAGCTATTATAAAGACTATTCAAGGTTGTGACTCTGAAGTCCATAAGATTAAACGTCATCTAGCAGAAGGAAAGCCCTCCTTCTTCTCTATCGCCGATGATGATGCCTTGTACTTCAAAGGCCGCCTAGTGGTACCACGTTCGAGGAAAAACCTGGATCAGACTAAAGGGGTTATGAAAGAAGCTCATGATACGCCTTTGTCTATTCATCCTGGTAGTACAAAGATGTACCAAGACATCCGTCAAAGATTCTGGTGGTCTAATATGAAGCAGGATATTGCTCGTTATGTTGCTGGAACTCTGCAACCTATCTCTATTCCTGAATGGAAATGGGACCATGTTAAAATGGACTTCGTCACTCGATTTCCCAAATCGCAGAAAGGTAATGATGCTATTCTTGTCGTCATTGACAGGCTTTCTAAAGTTGCACATTTTCTGGCGGTGAAAGAGACAATCACTGCTAGTTAGCTTGCTACTCTCTACATGGCCAGAATTGTTTCACTTCATGGTATTCCACTGTTTATCAGTTCAGACCATGACAGCTTATTCACTTCAAGGTTTTGGGCGAGTTTCCAAGAAGCTATGGGAACGCACCTGTCGTTTAGTATGGCGTTTCATCCTCAGTCGCAAGGACAGGTTGAACGCGTCAACCAAGTTCTTGAAGACATGCTTCGAGCTTGTGTAATTTCCTTTGGCAAGAAATGGGAGGAATCTCTTCCATATGCCGAGTTCTCTTATACTAATAGCTATCAAGCTAGTATGAAGATGCCCCCCTTCGAAGTGCTATATGGACGAAAGTGTCGGACCCCTCTGAACTGGTCAGAAACTGGGGAACGTCCACTCTTCGGTCCGGAGATTATCCAACAGGCTGAAGAACAAGTTCGTATTATTCGCGAGAATCTCAAGACTGCTCAGTCACGTCAGAAAATTCAGTATGACCGTCATCACCAAGACATGGTCTATCAACCTAGTGAAAAGGCTTATCTTTGAGTTACAGCAATGAAGGGTGCTCACCGCTTTGGGATCAAGGGCAAGCTAGCTGCTCGCTATATCGGTCCCTTCACTATTATCGAAAGGCGTGGAAAAGTGGCATATCAACTAGAGCTTCCGCCGAACCTTTCTCAGGTTCACGATGTGTTCCACGTGTCACAGCTCCGCCGTTGCTTCAAGGATCCAATCCGAGCAGTGGATCATGAAGTGCTCGAATTGCAACAGGACCTCTCCTATAAAGAGCATCCGGTCCACATTCTCGACCAAGCTGAACGCCGCACACGTTAGAAGGCGATCAAGTTCCTCAAAGTCCAGTGGTCGAATCACTCTGAAGACGAAGCCACTTGGGAACGCGAGGACCGCTTTCGTGATGAATACCCCGCACTGTTTCCTTCTACCTCCTAAATCTCGGGACGAGATTTCTTGTAGTGGAGGAGATTTGTAACGCCCGGATAATCTTGCTACAGTAATTCCACGCTAATCATGCCACGTCACCTCGATTACTGTTGCTAAACTTCCGTTAGTTCAAACCACGTCAAATTCAAATTTAAATTAATGTAAACAACAAATTTTTTAAAAAGCTGTAACAAAACTGTTCGGGCGGTGCTGAATATTACAAGGGCAATTATAGTAAAGAAAACACAATTTTATAAAATCCTTAAATGGGCTAAAATTAATTAAAACAGAAAAGGAAAAGAAATAAAAGAAAAAGAAAATACAAAAGAGAAAACAAAACAAAATAAAAAAAGAATAAAAGGCCCCCTTGGCCCACCTGGGCCTCAGCCCAACTGGCCGGCCCACTCGGACAGAGCCACCCCACTACACTACTAGGGAAAACCCTAGCAGTAGCGCTGGTTTTGTGCTCACTAGTAGCGCGGGTAGGCGCGCTACTAATAAGGCGCTACAGCTATTGCTTAGCAGTAACGCATGCTGCACGCGCTACTGCTAGGACAAATAGCTGCAGCGCTTGTTCACTCCCACGCTGCTGCTAATGTAACTACTGGCAGCATGTTTTCTTTCCATCGCTACTAGTATTGTTTTTTTATTTTTTTATTTTTAGTGTATTTATGCGCCATCGTACAAATATTGGTACAATACCAATTATGAGGTTTACATCATTATGTCCATAACAGTGTGTCAAATGAAGGTGGATTAGGTTCAAGTGGAGGCAATATGTGGTGCATGTCAATAGTATACTACTAATCCAAACTTGATCTAGTTTGGACTAGTAGTACTTTCGATGTGCACCACATGTTGCCTCCACTTGAATCTAATCCGCCAGCATAAGCTATTTAATCATCATCATAATCATTAGCACCAACAATATTTATTTAATCACCTCTAACACTAGCTAATAATAATCTTCAGTCATTACCACCAACACTAGCTATTTTATCATCATAGTAATAGTGTAGCACATCATCATCCTCAAACTCATTTCTAGCTAATCACTCTTGCTGCTCTCTCTTAGGTAAAACAACATAAAACATGTGTAGCTCTCCTCCTTGATCAAGTTGGAGCATGCAGATGAACCTGTCTCCTAATTTTGGGTAGCACATCTGTTTGCTACCCCTAGTGCTGGTCCAGTCTTGCACAATTAAGCATTCATCGCTGATCTTGAATGCACTAAAGTAACATGTAGGATATCTTGGCCGTAAGCTAATAATACTCATGGTACCTTTAGTCTCGATCCCATAAGGCACAACATTCATCGGGAGTCCCTGTTGAAGAACATTGTATGGTCACATACTTAGCAATGAAGTTTAGCTTCACAAATAATGTATGGAAAAGATGCACTGAGGACAAATAGTAAAAATCTTACCATCCTTCCTAAATACATGTGACTGTAGTTCATGACGAACACTATTGGTCGCACATTTTCAGTACTAAGATTTCTAAGTCCAGGAAGAAAATTTGTCTCAACGGTATCAAGATCCTCAAGCCATGAAACATAATGACTTAGCTCCTCGCAGTTTAGTTCAGCCCCGGGATAGTAGTAGGTCCTATCTACCAGGCGTTGGACATGTTTGCTTGCACCGAAATAAGCTGACAATACAAATTAGTTGTCAACTATTTTTGAATAAACAATATCAAAGACATAAATATGGTTGAGAAACTTACATTTTGGTGTAACTGGAGGCGTCTGCACATCGACCCAGATGTCGGTATTACCTTCAATATCATCTTCCGGACGAATATCAAACGTGATAACCATATCAGGCTGAAATGCATAAGTCTTGCATAGTGCTCGCCATGTTTTGCATCAAAAATAGGTGTAGTCATCTGAATTGTATAATTTTGCGTGGAAAATATAACCATGCTCGGTCTTCAAATAAACTTTCTTTACCTCCATAGTATGACTGAAACCTATCTTATCCAATACAAAAACTCTTGCATGGCAGGGGATACGCTAGTAGAATAGTAAAAAAATATAAGTTGAAGCAAATGAAGCAGATGTCATGCTTAATTACAAAAAAAGACTTGTCGTTGTGACTTACTGTATCCACTTCGAAGTTCTCGTCCAGCTTGATGCTGAAGCGCCTATCATCATCTAGGAAGATTCCGTCGCACAGGCCGCACTCGTCTTCGCAGTATTTGCAAATACCGAAATCCTTTTTGTCGTCAGACATTTCCTACGTTCATAGTTAAAACATTAATTGAAAATCGATAGAAGACAACTACCAGGATACTCAACACACAAATCCGGGGCACTTGATATTTCCTACATATTCTGGCAAAAGTCATGCCAAAATTCATGGAAAAATCCGGCATGACCTTTGCTAAAATAGGATATATCGAGCGCCTGAAATTTGCCGGAACGGAAATGAATCAACACTCTGGCAAAACATAGGCCACTCGGAGGTGTAACCTGCAAACATGACCGACCACTTGGATATGGAGCAACACAAGATATACATTTCAAAATATCTTATAAGACTAAAATTAGCATGCATTCAACAAGCAAAAGAAAATCATCTCATGCGTCCGTACATCGTCAAATATTATCACTAATACATCCTGAATAGTGTCATACATATAACATCACTAGTACAACTAAAACCCTAGCACACGACGGGTATCGGCGCGGGTGGTGGACACCCACAGAGAAGGAACCATCACGGGATCATAGCTCCAGTGAGATCCCTGGAGAACCTGCCAGGTATTGGAGAACCTGTGCTCCAACGCAAACAAGTAGCGACGGACGTGCGCGTCCTCCTCACTGACACGGTGACGCACCACCTCCGCGGAGTCCTCGAGCCTCTGGACCGTCACTGGCCCACGCGACCGCCACCAAAGAAGGTTCGGGTCAATGACAGGCTGGCTCCTCACCAACCTGCGCCCCCCGGTAGGTAGCGCCTCCTAGTACCACCCCGGCGGAGCACAGTCCCGGACATGGCCCATCTGGTCAAGCAGGCGTCGTCCTCCGCCGACTCGATGACGAGGATGCGGGATAGGCATCGTCCACGTCGATGCGGGAAAATTGCTTTAACTAAAAAAATAGCAACAAGTTCTTACTAACTAGTTCTATTAATTCAACTTGTTCTTACTAAAAATAAACTTACTATAAATAAAAATATTCTAGTACCTAATTAGTACCTAGTTCTTACTAACTAATTAGTACCTAAGAACTACTACCCTAATTACCATCTAATTTGATGAACCTATAGGGGTGGAAAGTGGTAGCGGATATTCCAATTATCCAACTATAAAGTGAAATAAGTGGTTAAATTTTACTCGTTTTATGATTCATCTTAGAAATTTGATTCGTTTCCACCCTTACATGAACCCTAAGTCATTTGAGCCGCATCCGCATCCGATTCGTTTCCACCCTAACTAATTTGATGGAGGTAGAAACCCTAGGCAGAGGTAGGGGGGAGGGAGGAGCAGGCGTGCTCACCTCGGGTCCCTGCGACGAGGGAGGGGCAGGCAGCGTCGAGGTCATGGTCGGGGCTCCGGGGCGGCATTGAGGTCGGGGGGCGGGGGCGGCGTCCGGGGCGGTGTTTAGGTCGGGGTCGGGGGCGGCGTCCCGGGCGGCGTTGAGGTCGGGGCGGGGCCGGCGTTGAATCTGGGGTCGGGGCGGCGTGGGGAGAGCGCGCGGCGGCCGAGGGGCGACGGCGGCAGCGAGAGTGGAGTTGATTTGGGAGATGAAGTGGCCGTGGTGAAGGACGAACCGCATGGTTAAGTCAGAAGTACCAGTAGCGCGTTCCAGAAAGGGCGCTACTGCTACGTTAGCTACAACGCGTTCTGGAATACACGCTGCAGTTATAGCGATTTTCTGCAGAACCCGCTACTGCTATTCCTTTCTCCTTTTTTCCCTTTTTTCTTTTATTTTTCTCTACATTTTATTTTTTCCCATTCTCCTTTTTCTATTTCTTTCATTTTCATTTACTTTTCTACTTGTTTTTCACTTTATTTTATTTCCGTTAGCAGCAGCGCTTTACACGTAAGCGCGCTGTAGCTAAGGAGATTAGTAGTAGCGCGGGGCCATTATACGCGCTACTGCTAGGTTGGGCTAGCCATGTGCGCCCAGTTCAAACGTAGCAGCAGAGCTTTTCGCTAGTACGCGCTGCTACTAAGTAGCGCGGTTTATTTACGCGCGCTGCTACTAAGTAGCAGCAGTGCTTGGTTTTGTACAGCGCTACTGGTAAAATTCTGTGTATAGGCTTTTCCCTAGTAGTGCTACCTAACCCCCTCTCCCCCCGTGACCTAGCCCACTCCCCAATCGCTCGCCCCCACCCCCTCGCTCTGGATCTAGATCGGGAGGAGCCTCGATCCCCTTCTCCCTCGCTGCGCACCCGATGCCGCCGCCCGTCGCTGGCGCTCCCTCGCCGGCCTGCCCCTCTTCGCGCGCAACGTCCCCGACCTCCTCCCCAAGCAACGCTGCCCTCGAACCCCTACACTACCCCGTGAGCTCCCCCTCTCCTCGTCCGGTCACCTCGCGACCGCGCCGTCCCGCGCCGTGGCCGCGCCCTCTTCCCCGTTTCGGCTCACCTAGGGCACCCCCTGCGGCTCCCCCACCCCCGTGGCCGCGCCCATCCCTGCATTGCGCCCTCGCCTCCCTCCGCTCCCCTGCTCACCGCGCCCCGCACCCGCTCCCGCCCCTCGCACGTGCACCCCGCGCCATCTCGCATGCGCACCCCTCGTGCTCGCCCACGACGCGCGCTCGTGGCCTCGTCTCCGCCTACCGCCGCTCACACACCGCTATCCATCGCCGGCCGCACCCTCCGCTACCCAACGCCGCGCTCCGCCCCTCCGCCGGGGTCATGTGCCTGATCCGGCCATGGCCAGCGCGTTGCCCTGCTATCTCGCCGCCCTCGACCGTGCAGGCCTCGTCGTGCCGCCGCTGCTCGCCGCCCCACCGTATCTTGTGCCGCCGCGCGCCCCGTCTTCGCCCGCGTGGCCCCGCTCGCCGCCGTCCGTGTCGCACCCGCGGCACCCAACTGCTGCCCGCCGGAGTTCACCACCGCTGCGGTCTGCCTGGTTCCGTTGAAGCCCCACGCCGGCGACCCCGCAGCCGGATAGCCACGGCCTCGCCCCGCAACCGGGTGGGCTACGACCTTAGCCCGGCACCCACACTCGTTGCCCGCACCCGCTAGGCCTTTGGGCCACTGACTGCTGGGCCCAGCCCCAGTATGAACAAAAATGAAAAAAAATAAATTAATTAAAAAAATAATTAAAAATAAATCGATAAATAATAAATGAATAAATATTAAATAATAATTAATTAATTAACTTAATTAATTGTGTTTGAATAAACTAAACAATTAATTAAACTAACTAATCATAATTAGATTAATCTAATAACAAACTAAAACTAATTAAATTGTTAGTTAAATAATTAAACAGTCAATGACAGGGGGTCCCACCCCTGTTGACCAGTCAAACGTTGACTGGTCAACTGGGTCCCTCTGGCCCACCTGTCAGCCACTGGGTACACTTTTGTGTACACTATGCTGGGTGCGCCTATCAATTTAGCAATAATTTTCGAATTAAAAATAATTCCAGAAATCAATAAAATCTTTAGAAAATCATATCTTTTAATCCATAACTCGGATTAAATTATTTTCAACATGAAAGTTGCTCAGAACGACGAGAAGAATCCGGATACGCAGCCCGTTCGTCCGCCACACATCCCTAGCACAGCGAACACGCAACTTTCCCCCTCCGGTTCATCCGTCCGAAAACGCGAAACACCGGGAATACTTTCTCGGATGTTTCCCCCCTTCCCCGGTATCATCTCTTACCGCGTTAGGGCACCCCTAGAACCGATACTTGTCATGTCATGCATCGCTATGCATCTGTTTGCTTAATATTTATTGTTTCTTCCCCCTCCTCTCTCGCTAGACACCAAGACCGACGCCGCTGCTATCCAGTACGACTACGGTGTTGACGACCCCTCTCTCTTGCCAGAGCAACCAGGAAAGCCCCCCCCTTGATCACCAGATATCGCCTACTCTACTCTCTATACTGCTTGCATTAGAGTAGTGTAGCATGTTACTACTTTCCATTAATCCTATCCTGATGCATAGCCTGTCCTTGCTAATACTGTTGTTACCTTTACCTGCAATCCTAATGCTTAGTATAGGATGCTAGTTTATCATCAGTGGCCATACATTCTTGTCCGTCCGCCATGCTATACTCTCGGGCCGTGATCACTCGGGAGGTGATCATGGGTATATACTTATACATAATATATGACACTTGTGATGACTAAAGACGGGTCGGCTCGTAGGAGTACTCGCGAGTGGATCTTTGTGGCAAAGCGACAGGGCAGGTTGAGACCACCTAGGAGAGAGGTGGGCCTGGCCCTGGTCGGCGTTCGCGGTTATTTCAAGATAACATGTTTAACGAGATCTTGGTATTTGATCTGAGTCTGGCCACTAGCCTATACGCACTAACCATCTACGCGGGGACAGTTATGGGCACTCGACGTCGTGGTATCAGCCGAAGCCTTCGTGATGTCAGCGACTGAGTGGCGCACGCCGGATTGGACCATAAGCCTGCTCTTGTATTAAGGGTGCTAGTTCTGCTTCCGGCCACATTCGGAACGTGCAGGTGTGCAAAGGGCGATGGGCCCAGACACCTGCACCATAGGATTTAGACCGGTGTGCTGACCTCTCTGTTGTGCTTAGGTAGGGTTGCAACGTGTTGATCTTCCGAGGCCGGGCATGACCCAGAAAAGTGTGTCCGGCCAAATGGGATCGAGCGTGTTGGGTTATGTGGTGCACCGCTGCAGGGAAGTTAATCTATTTGAATAGCCGTGATTTTCGATAACAGGATGACTTGGAGTTGTACCTTGACCTTATGACAATTAGAACCGGATAATTAATAAAACACACCTTTCCAAGTGCCAGATACAACCTGGTGGTCGCTCTCTAACAGGGTGACGAGGAGAGGATCATCGGTTAGGATTATGCTATGTGATGCTACTTGGTGAACTTACCATCTACTCTCTTCTCCTGCTACAAGATGGAGGTTACCACAAGCGTAGTCTTCGAAAGGACTAGTTATCCCCCTCTTATTCTGGCATTCTGCAGTTCAGTCCACATATGATAGCCTTTTCCATTTGATACCAATGCATACATATGTAGTGTAGCTCCTTGCTTGCGAGTACTTTGGATGAGTACTCACGGTTGCCTTGCTCTCCCTTTTCCCCCTTTCTATACTCGATTGCTACGACCAGACGTTGGAGCCCTGGAGCCATACGCCACCATCGATGACGACTACTACTACTCGGGAGGTGCCTAATACTACGTGCAGCCCGCTGACGCCGACCAGGAGTAGTTTAGGAGGATCCCAGGCAGGAGGCATGCGCCTCTTTCGATCTGTATCCCAGTTTGTGCTAGCCTTATTAAGGCAAACTTGTTTAACTTATGTCTGTACTCAAATATTGTTGCTTTTGCTGACTCGTCTATGATCGAGCTCTTGTATTCGAGCCTTCGAGGCCCCTGGCTTGTAATATGATGCTTGTGTGACTTATTTTATTCATAGAGTTGTGTTGTGATATCTTCCCGTGAGTCCCTGATCTTGATCGTACACATTTGTGTGTATGATTAGTGTACGATTGAATCGGGGGCGTCACACTTCTTTTGTTGGGAATATTCCTTTTTCTGATAAAGGAATAACCCTTAAAACCCTAGGTTGTGAAGAAACTTATATTTCTGTCACTCCTAAAATTCCCAAATAATTATCATAAGTTGTTTGGGTAATATCTTCCTCAAATATGGCAAAATATATCATTGGCCATGTTTCCCATCATGCTCAATAAATTCATTTCCTATTCTGTCCTAAATGGCACATTGTGAAGCAAGTGCTATTTATCTTTGCCCAATTCAACCCAAACTTCTTGGACATCTTTTCCTGTCCAACTAATTGCCTCATGCCAAAATTCAACTCAATTTTCCTAGTAAATATTCTTGAGAAAATTTTCAAAGTTCCTGTCTAAGGGAAGTGATAGTGAAGGAAGTACAAGCTAGCAATATCCAAATGAGTAGAAATTTTGCATGGTCCTTTATATGATCAAATCATGACTCTCCACCAAATATGAGCTCATGTAACTCATCTATGTGATCCCAGCCCCAAATCTTAGTTTCTGGTCAGAATTTCAGTTTGTTAAGAAACTATATTTTATATTGCTTCAATTGAGATGAAACTTTATGAGGACATGCTTCTGCCTATATAAACTCCCTCCACAAAGTTTTACCTCAATTGGTTAATCCAATTGCCATGTGTAATTTTTCCAAGTTTCTGTCCAGAATGAAGCTTTGTGAAGCAAGTGACACGTTGGTATTTCCAAATGGCATGAAACTTTTACAGCAGCTTCATATCATCATATAACCCCTCTATGCCAAATTTCAGCTCACAGAAATCAAGTATGTGAGTGTATCATCCAAATCCCTAATTCTGTCCAGTTTAGCACTTTCTACAGCAACCCTCATCTAAACTCCTCTTATTAGTCTGATTTTTGGTGATCAACATCACCTTAGTGTCTGATCATCAGCAGATAAACTCTTTACCACATTACCAAGCTATTTTAACCACAAAGAGTTACAAACACCTTCTTACTGATTTACTTTGGAGCTAAGTGCAAATCTCTTTTTTGCCCCTGGACTGATTTATTTCCTCATTTTGACTAAGGGCACAACGGTCTATCTACTGGACATGGTCGGCCACTCCAAAGAGCACCACTTGCGCGTGGTGATCACGCTTGCGTCATGGCTGAATGCGTACTCTGGCTTGTTCTGGCCACTGTTCTTGTCTCCTCCCTCCTCGTCTCGACCTCCATTCATGTCCTAGAGCTCGCCCGTGCTCGACTGCATCGCCCTGCATCGGTGCCTTGTCGTGGTTCGCCATAAATGCGCTGCTAGAACAGTGCCCGACCTCTGACCTACATTAGAGCACTGCTCAAGCTCGCTTGAGCTCCAAAGCCTTCGTCGGGCCTATATATAGGACCCCTGAGTCCCTCCGCACCTCAACCATCTCTCCCTCGCCTCATTTGCTCTCTGGAATCGCCCCATCTCGCCGGAGTTCACCTTTTTCCACCATGGCCGCCTCAGCCTCGGCTTGGTTCCGACCAACCCGAGCCTCTTCTTCTCCTCCTACCATGTCCACCGACTCCCCCTCGTCCCACTGAGCCGCCCCACCACCTCGGCCCTCGCCGGAGTGCACCATGGTCGTGGCCTCCATGTTCGGCTGCCGCCTACTCCTCTTGGCCTCCACCTCAAATGAGCCATCCGAGCTCTCCCTCTCCCTCCAGACCATGCCAACAGCCTCACCGGAGTCCTATGCACCCTCCCCCACCCTTCATTCATCGCTGGAGGACCGGAGCCCCTAGCCCCCAAGCTCAGCCGCCGCCGGACGCTCCTCTCGGGTGCGCCTCACCACGGTCACCCTAGACCTCCCTAGCGCCGTCCTTCATCGGGAACGGGCGCGGCTTGGCTCTGCCGTCCCACCGGTGCCCTTAGCCGGGCGGGAGACGACCGTTGCAGCCCACCCCGTCGCCGGCAGCTGGCCCCTCCCCTGCCTCCTCTGCCCCGCACGGGGGAGCAGCGAGGAGGAAGAAGACAGGAGAGTTGGCCCCTCCCCTGCTCCCTGGGCCCCACGCTCCAGTGTCTCACCCCTCCATCCCACGTGGACGGTGGAAGTGCATTTCACAAAGTACGTTTTCTTCTCTCTGAAAGCGTATTCTATTTCTACTTCGGCCTGAAGTATGTTTTGTAAGTCAGAAAGCGTATTTCCTTAAATCTGTTTCTGCCTTATCCACTCAGGGACCCATTGGTGATAAATTTTTCACAGATTAGTCCCTGATCTTCTACACCTCATAACTCCGTAACCATTACTCCGATTGAGGTGAAACAAGCGCTCACTACGTCTCGTCGAGATCTATCTTTTGGTAACATTTTCACCAGGTGGTTTCATAGTGAAAATGACCATTTTGCCCTTTCCTCTAATCAGCCCCCTCCGAGAAAGAACTGTCCGACGTTTCGTTCCGCGGCTTCACCGCACTTCTTCCTGGAGTCTACGTCACCCCAGGCAAGGCACAATACCCACTTGCATGATAGTCATGTAGTAGCCATGGTTTTCAACTTAAATATTTATTAAATGTTTGCTTGTTTAAACTATGGTTATCGTTGTTTCGGTAATGCTTCTGGATTAGTGTTTACTTTCTTGCTATGTTGTTATGCACCTGATTGTCATGCCCTGCTAGTTGCTAGTATTCTTTTCATATGCTTATGCTTGCCAGGAGTACATGTTGATGTGGGTAATGGTCTTTGGTGCATGACTGCCGTCTGTCCTGAGTCCCGTTGTTATGCATGTTCCATTGCATCCAGTTGGTTAAATGCTTGCATGATGGCATTGTTGATCTGTTCTTGCATGATATTTGTTGTTGATGCTAGTGGTCATGCTATGAGTACTGTTGTACTTGTAATATTCATACTCATCATTATGCCATGCTCAGTTGGAGATGATTTATTGTTGATATGGTGGATAGATATGTGGTTCTCTCATGATTATGTCGATATCATGCTCATGCATTGTAATTGCATCATGTATTTTATCATGGCTCGGCATATTTGCATTCAAGTTTAACCGGATTAAATTGAAATTGAACAACTGGTGGATGAGTCATGGTGCCACCATATCGAACTAACCAATGCAACCACGCTTACCTATATGGGAAGGTCCTAACTTGGTCTATTGTCGTGCCTCTCGTCGGTGCCTCTAACTATAGGGAAGGTTATAGGCGTGCGGTACCCTGGCCTGGTAAGCAGACATAACCTTGTGTGCCCGTTGTTGTTGTTATGGATCCGGGTCCCTGTTTGGGACCGTTTGGCCATGACAGTGGTCGCTGTGTCTTTGTTAGACACGGGGCCACCCAGGACTAGCCCAGTGGGGAGTGAGCCGGAGTGACCGAGAGAGTGTCATGACAGTAGATCGGTTTTGTCGGAACGTCGTTGGTCCACCCGAATGGGAGTGCGAGGCCATGGGTTCCGTAGTGTGGGTAAAGTGTACTAACCTCTGGAGAGTGTATATTAAATCTATCGATAGTCGCGCCCGCGGATAAGGGCCCAGTTTGTAGTTGGTCACACTATGAGTCAATAGTAATAATAATAATGTGCTTAATAACAACCCTAGTTCGATGATGAGAAAAGTTGGTTGTGATCACCGGAAAGATCACCGTTTGAGACCAAGTGTTGGTCATGGTTGTGATCACCGGAATGATCACCGTGGTATCGAGGATACCGAGCTGTTGGATATTCATGATGTTGTGCGAGAATCGAGGGTAAGGATCAAGCTCCTTCTGGTCATTTGATGATTACTACAGTATTGTTTATACCAAGCTTGATTTGATCCCGAGATGATCATGTAATGTCCGAGGTTGGTAAGTGATGCATGTGATGGTTACGAGGTAACCCAAGAAGAATAAATGGTGCATGTAGTGTCATCATGTTGCATGCTAGTATCATCAGATTTATATGTTCAGGCCATTATCATATTGTTCTAGCGATATTATGTTCAAGTTGTTCATGCCATGTTAACCTAATGATCCAATGATAATTCCCGCTTAACCTGTAATTGCCATGCTGTTGTTTGTCTTGAATGCTTCTGGTTATTGTGATCTTGCAAGTACATTCAATGTACTGACCTGGCGTGTCATGCCAGTTTGCAGGTCGTGCCTGGATTGCTTGCTTGGTTGGTGTTGTTCCCGTGTTCGTGAGCTAGGATAAACGTTCCAGCCAGAGTCCCTACGGATTGGAGTCCATCATCGATGTTCGTTGTTCCGCTGCCAATAGTTGTTCCGCTGCTTTGAGTTGTTATGCTGCTTGTATAGAGCAACCGTGGTTGGCGTAGTGTCGCCGTGCCGATGTTATTCATTGTAATATCGGAGACCTTCTATTCACACTCGTGTTGTAATAGAGAGCTGGTTTGTTCTATACTAAGCAGTGCCGTATTCCAGAAGACATCACCTCGACCTCTGGGCTAGAATACAGGGCGTTCCGGTTTTCTCTGAGCCGGGGTGCCACATAGGACAACCATTGACTGCATGTGGCCAAAACATTTATGTATGAAAGGGTTGTGTAATGTTTTAAATAATGATTTCATGACTCAGATGTGGCACCAGCCTGCCTAACAAAACAGCCAACCCACACGGTGGCTCACAACTCGCAGTGTACTGCGACCCACCCGCCACCCCCAGACGCACACACCTGCACACACACCACGAATCCACCGCAACTACGATGCATGTTAAATTAATTATCCCGCGGTGAACATACATGTTACCAAAGGAGGGACATTTTAATTTCAAAAAAAATCACAAAGATCAATAAGACGTTTTAGTACATTGATTGATTGATTTTCTATGGGTATAATGTGCAAAAATCAAATTTGAGCTACATGCACACGTGACAGTGCACCTAAATGGATTGCAAAAACACATGTGTCTCACTGGGTGCATGTTTACTCCCCGTGCAACAAATTTCAAACATTGAGAATCTTGATTTTTAAATTCTAGTACATCCAGAACTTATTTGAAGTTCATGAAACTTATCGTGTTTCATATGGACACCAATACAAAGTGGCATTGTAATTTTTTTGGGTCAAATTTGAGACCAGTTTTGATGTAATCTTTATCTAATTACATACGGGAGATTATTAATAATTGAGAACCAATATCCCAAACGGATTATTTATTCGAACCATGAGCGTTAGACCAACAATGGATACGTGTCATGCTTCGGTTAAGCAATAAAGCGGCAGCATTAATCATCGAAAAAGAAAAACAATATACGTGCTGCCGCATGACCCGTGAGGCATGCGAGCAGGCGTGAGTTGACGGGACACATGCGAGGAGTCGCCGCGCAGGCAGACGGGGAGGCGTATGTGCAGGTGTGTGAATTGACGGAGGCATGCTCGCTGCATAGTGTCATCGGGAGGCGTGCGAGTAGCTGTGTGAAATTTTGGTAGGCATGCCAGCAGTCCGGTGCACAGGCTCACCAGGAGGTGAGCCGTCGATTTGACCGCCGCCCGCCTCTCTCCCACAACTCCCACTACTCCATACTAATGGTGTGCCCGAGCGGCCGCACCACCCATCCTTGCTACGCACACACAATCCTCTCTCTCTCTGCTTGCAACCTCGACGCCGCTCTCAGTCCTCAAAGCCATTAGTTTATGAGGACGCCACCTAAGCGCCCCATCGGAGGGAGTGGCGACGCCGGGGCTGCTAAAGTAGCGGAGCACGGCGTGGAGATTGAGACAGAGGTTGCTGTCACCGCTGGTGAGTTATCACTAGACCCTGACGTCGTCGACATCGTCGAGCTTCCACAGCTAGAGGCGGAGTTCCACACTGACTCCGACGACCACTCCGGCGACAACTCCGACGACCACTCCGGCGATGACTCCGACGACGACGGACAGCTAGTTAATCATCTATACCCATTTATGTGTCAAATAGATCATCGGGTTTCTTTGGTTACTCCTGCCTCCCCCTTTTTGGAATAGAAATCATGTGGTTATGTTCTCCCAATCGATGAAATCTGAGTAAGTTTTGTTAGATCCGTGTAGTGTATTGATTGTTTGAATGGTACAGGTGATAAGTGATTAGTTGTTTCATCTGTGCAAATGATTTCTGCTAGTAATCTGACTAGGGTTAGTGTTCGTGCTAATAATACCTAGCCAGGACTTGAAAATTGATTTTGAATGACCTACCTATGTTTGTGCCATTAATTTCTTCAATATTGGTCTATACATAGACGACTGTGCTTAAAAATTGAACCATAATCTCTGGATATGTATAAATAAATAGTCATAAATTCCTAATCCAACTTCACGCCATGTAATCAGTGATTTGATGCCAAATTTGATTTACTATTTGTATAGGTGCTTGTCGGTGTCAAAACCGGCGGATCTTGGGTAGGGTGTCCCGAACTCTGCATCTAAGGCGGATGCTAATAGGAGGCGGGGGACATGATGTTTACCCAGTTTCGGGCCCTCTCGATGGAGGTAATACCCTACTTCCTGCTTGATTGATCTTGATGATATGAGTATTACAAGAGTTGATCTACCACAAGATCGTAGTGGCTAAACCCTAGAGCTATAGCCTATGGTATGATTGTTGTTGTCCTGTGGACTAAACCCTCTGGTTTATATAGACACTAGAGGGGGCTAGGGTTACACAGAGTCGGTTACAAGGGAGGAGATCTGCATATCCGTATTGCCAGGCTTGCCTTCCACGCCAAGGAAAGTCCCATCCGGACACGGCATGAAGTCTTCAATCTTGTATCTTCATAGTCCAACAGTCTGGCCAAAGGATATAGTCCGGCTGTCCGGAGACCCCCTAATCCAGGACTCCCTCAGTAGCCCCTGAACCAGGCTTCAATGACGATGAGTCTGACGTGCAGATTTGTCTTCGGCATTGCAAGGCAGGTTCTTCCTCAGAATACTCCATAGAAGATTTTGAACACAAGGATAGTGTCCGGCTTTGCAAAACAAGTTCCACATACCACCGTAGAGAGAATAATATTTCCACAAATCTAATATGCTGACACGTTTAGCAACATGACATCATGCCATGGCCCGGTCATTATTCAAACCGTTTTTCTCAACCAGCACTACACATATCGCGAGGAGGTTTTCTTGACATGTCTTGTCAAAGAAGAGATCGTGTCCCCCTTATTAAGAAATTCTCATCAATGCGGACGTGGGTAACCCAATCGTGCCCATTGGTATGACTACTCGATTTTAGGCAAGTCCCAAACGGCCACAATAAGGAAGCTTGATATTCACCCTCTTTATAAAGAGGCCAAGGCCTGTCCTTTTTCCCTCTCGTACTCAATCGAATCCTTCCCCCGCCTCGAGTTCCAACACCCAAGGCTCAGGTCAGGCGCTTCGGACCTTCAACCATGTCAGGATCCAACCTCCAAGGTCGGTGGATGCCTTCCTCTGTCATAGAGGAAGACATCAAGAAGCTAAGAGAGGCCATGTACTTGACCGGCGAAATCTCGCACAGGCTGCCTGCTCGAGGGCAGGTCATTCCCACTCCCGAACCCGACGAGAGCATTGTATTCATCTCTCACTTCCTCTGAGGGCTAGGCCTCTCTCTGGATCCCTTTGTTAGAGAGCGCATGTTCTATTATGGGCTGGATTTCCATGACCCGGCCTAGGATTCCCTCCTTCACATATCGTCGTTCATCGTCGTGTGTGAGGCCTTCCTCCGCATTACCCCACACTTCGGCATGTGGCTCAAGACTTTCAATGTGAAGCCGAAGATGATCGAGGGGCGACACGTAGAGTGCGGAGGTGCCGTAATAAGCAAAAGCGCTGATGTTTCGTGGCCAGAGGGTTCCTTCCCAGAGGCGTCCAGTTTATGGCAATGGGAGTGGTTTTATATCACAGCTCCCTGGAGTACCAAGTGGGTAGCCGCCCCTGCCTTTCGCTCGGGCCCCCCACCACAACTGACGTCATGGATCAACAAGGGGCTGGACTGGGGGCCGCCAGTAAATGATGTGCTGATATTGCAGAGTCGTATCCGAGATCTCCTCGAGAGAGATGTCAGCCTGGCCACGGTAATGCATGTCATGCTAGTTCATCGAGTCCCACCTTGCCAACGCCGACCCCTCCGTATGTGGGAGTTCACCCCGGAAGGACCACGAACTATCCAGCACTTCCTCGGCATGACGCTCGAGGAGATGTACAAATTGTTCTTCGGACCACGAATAAGGTGTCCGGACACCACCGAGGATGCGGGTCTGAGCTGCAATTGTCCAAATACCCAAGTAAGTAATCCCGTGGCCGAACGTGTTGTTTTTTTATGTATCACAACATCATTCTGAAAGGTCGCTCTTTGACCAGGACTGGGTAACAAAGGCGAAGATGATCAGGTGTTTGGCCCCCCTTCCCGAAGGCTCAGCAGATCCAATGCTGGCCAGAATGCTTGAGCCGGTGCCTTATCAGGCGCCCTCAGGGGAAGATAAAGGGGGGAATAAAGAGGCTGAAAGCAGGCCTCACTCATTATTCATCCAAACCATGGGAATTAGCACATCCGCGAAGGAGGATAACCAGGGAGAAGAATCTGAAATTCCCTCTCCTCGAGGAAGGAAGAGGACCACCTC
The DNA here is from genome assembly GCF_018294505.1 of Triticum aestivum. Taxonomy (NCBI): domain Eukaryota; kingdom Viridiplantae; phylum Streptophyta; class Magnoliopsida; order Poales; family Poaceae; genus Triticum; species Triticum aestivum. Next base: position 644,414,973 of record NC_057812.1, read on the forward strand.
TGAAGACCCAGAAACAATGGTTACCAAACAGGGGAAGAAATCTTCGCCAGAGGGTCCTGCCTCGTAGGGTACTCTTGCCGCACAGTGCCCGCAAGGGGATTAGCCCTCTACCGAGCTGTAAGTAAACAAAAAGTACTTAATAGTAAGAATATCCTACATTACTTCTGAAGACAATAACCGAAGCATGTATCTTGTAGTTCGGATTGTAGCCCTTCTTGACAGAGTTCATCTTTGGGGGATCTTCTTCCACAGATGATGGAGAGCGAAACACCTCCCCATGCCACCCTGCCTCATGAGGCGGGCGACCCTGAAGTGTCGTCGCGGAGGATTTCTCCTGATCCGCCAAGGCCAGAGGGTAATCCTTCGGCCACCCGAAGTCCTCAGTATTCGACTCCTAAAGAGAGCAACAGAAACAGTCCGGAACCTTCCGGTGTGCGATCGAACGCACTGAAGGATCTTCTGGAGCAAGCGGCAATCTCAGAAGTGCATCGTATGCTAATGGGTACGGTAATTGAGAGGATTTCATCCGCCGAAAGCGAGTTGCATGAAGCTTTTATGAGTCTGTTGAAAGGCTTTAAGGTACGTGAAATATTGTATGTTTTTGATAGTACCGCACACGTTTGGTGAGCCCTATGTAGATAGTTGCCCCTGAGAGTCTGGTTGCCGTCGAGAACGGTGACAAATAGAGGATCATAGTCCCAGGTAATAATCAGGCCGCCTTCATGTGCAGGTGGCTGAAAGTCCGGTGGCTAGTCAAACTGGTGAGTTTGCTGAGCTGAAGCGGCAACTTGATGCAGCAGATGTCGACATCGTGCTTGTCAACAAGCGGCTCGACGAGGCACAAGGTATGTGATTTCTCCGGTGATCAACACATAGTAAGAGGAGTATGATGCTTGTATCTTTAATATGTTGTGACTGCAGATGGAGCTGCCACCATGGAGACCCTTCGGGCGGAACTTGCCCGAGCCAAGGAACAAGCCAGGAATGGTGATGCGGCTGCTCTAAAGGCGGTCGAAGAGCTGAGGCCGAACAGGATACACATTGCCAAAGCAAGGAAAAAATAGTCAAGATGGCCATTGAGTTGAAAGATGCCGCCGACCGTTACCAGCTTCTTGAAAAAGAAAGCCGGGCGAAGGCGGCGGACCTGGAGAAGGCCATGGTAGCAGCCAAGGAAGCCCACTCTAAAATCAGAGCGGTGAAGGAGGAGCTGCGTCAAGTTGGAGATATCACGGCTGGTAAGCCCTTTTTGTTGCGGACGAATTTGTGTGACACCCCAAAATTTTGACCTTGTTTCATTAATTAAAATTTTGCCAAGAAACTAAAACTTTGATTTTCTGGGCTCCCTTTTTGATTTTTGAACCTTTTCTCCCTTGCTATTATAGAGTTTTCCCCAAAGAGAAAACTTTTCAAATATGTTATTGGACTTGTTTAACCTCTCAAGAAAAACTTTTCTTTTATTAGTAGAACTAATTACATAATTAATCTGCTTGATCTTTATTTTCTTGAAAAATAGTTTTTCAAGGTTATATGGCCATATTTGAACTACAACCATTTGATATATTTATCTAAAAATCCAACCAAAATTTGGAGATGTCATGTGATGTTTTTGAATCACTTTTATACAAAAATATCTCTTATTCTTGAAATATTTTGAGCTCTACACCCAATTTTCTTCTCTGGTCCAGAGAGCAACCTTGCACTACAACCCTTTTAAATAATTCTTTCTAGCCTCCACAAAAATTATGGGATGTCAGTAGAAGCATATTATTCAGCTTTATGCAAAAACCCAGCTATGTTATTTGAAAAATTTGAGTGAATCATCCTCATTTCCATTCTGGTCCAACTTGAGGTTTTGTACTACAACTATACTTTAACTTGCTCCTTTTGCTGTGATTCCTTTTCCTACTTGTAGACCACCCTACTAAACCCCTAAGTCCAGGAGAGTGGACCCATTGGATGATTCTAAGTGCTTGCAACAATGCCTTTTTGCTTACTGTACAGAATTGAAGTTTTGCAAAACTTGCACTAGCAAGTGTCTCCTTTATGCAAACTAACTTCACCACTCCCTCTTGCGTCCAAAGAGACACTGACCTGGAAGATTTGGCCCCTCCAAGAATAGCCTAGGTGCCTTTGGCATTTTGACAAACACCTAGAGTGCATGGGCTGAATTGGCATGATCTCAAGCCCACACTGTGAACTTGCACCTCTGATCAGACCAGCATGTCCACTAGACTCCCCGTTGCTCCTAACCTCGATCTGGTAAATCCCATCCTCACCTGCGACCTGTAGCATGCCTCGGCATTGTGTCGAACACCTGGTGTGCGTGCACTGGACGCGCCCAGAGCGCGCGTATTACAGCCGCACGCCCGAGCCGACACGCTGGCCCCACGGCCTTGGCCCGCTCTGCAGCACCACGCCACGCGCTCCCCTCCTCGCAGCAACGCGCCAAGCAGCCCCCGCCGCGCCCGGCAGGCCAAGAGCTAGCCACCGCCGCCGCCCGACAGCCCCTGCTCCGTTCAGCACCGCCCAAACCACCCCGGCCCGCCACCTGGCCCTTGGCACAGCCCAAGCTCATCCTCAACCTTGTCCGCTAGCTCTCGTCGTCGCCACGATGCCCCGCAGCTACAGAAAGACGGTCGCCGGCGACCTTATCCGTGGCCACCGTCGGAACCGACCCCGAACGCCTATTTAAGGAGGCCCCCGAGCACGTTCCGTTCGCAGGCGGCCTCAGTACACTCCCCTAGTCTCCCCATTGCAGCCAATCGACCTGAGGAGGTCGTCTTCCCCACCTCCGGCAGCAGCGGCCGCCGCCATGGCCCCAGCTCTCCCAGCGCCACCAGGGCCTCTCCCTCCCAATTCTCTTAGCCAAGAACACCTCCTCCCCTCCAGGAACCCAACCCCCCACTTGATTTTGATCGGGAACCACATTCACCCCAAAACCACTCCATCACCGAAGCTCCCTCCGCCGCGGAGCTCGCCGCCGACGAACCCCTCCGTCCCCGCCGGCCAGTCGACCACCGGGAGGACCGCCTAGGAGAGGTGGATCCATCCCTGGCCTCGGATGCCCTCGAGGAGCCTCCCTTCGCCGGCGACGATCGCCGGAGCCCCGCTTCGCTCGGGCAGAGGAGGGAGAAGGGGCGCGGCGACTGGTCAAACCTGACCAGTGGGCCAGGCGGGCCCACTGTCAGCGACCCACCCCGCCGCCACGCGTGTTAAGTGAAAGCGTAAAACCACGAAGTACGTTTCCTCCGCTCCGAAAACGTATTCCTGTCTGAAACGTTTTCTTTTCTATTTTTATTTTAAAAACAGATTTTGACCAAATCTTTGACTGGCTTTATCTTTTTAAATATAACTCCAAATGAATTAATTCTTTTTCCTACCTCTCTCAAATATTGCCTAGTTTATTTTAAGATTTATTTGAAAAAAATTTAAAACAACTTTTGGTGCTGTTTTTATTTTGTGTGTTAATTCTTTATATTGCTAAAATAGGATTTTTGAAGAGAGGAGAAACTTTCAAAAGTTTTGAAGTACACCTTGACTTACCACACATTGAAGGCAAGCATTCTGAATCCCGGCATAATATTTTGGTGTGATCGTTGATACATTTTTAACACCACCGCATTTCGAAGGACTTGTTATTTCATGTGATATGATCATATGCATGAGTGCATAATAGTGATTTCCATGCTGTTGGAAATAAACACACTTATGATGATAATCATCCTCATGTGTCTTGCATGCCTGCCGGAAAGGAATCCGGGAAAGCCTCTGCCTTGGGTAGGTGTGAGCTTGTCGCCGGCCTCCGTCGGGACGGGTATGTCTGGTATGGCATAGTAAGATATAATGAGTGTTGATTGGATTGGTTGAAGTATATTTGTTATATATGTTATGCAGGAAACTATAAACCTCCTGAGTCGACCGTAGATTCGAGTCTTGTTCCAGCAACCCCCACACTTGTTTCGTGCTACCACTTGTCCCTGCCACAGGTAGGGTACGGTTCAGTAATTTGTCAACCCCTTTCGAGCACACACCGTAAAGAGGGGCCGGGATGAGGGTACCACGGCCATGGAATAAAGCCAGTCATCCGGTCAGGGGGCATGGGTGTTTCGGTTGTAGCCGAGGGGGTAGCTCCCCCAGTTTTGCGCGCGGAATAAATTTTGTGATCCCATGCTAATCGAGGTTGTAGCCTCCCCACTTAGAGTTTTGCTTAACGGGTGTCGTGGGTGATTCCAGACACCGGTAAGTTAAGCTGGTGTGTGCAAGTCAGGTGTGTTTTCATTTAAAAGACCGTAAGCGGAATTAGTTCTGATGGACAAAAGGAAATCCGTTACTCGTGGGTAAAGAGTACACTCTCTACAGAGATTAAAACCTATTCGAATAGCCGTGTCCATGGTTAAGGATTACAGTCTGGGACGGGTCAAGTGTCGGTCTTAGTGTCGGTCTTCGGAGGTGATAACTGTTAAACCAGAACTGGAATACTACTGGTGACTTGTGATAATTATGATTATTATTATTGTTGACTAACCCGTGATATTATTGTTATTATCGAGTATCTCCGGGATGGTTCTACCTCCGGGATATTCACTATGATTGTTTATTTTAAAGCCCTTTATGTGGTGTCGCTTAGACGCCCGACTGTGGCATTTCTTTTAAAGCCCTTTATGTGGTGTCGCTCAGACGCCCGACTGTGGCATTTCTTTTAAAAGCCCTTTATGTGGTGTCGCCAAGACGCCCGACTGTGGCATTTCTTGTTATTTGTTTCATATATTTTAATACTACTATGTAATTGCATTGTTATAAATAACTTACTTGCATGCATCGGAGTTTTATTTATCTTTTGTGACTGACGTCATGAGCATAAATATTTTCAGCACATCATGGTTATATTATACCTGTGTTCATAATGTTTGCGAGTACATTCAAAGTACTCACTGGCTTGTCCCTGGCTATTGTCTTGGCCAGATTTTCTTGCACGGAGAGGAGTGACGCGATGACAGCCCCGGAACCTAAGCAATGGAGATAGCAGCCTCGCGAAGATAGGAGTTAACCTGGTCAGCTGTTCCTGTGGGAATTGGAGTCCCATAGACACTGATGATCCACAAACCGCTTCCGCCATCAACCACTAGAAACCATTTGTTGTACTCACAGGCCAGAATGGTCTTGTACTGCATATTTTGTATGTTGCTTGGAATTTCTGTATCAAGTTGGAGCCTCATCAGCTAACAGTAATCCTGGGGCTGATGAGCACGACGGTCTTTTCTGGAAATTTATTACCCGGAAAACCGGTCGTGACAGACTTGGTATCAGAGCCAGGCTGACCATTGGCTAATCCTATCTTAGCCAGGTCGAAAAACTTAGGCAAACCAACCCATCAGACCTTAACCAAAAACCCCAGCCAAGCTTCCCGTGCAAGATAGCCACACAGAGACCCCGACACTTTTGGCAGTCGGTGCCCAGCCTATCAATCTAGCCTGTCAGTCGCGCGCTAGTAATCTGTCTTATTCGCAAGCGTGCGAGGGAAGACTTCGTTCCCTTTTTCTCTAAAAAGGGCACCTAGCCTCAACACAGCACAGCCCCGGCCATCATCCAAAATACCTTGATGACCCAGAAGTACTTCGTCGTCTTTGGGGAGCACACTCCAACGGGATTGTGGCCAACAATCCCCACGATGGTCATCATCGCTGCCCCGAGCCTGCAGCCCCTCAACCCTCTCCAGCTGTTTCCGACGGTGTAAACCGTGGAGAAACCTCGGCATCCGCGAAGCAAGCCCTCTTAGATATGAACGAGGTAGACTAAAATCGCTCGAAGGATACCGAGCCTTAGAATGACCTCGCCTTGCAATCTTGTGACCCTGTGTCACCATAATTAGATGATGTCTGCTTGTGCACTCCTGTTTTTAATAGTAGCCATGCATGAGTATGTTGATGTGCGATTGCATTTATTTTTATCCCGGGCGTAGCTGCCAACCTCGACGACGCAAGTTTGTGCTATGGATGAATCCTTTGGTTCTAGCTCACAGGAAAGGTATTTTCAAAACAACTCCTAACAAATCTCGAGGACGAGATTTTCTTTTAAGGGGGGTAGTGTTGTGACACCCCAAAATTTTGACCTTGTTTCATTAATTAAAATTTTGCCAGGAAACTAAAACTTTGATTTTCTGGGCTCCCTTTTTGATTTTTGAACCTTTTCTCCCTTGCTATTATAGAGTTTTCCCCAAAGAGAAAACTTTTCAAATATGTTATTGGACTTGTTTAACCTCTCAAGAAAAACTTTTCTTTTATTAGTAGAACTAATTACATAATTAATCTGCTTGATCTTTATTTTCTTGAAAAATAGTTTTTTAAGGTTATATGGCCATATTTGAACTACAACCATTTGATATATTTATCTAAAAATCCAACCAAAATTTGGAGATGTCATGTGATGTTTTTGAATCACTTTTATACAAAAATATCTCTTATTCTTGAAATATTTTGAGCTCTACACCCAATTTTCTTCTCTGGTCCAGAGAGCAACCTTGCACTACAACCCTTTTAAATAATTGTTTCTAGCCTCCACCAAAATTATGGGATGTCAGTAGAAGCATATTATTCAGCTTTATGCAAAAACCCAGCTATGTTATTTGAAAAATTTGAGTGAATCATCCTCATTTCCATTCTGGTCCAACTTGAGGTTTTGTACTACAACTATACTTTAACTTGCTCCTTTTGTTGTGATTCGTTTTCCTACTTGTAGACCATCCTACTAAACCCCTAAGTCCAGGAGAGTGGACCCATTGGATGATTCTAAGTGCTTGAAACAATGCCTTTGGCTTTCTGTACAGAACTGAAGTTTTGCAAAACTTGCACTAGCAAGTGTCTCCTTTATGCAAACTAACTTCACCACTCCCTCTTGCGTCCAAAGAGACACTGACCTGGAAGATTTGCCCCCTCCAAGAATAGCCTAGGTGCCTTTGGCATTTTGACAAACACCTAGAGTGCATGGGCTGAATTGGCATGATCTCAAGCCTACATTGTGAACTTGCACCTCTGATCAGACCAGCATGTCCACTAGACTCCCCGTTGCTCCTAACCTCGATCTGGTAAATCCCATCCTCACCTGCGACCTGTAGCATGCCTCGGCATTGTGTCGAACACCTGGTGTGCGTGCACTGGACGCGCCCAGAGCGCGCGTATTACAGCCGCGCGCCCGAGCCGACACGCTGGCCCCACGGCCTTGGCCCGCTCTGCAGCACCACGCCACGCGCTCCCCTCCTCGCAGCAACGCGCCAAGCAGCCCCCGCCGCGCCCGGCAGGCCAAGAGCTAGCCGCCGCCGCCGCCCGACAGCCCCTGCTCCGTTCAGCATCGCCCAAACCACCCCGGCCCGCCACCTGGCCCTTGGCACAGCCCAAGCTCATCCTCAACCTTGTCCGCTAGCTCTCGTCGTCGCCACGACGCCCCGCAGCTACAGAAAGACGGTCGCCGGCGACCTTATCCGCGGCCACCGTCGGAACCGACCCCGAACGCCTATTTAAGGAGGCCCCCGAGCACGTTCCGTTCGCACGCGGCCTCAGTACACTCCCCTAGTCTCCCCATTGCAGCCAATCGACCTGAGGAGGTCGTCTTCCCCACCTCCGGCAGCAGCGGCCGCCGCCATGGCCCCAGCTCTCCCAGCGCCACCAGGGCCTCTCCCTCCCAATTCTCTTCGCCAAGAACACCTCCTCCCCTCCAGGAACCCAACCCCCCACTTGATTTTGATCGGGAACCACATTCACCCCAAAACCACTCCATCACCGAAGCTCCCTCCGCCGCGGAGCTCGCCGCCGACGAACCCCTCCGTCCCCGCCGGCCAGTCGACCACCGGGAGGACCGCCTAGGAGAGGTGGATCCATCCCTGGCCTCGGATGCCCTCGAGGAGCCTCCCTTCGCCGGCGACGATCGCCGGAGCCCCGCTTCGCTCGGGCAGAGGAGGGAGAAGGGGCGCGGCGACTGGTCAAACCTGACCAGTGGGCCAGGCGGGCCCACTGTCAGCGACCCACCCTGCCGCCACGCGTGTTAAGTGAAAGCGTAAAACCATGAAGTACGTTTCCTCCACTCCGAAAACGTATTCCTGTCTGAAACGTTTTCTTTTCTATTTTTATTTTAAAAACAGATTTTGACCAAATCTTTGACTGGCTTTATCTTTTTAAGTATAACTCCAAATGAATTAATTCTTTTTCCTACCTCTCTCAAATATTGCCTAGTTTATTTTAAGATTTATTTGAAAAAAATTTAAAACAACTTTTGGTGCTGTTTTTATTTTGTGTGTTAATTCTTTATATTGCTAAAATAGGATTTTTGAAGAGAGGAGAAACTTTCAAAAGTTTTGAAGTACACCCTGACTTACCACACATTGAAGGCAAGCATTCTGAATCCCGGCATAATATTTTGGTGTGATCGTTGATACATTTTTAACACCACCGCATTTTGAAGGACTTGTTATTTCATGTGATATGATCATATGCATGAGTGCATAATAGTGATTTCCATGCTGTTGGAAATAAACACACTTATGATGATAATCATCCTCATGTGTCTTGCATGCCTGCCGGAAAGGAATCCGGGAAAGCCTCTGCCTTGGGTAGGTGTGAGCTTGTCGCCGGCCTCCGTCGGGACGGGTATGTCCGGTATGGCATAGTAAGATATAATGAGTGTTGATTGGATTGGTTGAAGTATATTTGTTATATATGTTATGCAGGAAACTATAAACCTCCTGAGTCGACCGTAGATTCGAGTCTTGTTCCAGCAACCCCCACACTTGTTTCGTGCTACCACTTGTCCCTACCACAGGTAGGGTACGGTTCAGTAATTTGTCAACCCCTTTCGAGCACACACCGTACAGAGGGGCCGGGATGAGGGTACCACGGCCATGGAATAAAGCCAGTCATCCGGTCAGCGGGCATGGGTGTTTCGGTTGTAGCCGAGGGGGTAGCTCCCCCAGTTTTGCGCGCGGAATCCGTTACTCGTGGGTAAAGAGTACACTCTCTACAGAGATTAAAACCTATTCGAATAGCCGTGTCCATGGTTAAGGATTACAGTCTGGGACGGGTCAAGTGTCGGTCTTAGTGTCGGTCTTCGGAGGTGATAACTGTTAAACCAGAACTGGAATACTACTGGTGACTTGTGATAATTATGATTATTATTATTGTTGACTAACCCGTGATATTATTGTTATTATCGAGTATCTCCGGGATGGTTCTACCTCCGGGATATTCACTATGATTGTTTATTTTAAAGCCCTTTATGTGGTGTCGCTCAGACGCCCGACTGTGGCATTTCTTTTAAAGCCCTTTATGTGGTGTCGCTCAGACGCCCGACTGTGGCATTTCTTTTAAAAGCCCTTTATGTGGTGTCGCCAAGACGCCCGACTGTGGCATTTCTTGTTATTTGTTTCATATATTTTAATACTACTATGTAATTGCATTGTTATAAATAACTTACTTGCATGCATCAGAGTTTTATTTATCTTTTGTGACTGACGTCATGAGCATAAATATTTTCAGCACATAATGGTTATATTATACCTGTGTTCATAATGTTTGCGAGTACATTCAAAGTACTCACTGGCTTGTCCCTGGCTATTGTCTTGGCCAGATTTTCTTGCACAGAGAGGAGTGACGCGATGACAGCCCCGGAACCTAAGCAATGGAGATAGCAGCCTCGCGAAGATAGGAGTTAACCTGGTCAGCTGTTCCTGTGGGAATTGGAGTCCCATAGACACTGATGATCCACAAACCGCTTCCGCCATCAACCACTAGAAACCATTTGTTGTACTCACAGGCCAGAATGGTCTTGTACTGCATATTTTGTATGTTGCTTGGAATTTCTGTATCAAGTTGGAGCCTCATCAGCTAACAGTAATCCTGGGGCTGATGAGCACGACGGTCTTTTCTGGAAATTTATTACCCGGAAAACCGGTCGTGACAATTTGGAGATCCGAAGTATGCCCCTCTTGATCAACTATGGAGTTCTGCAGACGCATAAGTGGATTTGGCAGCCAGTGTTGCTGATGCGGCCGAGTACTTCAAGGATCAAAAAGATCATTAAGTGGAAAGGCTATTCTGGTCACAGTTCCATGTTCCAGTGCGTCCGCTGCTGTTAAATGAGCGAATGGCCGAGTGGGCCGAGCTCCATAGGTTGTCCGGGCTTGCCATGAGGTATGTTGTGGATCATCTGTGGCCAGAAGGGCCAAGGCCGAATAGTTATTTTAGTTTAGTGCAAAAATTCCTTGGTGTTGTGCCGCACATCGATGCTATGAAGAGGTTGGCGTGCATAGAGGGTGCGCGTATGGCACTTGCCCATGTCAAGACATACTGGGTAGAGATGGAGGCCACCGCTATTGCAACCCAGAGTTCGGCCGTAGGCCGAGTATCTGCCGAGCACTACTTTGAAGAAGTCCTTGAAGTCGCTCGTTCAATAGAGGCTCAGTGCTCGAAGAATATTATGTTCTTGTGACATGTATTCCCATTGTAAAAACAATGTTTTATTGAATTATAAAGGCCGTGTTTATACTTTTTCCTGAAAGTATTATGATGCCTCCTGTGCGCTTGTTTATGTATATATGTATATAACCTGAAAGTTTGCAGTCGTCGGCTTCAGCCCCCACGCATATAATGCGGGGATGTTCGCAAAAAACGTGTATTCATACTTGATCCAACGTCTTGGTCCATTAAGGTGGTGGTAGCGCAGCGAACGAGGCAATCGGGCTATATTGCTTTAACACTTTCACTTAGCCATAGGAGTTTGACAGTGGGACTACTATATAGCCCTTGGTACCTCCGCGCTCGTCCGGATACGGTGCGCGTACATACATGACCGGGAAACGGCCCTTCGTTAATCCGGAGGAATCCCGAAGATTTCGCTAAGTCATCGAGTAGTTGACCAGTCTCGTGCTTTGTCATGACAGTCAGTTTTCGGTTTTTTCTACTGAGGTGCTCATCTGGATGAACCAGGGCACAATCGAAGTAGTTCTCCTTGTGCCGCCTTAGCCGATAGAGCGGAACGTAAGGTAGCAAAACACGGGAGCCGGGCAAACTCAACATTTGACCAAAGACATGATTCGGAGCTTGTCAGGACCCCGATTCAAAGTCACATCGATCTAGATGGTAACACCTCATATCACTTTGCGGCCTCACGCACGGTATTCCCATGGGTGTCGACTTACTATGGCCCAGGATCGTTTGCGCCTTTTGGCTCACGTATATGATAGTGTCGCTAGCATCCATATGACAGAGAACCCGGGCCGACATGACTAGTCGTGAACCCAAAGTGGCTCTAACTTACGGGGACAGGCATACATGAATCAACATCGAGCATGTCGGTCAGCAGCGTGCGAATCCGGGCCGTAGCACTGGGCTAACAGGACTCCGGTGAACCGGGCTGTAGCAGGCTAGGAAGGACTCTGGATGTCACCGCGTGACATTTCCCCGAAGGGAAAGACACAGGAACGAAGTGAATCACATGCCGGCCAGTCAAGTGTTCCGGAGCAGTAGTGCTGGGCTAGGAGGACTCCGGTGAACCAGGCTGTAGCGGACTACTATGGCTCATGGCAGCACAAGACTACATTTCCCCATAAGAGAGGCTACCAAGGATAAACAACTACGTTGTCGGATCCCACACATACCAAGCATTTAAATCATACACACAATATGCTCGATATGTGTAAATACAACATGGCATCACAACAAAACTCTGCGACTCAAAGTATTTATTCATTAGGCTCCGAGGAGCGAGATATTACAAACATGGGTCTCATGACCCAACATCCAGAGCATACAAGTCAAGGCACATGCGGAAGCTTAACATGTCTGGGTACAGACATCTACAAATGAAAAAGGCTGAGAAGCCTGACTATCTACCAGATCTTGCAGAGGGCACAAGATCGTAGCTGAGGTATCAAGCTTAACGCCGAAGTCCACATGGAACTACAAGCGAGACAGAAGTCTCTCTTCAAAACATAAATTAAGAAAACGTGAGTACAAATGTACCCAACAAGACTTACATCAGAACTAACTACATATGCATCGGTATCAACAAAGGGGTAGTGGAGTTTAACTGCAGCAAGCCAGCTTTGACTCAGTGGCTAACCTAAACTACGACTGCAAGCAACTCTTGAGGTGGCGCACACGAGTCCACATATTCACCATATCAATACACCACTATGGATCCGCTCCCGTCTCCCTACGAGAACACCATCCATAGCACTCACGCTTATCTTCGCATTTTAGAGTATCCACTTTCACTTGTCTATGAACTATGCAAGGGGTCCAAGTTTCCATATCCGAGGAATCCAGCTATTCGAATAGATAATGATAACCCTGCAGGGGTGTACTTCTTCACACACGCTCCCACCGCTTATCACCATATACACGTCATGTATCTCGGCAATCTTCAAGCGGAAGCCTGGTGAGGGTGTCGGCTATGACCTGACTAACCACACAAGTCTCTAGTCCAGGTTTATCGCCTATTCGGGTTCCATAAGTGAGGAGATCCGGCCGAAGTTTCGGTCACAGCCCCAAACGATGTATGCAGAGTTCCCGAGACACCAAACGGGCGCCCGGTACACCGTGCCACGGTGTATCTACCGCATCATAGCCCACCCCTAGGGTCAGCGCTATGCACGGCCGCCAACACATATCCTATAAACACCAGAAACTAGTTGCAACTCCTGTACAGAGAACTAGGGCAGTTAATATGTCGAGAGGGTCAACTAAGGATCCCAATGAGTGGTAGTAGCTGTTCATGGATCACAAACACAGAACTCAGTTCCTGAGGATGATTTGAATGAGACAACCCACCATGTACTCCTACATGGCCTCTCACCACCACCTTTACCAAATCGTGTTCACACACTTAGCTCACACACAGTAGGACATGTTCATCGCCATTCCAATTCATCCCCGATGAATCAGACCCGACTCAACTCTAAGCAGTAGCAGGCATGATAAACAAGAATGAATGAGTAGGCACATCAGGGCTCAAACAACTCCTACTCATTCTAGTGGGTTTCATCTATTTACTGTGGCAATGACAGGTCGTGCAGAGGAAAGGGGTTCAACTACCGCAGCATGTAATAGTTGAATCATTGTTGTCCTAATGCAGTGAAGGAGAGCAGGAGTGAGAGAGTGCGATTGTATCAGAATGAACAAAGGGGTTTTTGATTGCCTGGCACTTCTGAAGATAGTATAGCTCTTCATCGGTGTCAACGAACTCATCGTCGGAACACGTCTATCGAGAGGGGACAACCACCGGCAAACACAGAAAGAGCACAATCAATGCAATGCACAATATGATGCATGATCATGACATGTCAATATGCTGTGTTTTCAGCTAATGCAACTAGCAACAGGTTAAATGGAGTTGGTTTGAACCCTAAGTTCAAATTCAAACTCCATATGTGATTTCTTAAATGCCATTTAATTGGATTGTCCTAAACAGCAACTTTAAGTTGTTCCAACATGCACGAAAATGCCAGATTCAGATTCTTTGGATTTTTCTGATCATTTTTCATATATAAATCTTTTCAATCCGAGCTATAGATTATTTTCTATGATTTTTAGAAGTTTTAACTATTTTCTGGAATTTCCTGAATTAGTTTTAATACAGAAAATCCTTTACTGCGTCAACATGACGTCAGCGTGACCTCAGTAAGTCAAGAGGGCCGGCCTAGGTCAAACCTGACCTGTCGGGCCCATTGGTCAGTGACAGAGGGGCTAATTCCGTGTTGACTCGCGCTTTGACTCGCTGCGGGGCCCACTGTCAGCGTCTGAGGGCGGTTTAGCTGGTGGGGATTAGCGCTAATGATCGCGCCACGTTGGCTCTCGCCAGAGTTCCGCCGGTGACGACCAAACCCGACAACGGAGACATCGCGGGAAGGCGCTACAGGAGATGGTTATCCTCCTGCGATGGCGTCGTTGCAGGGCGACCGGCATCGCGTAGCTCGATGGAGAGGACGAGGAAGTAGCTGCGGTGCTTCTAGACTCATCGGCAGGGCGAGGGTGGTCGGTGGCCACAGGGGCTGCTAACGGCGGCGACGACGCGCTCGGCCATGAGAGAGAGGGAGATCCAGGGGAGGGTGTGAGAGCAAGGGAGAGTGTGAGACCCAGGGTGCGTCGTGGCGGCGTTAGAGAGGCCGGAGCATTAAGGGAGAGGGGAAGGCAGGCAGGTGGCGTGGCGCCCATGCGCTCAAGCGGCGAGCACGTGCCTCTCGTCCTCCTGGCACAAGGAGGACGATGACTGGTGTCGGCTGTGGGCTGGGCTGACAGCTGGGCCGTCTGCTGGGCTCGGGCCGAGGAGGTAAGTCCAGGTTAGTTCCTTTTTTATTTCTTTCTGTTTTCTATTTGTTTTGCTCTGTTTTGATTTAGTACTAGTACTAAACCATTTTTTTTGCTTCTGAAATTATTTGTGGATGCAAATATGGACTAACCAAAAGCCCCACAATATTTTCAGAATGATTGGAGTTATAAAAGTATTTATAAGAATTTATAACCCCAACTCAATTACAATATGATTTAATTCAAAGACCATAAACGCCTTGAAAAATGTGCATGACCTCTGGTTAAGGTTTTAACCTTTTTCCGTAAATAATGAACATTTTTGGAAGGGCATTTTGGGCTCATTGAGAACATTTGAATTTGAACCTAGTTTGAATTCATTTGGTGCTTGGGTTTGGTCATCCCCATTCCAGGTTTAAATAAAATTTAAACATGATGCAACATGCAGATCCAACCCAAGTGCATTACTGAAATAGGGTTGTGACAGCTCACCCCCACTAAACAAGAATCTCGTCTCGAGATTCAAGACGTGATGTATGAGGAAAGAGGGGACACAAAGCTAATACAATCTTCATGATCCAACTGTCCTTCTCAGAGATGTTGATTCATCGCTTCAAATTGATCTTGACGTCTTTGCTTTCGAGATCTTCATCCAACATGATGACAAAAGGGAAAGGAAATTCTACCACAATCGATCTCCTTGAAGATCGAACAACTCAGGATCAAATCATGGAATGATACATAGCAACATCTCTCGGGCTGAGACACGAAGCATACATCTAGAGGGATGGAGTGAAAGAGATGACGAAGGGTCACTAGGTAGACAACAATTCCACACTTAAGAAGTGGTGAACGGTTGTCAACGTAGCGAGGAGTTGAGTTGCCATGATACCATAACGGGGCAGCTCAGGAAAAATGACTCTTAGAATTATTACCTTAAGTGGCAAAAAGAATTACTTTTGGTATAGAGATCATTGAGACTCTCTATGCCAGCCTAAGGCAAATCTCGAGCGATCGTTTGGAGGGGTTCGGTAGAATGGCATACTTGGACTAGTATGGATGATGTGGATTACCTTGTTGAAGATAACGCAAGGGATGATTTTGCTTATCATCGGAGATGGGTGGAATCCATGGCAGGTCCACTTTGAAGATAATCCTGAGTAGTAATTACCGAGAGGGCAACCCATGGTAGGATTGGCACAATGGCGGTGCAAGCTGGGAACAAAATGCACTTGTTGGGAATGTTCCAACCATCATATCTGCCTGAGATTCAGATATGGTTACAAACAGGATACTTTAGACTCACATGTCTGAAAAGAATATTTGCAACACAAATCAACGAGATAACGTTGTGAGACTCTCGGGAGATGAACTACGATAGCAAGCTCCAAAACATGAGCTAGTTCTGCTACACACATGTGAACGCACTGTCCTAGACAAGCATGACCACATGGTAGTCTTATAAAAAACCACTACCGAGTTTCGATTAGGAACCATCATCGAGGATATTGAGGTCCTTGCATAAGGCATGCTCTTAATAAGGAACTTCCTTTCCTTGAACCAATCAATCAGTGGATTGGTGTGCTAGGGGATACATATGGAATGAAGATGATCAGTCTATCAGACCATAGAATACTTCACACATGCATGACTGACTTAGGATGATTCCAGAGGAAGCGAAACAAACTTTCTCGGATTCACGGCGGCAGCTTACATAAATGCACGTGAATCAAAGGAGGTCACTTCTTTCATCCAAACATATACTTCATGAACGGGGCATGAAGAAAATGCTTACACAAGTTTCCAACACTAGCTGGATGTTCAACACAAATCATGGAGGAGACAAAATGCTGCTGATGGGCTCAACAGCGACTCATCGGAATTTCCATATCACTTGACTTCCACCATTATGTGAACACGGCGATAGCATTGGTCAGACCAAAAGATGTAATGGTGTACGCTCAAGGGATCAACCACGAGTAAGACAACATTACGAACATCATTGGTTCTGGCTTGATTTGACGATAGCCCATACTCAAGTCAAAGTTTTGACAAGGCAATAGATCCAACAACTGATCATGAGGACCAATCGATGGAGATATTATATTTCTTCAACGCACACACACAAAAAGATATCCCTTAACATGGACTAAGTCAGACAAGCTTTTATCTTCCAACTCTCCAAGTTGTTGTCTTGCTCAACCAACTAGCTCAGGGATATCCAACACAGATTCTTGGAGAAGGAGTGATTTATTGGAAAACCAACTTGATCACGAACTCAACATAACAGTCAGGGGACAACCTGGTAATGCTTCCGAGAAGATATTAGGAAAATCACGAACCACCGATATGTTACTAAGCTCGAGAACAATCTTGCTTTTCAGAGCAAGACGATATAGAAAAATAAGCAAGGGATTGAATAATCCTAACTCATTGATCGAAGAGTGCACTGGAATAAGGACAAGGTAGTACAATCAATCCTAGAATAGTGTTTTGATAACCAACACGCTAAGAATGATATTAGTGTCAATTAACAACCAAGCAACACGGTTGCTAGGAGTATTGATTTCACACATCATGGTTCACTTGCCGGCATTCCGGTTGCGACAACACGGAACCGAGGAATGAAAAATGATGGCACGAAGTATCACTGCGTCAAGAATTCATGAGAGAAGGTGCAATTCTCATGACAATCCTGATATAAAGGGGGTAATACTCTAGGGTAGAACAGAGCAAAAGCTGGATGGGCATTTGATCTGCAGAACACAACTACTTTGACCCAATCCTGGATATGGATGAGGTACTGGAGTTTGTTTCTCCTAGTCATTCCGAGATAGAATGGCTTGATGGACCACAGGAATAATAAGCATCGATAACACAGATGCACAATTAATCCTGACTATCAATTGATAGGCGATGGTCGGAATACAAATGAAGGGAGACAACTCAAAGGAACATATAACTTTCTGAGTTGTGGATGCATAGATTACTTTGTCAAACGGGTTCATAATATTTTTTCCGGATAACGCATGCAGAAAGGTAGAACTGGCAGAATCACAATTATGAATGGAGAACTCCTTAGGAGTACTCTAATGGTGATCTTTTGGTTCAAAGAACTTCTGCCTTAATGGTTCATGGTATCTGGAAGAAGGAAATACCACGGACCTCAAGGACTATCACAAGGTTACTAATATCTTAAGGGAACTAGGAAATACTAACACCATGAAGTAGGGTGAATCTCGGGTTCAAAACCTAGGAGTAGAATACCTACTACTAAATGGCATCACGGGATGCTTTCAAGAATGATGGCAAGAATCATCACACTAGGGATACGGAAGCATTGCTAAATTCTCGAGGACACCTAGGGTCATAATACTAACTCCAACATACACATCAAGGCAATGGAGTACCTCAACACACCGATTAGTGTGCTTAATCTGGCCCAAAAATACAACGGGAACATGGAGGAAAGATTTGCAAGTGCATCAGACTATTTAAAAACCTAGGATGACTCGGACAACATAACGGCTGTAAATGCTCAAAATGATTTGAGACATCCTGCAGAATGGTGGCATAACCACTCAACATCACAATATCAAGGTTCTGAGGCTAGCTATGAACATATGGAAGTAGTAGGAACTGAACTGAGGCTTGAACTTAACAATCCTAGGCAACTAAGGTTTAGTAACATGTCATCCTGAGAGATAGAAGAGAAGCCTAGTTCTTAATCCCCGTAGAAAAGAAGAGGATGACTCAGATCAAAAGGGCATAAGGTAAAGGAGTAAAAAGAGCCTTACGTTCCCATCCACAATCAATTCCCTTATATAACTAAAGCATTTCTAGACTCAACTTCGACTAGTTTGGCTTGGTAATCCTACAGGCAGTCAGGCTTTGATACCAATGCTGTCAGGACCCCGATTCCAAGTCACATCGATCTAGCCGGTAACACCTCATATCACTTTGCGGCCTCACGCACGGTATTCCCACGGGTGTCGCCTTACCATAGCTCGGGACCGTTTGCGCCTTTTGGCTCATAGGATAGTGTCGCTAGCATCCATATGACAGAGAACCCGGGCCGACATGACTAGTCGTGAACCCAAAGTGGCACTAACTTACGGGGACAGGCATACATGAATCAACATCGAGCATGTCGGTCAGCAGTGTGCGAATCCGGGCTGTAGCACTGGGCTAACAGGACTCCGGTGAACCGGGCTGTAGCAGGCTAGGCAGGACTCCGGATGTCACCGCGTGACATTTCCCCAAAGGGACATACACAGGAACAAAGTGAATCACATGCCGGCCAGTCAAGTGTTCCAGAGCAGTAGTGCTGGGCTAGCAGGACTCCGATGAACCGGGCTGTAGCGGACTACTATGGCTCATGGCAGCACAAGACTACATTTCCCCATAAGAGAGGCTACCAAGGATAAAGAACTAGGTTGTCGGATCCCACACATACCAAGCATTTCAATCATACACACAATATGCTCGATATGTGTAAATACAACATGGCATCACAACAAAACTCTGTGACTCAAAGTATTTATTCATTAGGCTCCGAGGAGCGAGATATTACAAACATGGGTCTCATGACCCAACATCCAGAGCATACAAGTCAAGGCACATGCGGAAGCTTAACATGTCTGGGAACAGACATCTACAAATGAAAAAGGCTGAGAAACCTGACTATCTACCAGATCTTGCAGAGGGCACAAGATC
The DNA here is from genome assembly GCF_018294505.1 of Triticum aestivum. Taxonomy (NCBI): domain Eukaryota; kingdom Viridiplantae; phylum Streptophyta; class Magnoliopsida; order Poales; family Poaceae; genus Triticum; species Triticum aestivum. Next base: position 644,433,980 of record NC_057812.1, read on the forward strand.
GTAGCTGAGGTATCAAGCTAAACGTCGAAGTCCACATGGAACTACTAGCGAGACTAAAGTCTCTCTGCAAAACATAAATTAAGCAAACGTGAGTACAAATGTACCCAGCAAGACATACATCAGAACTAACTAGATATGCATCGGTATCAACAAAGGGGTAGTGGAGTTTAATTGCAGCCAGCCAGCTTTGACTCAGTGTCTAACCTGAACTACGACTGCAAGCAACTCTTTGAGGTGGCGCACACGAGTCCACGTATTCACCATATCAATACACCACTATGGATCCGATCCCGTCTCCCTATGAGAACGCCATCCATAGCACTCACACTTATCTTGCGCATTTTAGAGTATCCACTTTCACTTGTCTATGAACTATCCAAGGGGTCCAAGTTTCCATATCCAAGCAATCCGGCTATTCGAATAGATAATGATAACCCTGCAGCGGTGTACTTCTTCACACACGCTCCCACCACTTATCACCATATACACGTCATGTATCTCGGCAACCTTCAATAGGAAGCCTGGCGAGGGTGTCGGCCACGAACTGAGTAACCACACAAGTCTCTAGTCTAGGTTTATCGATGAGGAGATCCGGCCGGAGTTTCACTCACAGCCCCAAACGATGTGTGCAGGGTTCCCGAGACACCAAACGGGTGCCCAGTACACCGTGCCACGGTGTATCTACCGCATCATAGCCCACCCCTAGGGACAGCGCTACGCATGACCGCGGACACGTATCCTATAAACACCAGAAACTAGTTGCAACTCCTGGACAGAGGACTAGGGCAGTTAATAAGTCGAGAGGGTCAATTAAGGATCCCAATGAGTTGTAGTAGCTGTTCATGGATCACAAACACAGAACTCAGTTCCTGAGGACAGTTTCAATGAGAGAACCCACCATGTACTCCTACATGGCCTCTCACCGCTACCTTTACCAAATCGTGTTCACACACTTAGCTCACACACAACAGGACATGTTCATCGCCATTCCAATTCATCCCCGATGAATTAGACCCGACTCAGCTCTAAGCAATAGCAGGCATGATAAATAAGCATGAATGAGTAGGCACATCAGGGCTCAAACAACTCCTATTCATGCTAGTGGGTTTCATCTATTTACTGTGGCAATGACAGGTCATGCAGAGGAAAGGGGTTCAACTACCGCAGCACGTAACAATTGAATCATTGTTGTCCTAATGCAGTAAAGGAGAGAAGGAGCGAGAGAGTGGGATTGTATCGGAATGAACAAAGGGGGTTTTGCTTTCCTGGCACTTCTGAAGATAGTATAGCTCTTCATCGGTGTCATCGAACTCATCGTCGGAACAAATCATGACATGTCAATATGCTGTGTTTTCAGCTAATGCAACTAGCAACAGGTTAAATGGAGTTGGTTTGAACCCTAAGTTCAAATTCAAACTCCATATGTGATTTCTTAAATGCCATTTAATTAGATTGTCCTAAACAGCAACTTTAAGTTGTTCCAACATGCATCAAAATTCCAGATTCAGATTCTTTGGATTTTTCTGATCATTTTTCATATATAAATCTTTTCAATCCGAGCTATAGATTATTTTCTGTGATTTTTAGAAGTTTTAACTATTTTCTGGAATTTCCTGAATTAGTTTTAATACAGAAAATCCTTTACGGTGTCAGCATGACGTCGGCGTGACCTCAGTAAGTCAACAGGGCCGGCCTAGGTCAAACCTGACATGTAGGGCCCACTGGTCAGTGACAGAGGGGCTAATTCCGTGTTGACTCGCGCTTTGACTCGCTGCGTTGCCCACTGTCAGCGTCTGAGGGCAGTTTAGCTGGTGGGGATTAGCGCTAATGATCGCGCCACGTCGGCTCTCGCCGAAGTTCCACCGGCAAGGACCAAACCCGACAACGGAGACGTCGCGGGAAGGCGCTACAGGAGACGGTTTCGGACGCGGTTTGCGGCTACAGGTAGCTGGGGTGCGGCGCATCCAGAGGTGGCGGCGAGTGGAGCAGGGGTGGCCGGAGATTGCCAGAATGGAGCTCGCGGCGGTGGCCGGAGTTCGGGCGCAGATGAAAGTGACGACATTGTGCACGGGAGAGTCAACGGGTAGCACCTAAGGTTTCTACGGGCTCTCACAAAGCTAACGGGCATAAGAACGGGGCCGATTGGCCACCGGAGCCTCGTCGGCGACGAGCTCGTGCGGTGGAGTGCTTCGGGCATCATGGAGACGGCGGCTAAAGTGAACGCTCAGCCGTGGGGTTAGGGGGAATGACGGTGAGCTCACAATGATCACAAAGAGGGTCTCGGCTTGCTCGAGAATGTCCTGTGGCCGGCGGATCGACAACGGCGGTGGTCAGCTCCCGAGGTGGAAGACGAGGGCGATGGCGTCGTTGCAGGGCGCCGGCATCGCGTACCTCGGTGGAGAGGACGAGGGAGTAGCTGTGGTGCTTTTGGACTCATCGGCAGGGCGAGGGGTGGTCGGTGGCCACGGGGGCTCCTAACGGCGGCGATGGCGCGCTCGGCCGTGAGAGAGAGGGAGATCCAGGGGAGGGGTGAGAGCGAGGGAGAGTGTGAGAGCCGGGGTGCGTCGTGGTGGCATCCAGAGAGGCCGGAGCGTTGAGGGGGAGGGGCAGGCAGGTGGCGTGGCACCCATGCGCTGAAGCGGCGAGCGTGTGCCTCTCGTCCTCCTGGTGCCAGGAGGACAATGACTGGCGTCGGCTATGGGCTGGGCCGACAGCTGGGCCGTCTGCTGGGCTCTGGCCGAGGAGGTAAGTCTAGGTTAGTTCCTTTTTTTTATTTCTTTATGTTTTCTATTTGTTTTGCTCTGTTTTGATTTAGTACTAATAGTAAACCAATTTTTTTGCTTTTGAAATTATTTGTGGATGCAAATATGGACTAAGCAAAAGCCCCACAATATTTTCAGAATGATTGGAGTTATATAAGTATTTATAGGAATTTATAACCCCAACTCAATTACAATATGATTTAATTCAAAGAACATAAACGCCTTGAAAAATGTGCATGACCTCTGGTTAAGGTTTTAACCTTTTTCCATAAATAATGAACATTTTTGGAAGGGCATTTTGGGTTCATTGAGAACATTTGAATTTGAACCTAGTTGAATTCATTTGGTGCTGGGGTTTGGTCATCCCCATTCCAGGTTTAAATAAAATTTAAACATGATGCAACATGCAGATCCAACCCAAGTGCATTACTGAACTAGGGCTGTGACAGAGTTGATGCATATAAGGCCAAACTCACGACGCCGAACACTCCCTAAGGTATTCGGTCTTTATAACATATTCCGGGCTGAACAATGCCCTTAATAATAAACCCCTAGTGTCCAGGTACGTGCAATATTCTGACGTGGTGAAATGCCAATAACGCCAGCATCCTTCTCGGTTGTATTGATTATCCGGAGGGTGTGAACAACAAGAGATAGTAAAAAGGTTTACGCAGGGTCTTAATCTGAAAAGAAACCTTTGAGCAGGTCCCTGCTGCACGTCTGCGCTTGTGTCTCTGTTGTGCCATGTCCTGGACGGGTGTAGCACGATTGTCATCTATAAAAGAGATGAACTTAGGTGAAAGTTGTCGTGCCAAAAAAATTGGTTATTCTCGATAAACTATTAAAATTCAAGATAAGTCAAGTTGAGCCCAATTAGCCCTGATTACACGCGGGAAGCCCCTGGTACCGTCTATGAGGGTTTAACCATCAAACCAATCTCAGGTATATCTAGTGATGCGCCGGACTCGTCTAACCGTGTCCGCGGTCTTGACGACCTGTCATTTATTCTGGTTGGTGAGGTCGTCTAGTGCTCGGCTGTTAAAGCCGCCGCACGTTCTTCCACGCGTAGAGAACGCTCAATATTTCCACTAACTGTGATGGTGCCACGTGGACTAGGCATCTTAAGCTTAAGAGAAGTGTAATGTGGCACTGCATTAAAACGAGCGAAAGCTGTTCTTACGAGTAGTGCTTGATAGCCACTTCGGAATGGAGCAATGTCGAAGTCTAACTTCTCACTTCTGTAGTTGTCGGATGAACCGAATACAACCTCTAGTATTAGAGAGCCCGTGGAGCAGGCCTCTGGGCCTGGTATTACTCCCTTGAAGGTAGTATTTCTCTGGCTGATATTTGTTGGGTCTATCCCCAGTTTGCGGAATGTGTCCTGATATATCAGATTTAGACCACTGCCGCCATCCATAAGGACTCGTGCGAGATGGTATCCGTTTATTATTGGGTCTAACACCAAGGCAGCCAATCCTTCATGCCGGATGCTAGTCGGGTGATCCCTGCGATCAAAAGTGATCGGGCAGGCCAACCAGGGGTTGAACTTAGGGGTGACAGGCTCTATGGCGCATATGTCTCGGAGTGCATGTTTGCTTCTCCTCTTCGTCATGTGAATCATGTTTACTGTTTTAACCTCTGGTGGGAATTTTTTCTGTCCTCCACTGCTTTGCTTGCGAGGTTCGTCCTCGTCTTCGCTTGGTGTCTCCCTCCCCTTATGTTCGGCGTTTAGGTTACCGGCCTGCTTGAAGACCCAGCATTCTCTGTGGGTGTGGTTTGTAGGTTTATCGGCGGTGCCATGAATCTGACATAGTTTGTCTAGAATCTTGTTTAGGCTGGACGGTCCATCTATGCTACCTCTGAAAGGCTTTTTCTGCTAACCTGGTCGAGAGCCCCTGAATCCGGCGTTTACCGCCATATTATCTGGGCCGTCTTCTTTTATTTCGATACTTGCTTTTACTGCGTCGTGGTTTTCCATTGCCATCCCTGACTTTGGATGTGCTTGGGTCACTGGTACTACTGCGGGCTTACCAGCTATCTTCGCCCGCGCAAAAGCGGGTCATGAGGCTTGTCAGGGCTGCCATTCGTCTCGGACGCTGTGCTTAAAATCTGCTAAGGCTTCAGCGTCCGGGCAGTCGATGATTTGGTTCTTCTTAGTGAGAAACCTGTTCCAAAGCTTTCGGGCTGACTCTCCGGGCTGTTGAATTATATGACTTAAATCGTCTGCATCCGGAGGTACGACATAGGTCCCTTGAAAATTAGCCCGAAAAGCATCCTCGAGCTCCTCCCAACTTCCAATTGAGTTTTCGGGTAGGCTTTTCGGCCAGTGCCGAGCTGGTCCTTTAATCTTGAGGGGCAAGTACTTGATGGCATGCAGATCATCTCCGCGAGCCATATGGATATGGAGGATAAAGTCCTCAATCCAGACCCAGGGCATGTGGTCCTGTCATACGCCTCTATGTTCACTGGATTGAATCCTTCTGGAAATTCATGGTCCAACACCTCATCGGTGAAACATAGGGGGTGTGCGGCACCCCTGTATTTGGATCTATCATGGCGTTTGGACGGTTGTAGTATTTGGTTTTGATTTTGTGCCGGAGCGCGCTTCCTAGATCCATAGATGGATCTGGTCATACTGGATTTTTGGCGCAAGTCCTCACGTAGATCATGTGTGGACTTATGTGCGGCCTTGTTAGCTGCTCTATCACGGCCACAAGGTGGTTGATCCGGCCGGTTGGCCGTTTTATTTTTCGGCTTTGTGGTCTCTAAGGCCTCATCGTCTAATTCAGGTAATAGCTTGCGCTTCGGATAGCTCTTTGTGTGGTAACTTCCACCATACTTTTCTTCGTTGTCGAGCACTTTGTTCCACCTGCTATTGAGCGTATTTTGTGCGGCCTTAAGCCTTTGCTTCTCCTTCTTCAGACTCCTCGTTGTGGCAATAAGTCCTCTGTGAAGGTTCTCTTGTTCCAAGTGCCTTTACGAGATGATGTGTGCATCTTCGTCTGGACTGTTTTCCTCCCCAGAGGGGGGTTGATGAGGTTTATCCTCGGCGTCGCCGTGTTCGGACATCAGATCCGTACTATGTTCGCTGTTTGCAGTTTCATCGTGCTCTGCCGCTGGGTCAATGTGGTCATCGTTTCCTCTGGAGTCGACTGGGGTGTTATTTTCTCTTGTGCTGTTATCGTTGTTCTTATCGAGGCGGGATTTTGAGCAGCGCCTATACCGATGCTTTGCTTGCTTCTCGAGGGAGCTATTCTTTGCTGCATCCTGCCATTCTTCGTCATTGTTTTCTTTGGGTGTATCCACCATGTATATGTCATGTGGTCAAGTGGTTGTCCAGTGCCCTGTGGGCACTGGTTCATATTCCTCTCCTGCATCGTCGTCCATGCCGTCGATGTCTTCGGAGTCGAAATCGAGCATGTCGATTAAATTGTCGACAGAGGCTACTATTGGGTGGTGGGTGGACAGAGAATTTCTTCGTCGTCTGCATCCCATTCTAGCCAGACATAGTTCGGCCAAGGATCTCCTTACAAGGAGAGGGACCTTAATGAATTTAGCACGTCGTCGAAAGGTGAGTGCTAAAAGGTATCCGCGGAGGTGAACTCCATGATCGGCGCCCAATCAGATTTGATAGGCACGGACGCAGTGGTTCGGCAGCACGTCTCTCGTAAGGGGTGAAGTCAGTATCCGGCTCTATCACCACTGAGAGTGCGGCCTCCATGGCGGGGTCTATCCACCCATCCTCGGATGGCGCAATTTGCTCCGGATTGAAGGCCGGAGTAGTTGCAGGTGTGATCTCCCGAACACTGTCCGACGACAGAGCTAAATCATGCTCGTCGTGATCATGCGGCGCACCTGACATGGGCTCGAATCCGTTAAAGATCAAGTCTCTGCGGATGTCGGCAGTGTAGTTTAAGTTTCCGAACCTGACCTGATGGCCAGGGGCGTAGCTCTCGATCTGCTCCAGATGGCCAAGCGAGTTGGCCCGCAGTGCGAAGCCGCCAAATACGAAGATCTGTCCGGTGGGGAAAACCTCACCCCAGACCGCATCGTTACCGATGATCGAAGGAGCCATCAAGCCTTACAGTGACGGCACAGTGGAACTCTCAATGAAAGCACCAATGTCGGTGTCAAAACCGGCGGATCTCGGGTAGGGGGTCCCGAACTATGCGTCTAAGGCGGATGGTAATAGGAGGCGGGGGACACGATGGTTTCCCAGGTTCGGGCCCTCTCGATGGAGGTAATACCCTACTTCCTGCTTGATTGATCTTGATGATATGAGTATTACAAGAGTTTATCTACCACGAGATCGTAGAGGCTAAACCCTAGAAGCTAGCCTATGGTATGATTGTTGTTGTCCTACGGACTAAACCCTCCGGTTTATATAGACACCAGAGGGGTCTAGGGTTACACAGAGTCAGTTACAAGGGAGGACATCTGCATATCCGTATTGCCAAGCTTGCCTTCCACGCCAAGTAAAGTCCCATCCGGACACGGGACAAAGTCTTCAATCTTGTATCTTCATAGTCCAACAGTTCGGCTCTCCGGAGACCCCCTAATCCAGGACTCCCTCAGTGCTGTCTGACGATGTAGACAGCGAGGATGAAGATGTCCAAAGGAGGTACAAGAGGCAAATCCCGAGGGAGCTTTATGCGGGAATACATAACAGGTGTATTATGACCTGGAACGGCGGCTATGGATGCCCATTTTGCAACCACAAGCTTCATGACGCGTATCTAAATGTTCTGGCGCATGCAAGAGGACGGGCCGTTGGCTCCTTCAAGCAGAAGTATTCTCGCAGGGTGGCGCACGACGCATACGCCGAGTACATGGAGAAGCTTCAGGATCGTGCCGGCCTGTGAGATGAGATGTGGGATGGATGAAACTATATATGTATGCTTGAGTATGCTTAATACTATTGAACTATGTACTACTTATGGTTGAACTATTCTAATCTATGTGTACGCTTATTATCTATGTCTGAGTATGTTAGTTATTTTGCCAAATTTTGGTAAAAATTACAACGGGGGACCAATAAATCAGGACGAAGGTAGTACATCAATCACACATGGTTCCCAAAATTGGAACCATGTGCAATGACTTTCATTTTGCCTGCTACATCAATCACACATGGTTCGCTCTAGCAAACCGTCACCCCCAAAATTCTTTGTGGGACAGAAAACCCTCTCCACCCTATTCAAAAAAGAAAAAAGAAAACCCTCACCATCTCCAAGTCACAAAAACCCTCACCCTGCCCGCCACCCACCTCGGCCGCTCAGTACGTTCCCCATTCACACATGCACAAGCTCATCCGCGTCTATGCCATGGCACCACCTATTGCGGCGGTAAACACTTAGCTCGATGCCTGCCGCCACTGCTAGGCTGCCGGCAAAGCCCACCGCATTTCACCACTTCCACTTGCCGCCGCCTATCGCCATCAACTATCTCGACGCTGCTCGCGGTCGACCCAGCTCCGCTCGGTTGGGGAATTTGCCGTACTGAGGGTTCTTTCTCATGGATGACAAGGTAACTAATTTAAAGAGATATTATCTCATCTCTTATCCTAGTTCATCTGCCTCCTTGAATCACCCGACGGAAATTGCCGTGAATTCATTTTTATCCGAGCTGATTTGAGGCTTTTCTTTCATTCATAGAATGTACAGTGCGCCGATACTTCAGGACTTGGCGACCGACGCTAGAGATTCCATCTCATCATACTAGATAACTTGAGGACGCACGTGGTATGTTCAATCTTACCCTAAATCAGTTGGCATGGCCTACTTTCCTAAACATATTCTAAATATTGCTACATTCGAATAAAAGGTGCCACATGCACCATATACGTCAAAGGGGATTTTCCCCCTCTTCTTTCTATATTAGGAAAATTAATGATGTATTGTTCTTTCGATTACTCTCATATTTCCATGACATCATGTTTACCCTATCTATTTAATTATGGACTTTTGTCCTTCGATTTCAACTGTTGTACAGTTCTTTCAATTTGGGCCCATATTTGCATGTTACCATATTTTCTTTAACAACCCTACCATTTTCTGCAGGACATCCCTCGCTATGCAACAGATTATGTAGTGCACAATTTTTCCCTTTACATACATCAAGGCTCTACGAATGTCATACTACGCACAAACCATGGATTTACAATCGTTGCTACTGTAAGACTTGATGAACGTGGTGACTCCTATTTTGGCACTGGCTTTTGGAATGAAATTGCAAAGTTTTATGTACTGAAAGCTGGCACTAAAATTGCACTGCACATAGAAGGGCCTGGTCATGAGATATATGCTAACTTCCCCGACAAAATCATCCATCCAGACTTTGTTCGAAGTAAGTTTTCTTTTCAACTATCTGCATATGTTGACTTACCCAGCAATGTCAAATGAATTGTGTAGTATTTAAGCAACCAATTGTTATTCCCTTATCTTACTATATTCCTACCTAATAACTTCTAGTTACCAATACACTTTTCTATTGCCCTGTTTTAACTAAATATTCCCTGTACTCCCATTTCTATCAGAAAGCGCCGCTGACAAGGAGACTCCGGAGGTGGAGAACGGGGCTGCCAACAAGCGGAGGCGGGGCGAGCTAGAACCGCAAGCGACTCCAGCAGGCCTAGACTTAATCAGCAGCCTCCCCGATGATATGTTGAGAGTCATCATCTCCCTCCTCCCAATCAAATATGGGGCGCGGACAACCCTCCTTTCCCGGCGGTGGCGCCCCCTATGGAACTCCAGCCCTCTCGACCTCATCGACACCCACGAGCTCTGCCATGGCTATCGCAAAAGCTTGGATGCGTTCTCCAAGATCCTCGGCAGTCACCTTGGCCCAACCAAAGGCCTTAGAATGGGCAAGTTCCGTTCCAACGGCAAGGACCGAGCCAAGCTTGACGACTGGTTCCGATCCCCCGCCCTAGATCAGCTCGAGGAGCTCACTTTTGATGATGGGCATATGCGGTCGCTGCCAACGTCCGCACTCCGCCTCGCGCCCACGCTGCGCGTCGCCAAGTTCAGGAACTGCCATTTCCCGCCCCTTAATGACGCGCCCGCTCTTATTCTACCACGACTGAAGCACCTCGAGCTCGTCGCCGTCTGCCTCTCAAAGGGTGACATGGAGCGCCTGCTCCGTGGCTGTACTGCACTCGAGTACCTTCGTCTTCAGGCGATCAATGGGTTGAGTACCTTCCACATCACCTCCATGACTCTCCGGACTATTTATGTGTGTTGCTGGTGCGGCAGGAAGACATCACAAAAGGTGGACCACGGTATGGTCATCCAGGACACACCTGCACTTGAGAGATTACTTGTAGTTGATCAAGAAGGTCCAACAAGAATCAATGTCATTTCTGCGCCGAAATTGACAGTGGTGGGCTACTCGTCTGACAAATACTCCGAACTTGTTATTGGATCCACACCCGTTCAGGTACAACAGCCGCCTTCTACCTCTCCTTCTACAAATTAACATTATTTCTAATTTTGAAGATGTTTGTTCGTCTGTCATTCAGAAAATGATTCCGACAAGCTTGACCCCGAAACTGCGCACAGTGAAGGTCTTGGCACTAGAATCTATCGGGCCCGACCTGGAGCAAGTTGTCAGTTTCCTGAGATGCTTTCCGTGCCTGGAGAAGCTATATATCGAGGTGATGTTCCTTTCCTGTTAAATGTTAACCATAAGGGAGTTCAATTTGTGACACCTTTTTCCAAGTTTACAATGACAATGTACTACGATTTCTGAAGGTTCTTTTGGAGGATTTCAGTACATACATGCCCCCCCATATTGGTTGCTTGATCCATATGGTTACAATCAATAAGCATTTCTCCTTTGGATTCATCTGTACTAGTTTTCTTAGGGAACTTTTCATCCACTCCAACCTCTTGTGAAGAAGGCTACATTTTTCTAGAATGTAATCAAATGCCCATGTTAATCATGTCAGATCGAAGATGGCATGTTAGTGCATTTTACAAATCCTGCAAACCAAATAGCTAGGCCTGTAGTAATGTTCAAAACTGCATGTAGGCACTAACACGTTTTCTTCTTTTGCAGATAAGATTAGGCCCAGTGGTGGATAATGTGATACAATATAACAATCACGTCGAATGCCTAGATCTGCATCTCTCAGAAATTACTTTGAACTCCTACCGAGGGACCTTACCGGAGATTATATTCGCCAGGTTCTTTGTTCTCAGAGCAAGGGTGCTGAAGGAAATGAGGTTTGCCCTACATTTATTTCGCAAAAATGAATGGTCTGTTGATCAGCGCCGGCGCCTGCGGCAGAATGGAGTAGGCTCCAAAAATGCTGAATTTCATTTTGGAACTTCAGATGACAGAGTAATCGGAAGTCATCGGGTCAACCCCATACATGACTTCTTAGTGGCTGACCCCTTTGCAAAAATTCTGAGGTTTGAAAGCCACACTTAGAAGCAGTGATATTAGTTTGAACCTCTCAGATATCCATGTTCAGCGCATTAGCGCGAGCGTTTGCTGCTGATGGGCTAAATTTCATTTCTAGTATCAGTTTGAACCTTGTAATCTTCGAATTTGAGCCATATAACTCTGGAATTTGAACCTTCTAACATTTAGAGCTTTTGTGGTACAATCATTGAAATGGCATCGTACGAGACTCGTATATTGCTAGCAATATTTTGACCTTAATATGCAATGGTCTTAGATTTTATTAACCATTCTCGAATCAATGTACCTTGTTGATCTCATAGGACACAATCTGTATAGCTAACTCGACTGTGATCTTCGACATTATTGCACATAGTTGGTTTCTTCCACCGTGTGCTATAGAGCACAGAATTAATTATCGCACTCGAGTGTCCATCATCACCCTTCTGTGTAACTTTGACCTTAACACCCAAAGGTAGACTTATGACCGAAGTCATTCCACACACTTCGTTTTTACAAAGCTTTTTGCCAATAAACGCCCACGATTTGTCCCTCTTCTAGCCGACGCGTGGCCAAACTAGTCGGGTGGGAAGCTTGCGCGGTAAACAGCGCGGTAGCGCTGGAACAGGCTCTTCGAGCCCACGCCTGGGGTGCGGTGTTGTTAAGCATGCACTGGATTCTAGAATCCTCCGCTATGAATGCCATGACAAGACATGACGATTACACGTCAGCCGGCCCCCATTTATTACAGCGGCCATTTAACCTACCCTTGTGTCTCTTCAACCTTTCGATCGTGCCCCACCATTGCAAGAAGCACACCCACCACAAGAAATTCTTAGAGGGTATCCTGCGTGGCTCCAATGGCGCTCTGAGCGGCTACCGACGACGAGCAGCAGTTCACCATGCGTGCCATGGTGGACACGCACAGAAGGTTCATAGACCTCTCGATGGTGTACACCAACGACCCGGTCTGGGCGGAGCACTCCATCCACATCATGGACCTGATGCTAGCCGAGGAGAAGTACAAGGTGGTCGAGTTCGACCTCGAGTACACCCGCGCTCGTGCCGGGTCTTGTCCCAAGGTCACTGTCACCCAGATGTGCGTGCGCCACCACGTCCTCGTCTACCACTACTGCCTGGCCACAAGGCCTTGTGAGCATTTTGCCAGGTTTGTCAACAGCCACCACTAGATGTTCGCTACGGTGGACATCACCAATGATGTAAAGGTGCTCGAGAATTCGGGCATCGCCTGCCAGAATCTTGTCAACATCCAGGGCCAATAAAAGATAAGGGGTAGCAAGGAGCATGAGAAGGACTCACTGGTTTACCTCGCCAAGGCCATCATCGACCCCTACTACAAAGACATGAAGGATTCGTGCAACAAGGACAAGCGTGCCTAGCACTCGGCCTGGATGGAGAAACTCAACAAAGCTCACGTCGTGTATGTGTCCAAGGAGGCGTACACGAGCTATGACATGTACAGGCAGATCGTTGACATGAGGAAGGCCCTCCTTCCCCCAAAATGGCCAGGGATCCAGCCGGAAGCAGAGCAATGGCAAGCATCATCGCAACAAAAAGTAGATGATTAGATCCTCGTTTCTCCTACTTTAGTATGCGTGTAATTGCTTTCTTTGGTGTGTGGAAATGTTATGTGTGTAGTGACTTGTGTAATTGTATGCTTAATTCGGTTATGCAATGCTGTCTTTTTAAGTATATATGTTGATGTTGTAGACAGAGCGTAGATGGTGTGCAGACAAAGAAAATCACATCGCACACGGACTAAACAATGGAACCCGTCAGTGATGTTTTCATCAATCACTCACAATTCTATACCAGCAATCGTTTGCTCACAACACACACGGCTTGTTAGTAGTAATCGTTTGTGTTGTTATCGGTCTTCACACACGTCTTCGATTACAGACCTGTTTGCCTCGTATCACACACATCTTGTTCATTTGAACCGTTTATGTTCTCATGTCTCAACGCAAACAGTTCATCCAACCAAACCGCATGCCGTATATTGCACACACCTTTGATCTGGCTGACCGTTTCTTTTGTGTTGCCTAATCACAAATAGTTCATCCGAGTGAACCGTATGTTGTGTATCGCACACGCATCCATCTGGCTGCCCGTTTCTTTTGTTCCTCCTCATCGCAAATAGTTCATTGAACTGAACCGTATGTCCTTCATCGCACACGCAACTAAAACCTGAACCGCGTTTGATGCATCCGTCATCGCAAACATTTTACACATTTCTGACGGTTTTCATACAGCACCATTTGCGATTATGGCATCGCACACAGTTTCTCGAAGGGTCTCTGGTCGTAGTGTCGCGTTAGCAGCCTCTTGCAGTAGTGACAAGTCAAATGGAACAGACAACAGATCAATTCCAGCGAGGTTGTGCTCCTCTTTAACTCTGAGTGTCAAAGTATCCTTCCCAGACTCTCTACAGGTTTTCATGTACCAATCATGGAATCTTCGCATCATCGTTGTTAGAGGAGGACTTCCATCTTTGACGAGAGGCTTCCCGTACTATTGGAAATATGCCCTAGAGGCAACAATAAAATGGTTATTATTATATTTCCTTGTTCATGATAATTGTCTATTGTTCTTGCTATAATTGTGTTATCTGGAAATCGTAATACATGTGTGAATACATAGACCACAACACGTCCCTAGTGAGCCTCTAGTTGACTAGCTCGTTGATCAAAAGATAGTCATGGTTTCCTGACTATGGACGTTAGATGTCATTGATAACGGGATCACATCATTAGGAGAATGATGTGATGGACAAGAACCAATCCTAAGCATAGCTCAAAGATCGTGTAGTTCATTTGCTATAGCTTTTCCGAATGTCAAGTATCATTTCCTTAGACCATGAGATTGTGCAACTCCCGGATACCGTAGGAGTGCTTTGGGTGTGCCAAACATCACAACGTAACTGGGTGACTATAAAGGTGCACTACAGGTATCTCCGAAAGTGTCTGTTGGGTTGGCAAGAATCGAGACTGGGATTTGTCACTCCATATGACGGAGAGGTATCTCTGGGCCCACTCGGTAATGCATCATCATAATGAGCTCAATGTGACCAAGTGGTTGATCACGGGATCATGCATTGTGGTATGAGTAAAGTGACTTGCCGGTAACGAGATTGAACGAGGTATTGGGATAGCGACGATCAAGTCTCGGGCGAGTAACGTACCGATTGACAAAGGGAATTGTATACGGGATTGATTGAATCCTCCACATCGTGGTTCATCTAATGAGATCATCGAGGAGCATGTGGGAGCCAACATGGGTATCCAGATCCCGCTGTTGGTTACTGACCGGAGATTCGTCTCGGTCATGTCTGCATGTCTCCCGAACCCGTAGGGTCTACACACTTAAGGTTCGGTGACGCTAGGGTTGTTGAGATATTAGTATGCGGTAACCCGAAAGTTGTTCGGAGTCCCGGATGAGATCCCGGACGTCACGAGGAGTTCCGGAATGGTCTGGAGGTGAAGAATTGTATATAGGAAGTCCAGTTTCGGCCACCGGGAAAGTTTCGGGGGTCACCGGTATTGTACCGGGACCACCGGAAGGGTCCCGGGGGTCCACCGGGTGGGGCCACCTATCCCGGAGGGCCCCATGGGCTGAAGTGGGGAAGGGAACCAGCCCCTGGTGGGCTGGTGCGCCCCCCTTGGGCCTCCCCCTGCGCCTAGGGTTGGAAACCCTAGGGGTGGGGGGCGCCCCACTTGGCTTGGGGGGCAAGCCACCCCCTTGGCCGCCGCCCCCCATGGACATTGGATCTCCTAGTGCCGGCACCCCCCCTAGGGGTCCTATATATAGTGGGGGGGAGGGAGGGCAGCCGCACCCTAGCCCATGGTGCCTCCCTCTCCCTCCCGTGACACCTCTCCCTCTTGCTGAGCTTGGCGAAGCCCTGCCGAAATCGCCGTTACTTCCACCACCACGCCGTCGTGCTGCTGGATCTCCATCAACCTCTCCTTCCCCCTTGCTGGATCAAGAAGGAGGAGACGTCTTCCCAACCGTATGTGTGTTGAACGCGGAGGTGCCGTCCATTCGGCGCTAGGTCATCGGTGATTTGGATCACGACGAGTACGACTCCATCAACCCTGTTCTCTTGAACGCTTCCACTCGTGATCTACAAGGGTATGTAGATGCACTCCCCTTTCCATCTTTGCTAGATAAATCCATAGATTGATCTTTGTGATGCGTAGAAAATTTTAAATTCTGCTATGTTCCCCAACAGTGGCATCAGAGCCAGGTCTGTGTGTAGTTTCTATGCACGAGTAGAACACAAAGCAGTTGTCGGCGTCGATATTGTCAATTTACTTGCCTTTACTAGTCTTATCTTGATTCGGCGGCATCATGGGATGAAGCGGCCCGGACCGACCTTACACGTACGCTTACGTGAGACTGGTTCCACCTACTGACATGCACTAGTTGCATAAGGTGGCTAGCGGGTGTCTGTCTCTCCCACTTTAGTCGGATCGGATTCGATGAAAATGGTCCTTATGAAGGGTAAATAGAAATTGGCATATCACATTGTGGTTTTGGCGTAGGTAAGAGACACTCTTGCTAGAAACCTATAGCAGCCACGTAAAAACTTGCAACAACAATTAGAGGACGTCTAACTTGTTTTTGCAGCATGTGCCGTGTGATGTGATATGGCCAAAAGGATGTGATGAATGATATATGTGATGTATGAGATTGATCATGTTCTTGTAATAGGAATCATGACTTGCATGTCGATGAGTATGACAACTGGTAGGAGCCATAGGAGTTGTCTTAATTTATTTATGACCTGCGTGTCGACATAAACGTCATGTAATTACTTTACTTTATTGCTAAACCGTTAGCCATAGTAGTAGAAGTAATAGATGACGAGACACCTTCATGAAGACACGATGATGGAGATCATGGTGTCATGCCGGTGACGATGATGATCATGGCGCCCCGAAGATGGAGATCAAAACGAGCAAATGATATTGGCCATATCATGTCACTATTTGATTGCATGTGATGTTTGTCATGTTTTACATCTTATTTGCTTAGAACGACGGTAGCTTAAATAAGATGATCCCTTGTAATAATTTCAAGAAAGTGTTCCCCCTAACTGTGCACCATTGCGAAGGTTCTTTGTTTTGAATCACCATGTGATGATCGGGTGTGATAGATTCTAACGTTCGAATACAACGGGTGTAAGCCAGATTTACACACGCAATACACTTAGGTTGACTTGACAAGCCTAGCATGTACAGACATGGCCTCGGAACACGGAAGACCGAAAGGTCGAGCATGAGTCGTATAGAAGATACGATCAACATGAAGATGTTCACCGATGTTGACTAGTCCGTCTCATGTGATGATCGGACACGGCCTAGTTGACTCGGATCACGTTTCACTTAGAAGACTAGAGGGATGTCTATCTGAGTGGGAGTTCATTGAATAATTTGATTAGACGAACTTAATTATTAAGAACTTAGTCTAAAATCTTTACATTATGTCTTGTAGATCAAATGGCCCACGCTAATGTTGCCCTCAACTTCAACGTGTTCCTAGAGAAAACCAAGCTGAAAGATGATGGCAGCAACTATACGGACTGGGTCCAGAACCTGAGGATCATCCTCATAGCTGCCAAGAAAGATTATGTCCTAGAAGCACCGCTAGGTGACGCACCCATCCCAGAGAACCAAGACGTTATGAACGCTTGGCAGTCACGTGCTGATGATTACTCCCTCATTAAGTGCGGTATGCTTTACAACTTAGAACTGGGGCTCCAAAAGCGTTTTGAGCAACACGGAGCATATGAGATGTTCGAAGAGCTGAAAATGGTTTTCCAAGCTCATGCCCGGGTCGAGAGATATGAAGTCTCCGACAAGTTCTTCAGTTGTAAGATGGAGGAAAATAGTTCTGTCAGTGAGCACATACTCAAAATATCTGGGTTGCATAACCGCTTGACTCAACTGGGAGTTAATCTCCCGGATGACATGGTCATTGACAGAATCCTTCAGTCGCTTCCACCGAGCTACAAGAGCTCTGTGATGAACTTCAATATGCAGGGGATGGAAAAGACCATTCGTGAGGTATATTCAATGCTGAAATTAGCGGAGGTGGAGATTAAAAAGGAACATCAAGTGTTGATGGTTAATAAAACCACTAAGTTTAAGAAAGGCAAGGGTAAGAAGAACTTCAAGAAGGAAGGCAAGGGGGTTGCCGCGCCCGGTAAGCAAGCTGTCGGGAAGAAGCCAAAGAATGGACCCAAGCCCGAGACTGAGTGTTTTTATTGCAAGGGAAGTGGTCACTGGAAGCGGAACTGCCCCAAATACTTAGCAGACAAGAAGGCCGGCAACACTAAAGGTATATGTGATATACATGTAATTGATGTGTACCTTACCAGTACTCGTAGTAGCTCCTGGGTATTTGATACCGGTGCGGTTGCTCACATTTGTAACTCAAAGCAGGAGCTGCGGAATAAGCGGAGACTGGCAAAGGACAAGGTGACGATGCGCGTCGGGAATGGTTCCAAGGTCGATGTGATCGCCGTCGGCATGCTACCTCTAGATTTACCTACGGGATTAGTTTTAAACCTCAATAATTGTTATTTAGTGCCAGCTTTGAGCATGAACATTGTATCAGGATCTCGTTTAATTCGAGATGGCTACTCATTTAAATCCGAGAATAATGGTTGTTCTATTTATATGAGAGATATGTTTTATGGGCATGCCCCTCTGGTGAATGGTTTATTCTTAATGAATCTTGAGCGTAATGTTACACATATTCATAGTGTGAATACCAAAAGATGTAAGGTTGATAATGATAGTCCCACATACTTGTGGCACTGCCGCCTTGGTCACATAGGTGTCAAACGCATGAAGAAGCTCCATGCAGATGGACTTTTGGAGTCTCTTGATTACGAATCATTTGACACGTGCGAACCATGCCTCATGGGTAAAATGACCAAGACTCCGTTCTCAGGAACAATGGAGCGAGCAACCAACTTATTGGAAATCATACATACTGATGTGTGCGGTCCAATGAGTGTTAAGGCTCGCGGTGGCTATCGTTATGTTCTCACCCTCACTGATGACTTGAGTAGATATGGGTATGTCTACTTAATGAAACACAAGTCTGAGACCTTTGAAAAGTTCAAGGAATTTCAGAGTGAGGTTGAGAATCAACGTGACAGGAAAATCAAGTTCTTGCAATTAGATCGTGGGGGAGAATACTTGAGTCACAAAGTTGGCATGCGCTTAAGGAAATGTGGAATAGTTCCACAACTCACGCCGCCTGGAAGACCTCAGCGTAATGGTGTGTCCGAACGTCGTAATCGC
This sequence comes from Triticum aestivum, assembly GCF_018294505.1. Lineage (NCBI taxonomy): Eukaryota > Viridiplantae > Streptophyta > Magnoliopsida > Poales > Poaceae > Triticum > Triticum aestivum. The sequence continues at coordinate 644,452,482 of NC_057812.1, forward strand.
ACTCTATTGGATATGGTGCGATCTATGATGTCTCTTACCGATCTACCGCTGTCATTTTGGGGCTATGCTTTAGAGACTGCCGCATTCACTTTAAATAGGGCTCCGTCGAAATCCATTGAGACGACACCGTATGAATTATGGTTTGGGAAGAAACCTAAGCTGTCGTTTCTAAAAGTTTGGGGATGCGATGCTTATGTCGAGAAACTTCAACCTGAAAAGCTCGAACCCAAATCGGAAAAATGCGTCTTCATAGGATACCCTAAAGAAACTATTGGGTATACCTTCTACCTCAGATCCGAAGGCAAGATCTTTGTTTCCAAGAATGGATCCTTTCTACAGAAAGAGTTTCTCTCGAAACAAGTAAGTGGGAGGAAAGTAGAACTTGATGAAGTATTGCCTCTTGACCTGGAGAGTGGCGCAGCTCAAGAAAATGTTCCTGAGGTGCCTGCACCGACTAGAGAGGAAGTTAATAATGATGATCATGAAACTTCAGATCAAGTTGCTACTGAACTTCATAGGTCCACAAGGACACGTTCCGCACAAGAGTGGTACGGCAACCCTCTCCTGGAAATCATGTTGTTAGACAATTGTGAACCTTCGAACTATGAAGAAGCGATAGCAGGCCCAGATTCCGACAAATGGCTGGAAGCCATGAAATCTGAGATAGGATCCATGTATGAAAACGAAGTATGGACTTTGACTGACTTGCCCGATGATCGGCGAGCCATAGAAAATAAATGGATCTTTAAGAAGAAAACAGACGCGGATGGTAATGTAACCATCTATAAAGCTCGGCTTGTCGCTAAGGGTTATCGACAAGTTCAAGGGGTTGACTACGATGAGACTTTCTCACCCGTAGCGAAGCTAAAGTCCGAGCGAATCATGTTAGCAATTGCTGCATTCTGTGATTATGATATATGGAAAATGGACGTCAAAACGACATTCCTTAATGGTTTCCTTAAGGAAGAATTGTATATGATGCAGCCGGAAGGTTTTGTCGATCCTAAGAATGCTAACAAGGTGTGCAAGCTCCAACGCTCGATCTATGGGCTGGTGCAAGCATCTCAGAGTTGGAATATTCGTTTTGATGAGATGATCAAAGCGTTTGGGTTTACGCAGACTTATGGAGAAGCATGCATTTACAAGAAAGTGAGTGGGAGCTCTGTAGCATTTCTCATATTGTATGTGGATGACATACTGTTGATGGGAAATGATATAGAATTCTTGGACAGCATAAAGGCCTACTTGAACAAGTGTTTTTCAATGAAGGATCTTGGAGAAGCTGCTTACATATTAGGCATCAAGATCTATAGAGAGAGATCGAGATGCCTCATTGGTCTTTCACAGATTACGTACCTTGACAAGATATTGAAGAAGTTCAATATGGATCAATCAAAGAAGGGGTTCTTGCCTGTGTTGCAAGGTACGAGATTGAGCACGGCTCAATGCCCGACCACGGCAGAAGATAGAGAAAAGATGAGTGTCGTCCCCTATGCCTCGGCCATAGGGTCTATCATGTATGCTACGCTGTGTACCAGACCTGATGTAAACATTGCCGTAAGTTTGGTAGGAAGGTACCAAAGTAATCCCGTCATGGAACACTGGACAGCGGTCAAGAATATCCTGAAGTACCTGAAGAGGACTAAGGATATGTTTCTCGTTTATGGAGGTGACGAAGAGCTCATCGTAAAGGGTTACGTCAATGCTAGCTTCGACACAGATCTGGATGACTCTAAGTCACAAACCGGATACGTGTATATTTTGAATGGTGGGGCAGTAAGCTGGTGCAGTTGCAAACAAAGCATTGTGGCGAGATCTAGATGTGAAGCAGAGTACATGGCAGCCTTGGAGGCAGCACAAGAAGCAATCTGGGTGAAGGAGTTCATTACCGACCTAGGAGTCATTCCCAATGCGTGGGGCACATTGACTCTCTTCTGTGACAACACTGGAGCTATTGCCCTTGCCAAGGAGCCCATGTTTCACAGGAAGACCAGGCATATCAAGCGTCCCTAGAGCAAAACTTGATCAACACCAGAACTCTATGGGTGTTCGATTCATCGGAATGTAACTAGATTATAGACTCTAGTGCAACTGGGAGACTGTTGGAAATATGCCCTAGAGGCAATAATAAAATGGTTATTATTATATTTCCTGTTCATGATAATTGTCTATTGTTCATGCTATAATTGTGTTATCCGGAAATCATAATACATGTGTGAATACATAGACCACAACACGTCCCTAGTGAGCCTCTAGTTGACTAGCTCGTTGATCAAAAGATAATCATGGTTTCCTAACAATGGACATTAGATGTCATTGATAACTGGATCACATCATTAGGAGAATGATGTGATGGACAAGACCCAATCCTAAGCATAGCTCAAAGATCGTGTAGTTCATTTGCTATAGCTTTTCCGAATGTCAAGTATCATTTCCTTAGACCATGAGATTGTGCAACTCTCGGATACCATAGGAGTGCTTTGGGTGTGCCAAACGTCACAACATAACTGGGTGACTATAAAGGTGCACTACGGGTATCTCCAAAAGTGTCTGTTGGGTTGGCACGAATCGAGACTGGGATTTGTCACTCCGTATGACGGAGAGGTATCTCTGGGCCCACTCGGTAATGCATCATCATAATGAGCTCAATGTGACCAAGTGGTTGATCACGGGATCATGCATTGCGGTATGAGTAAAGTGACTTGCCGGTAACGAGATTGAACGAGGTATTGGGATACCGACGATCGAGTCTCGGGCGAGTAACGTACCGATTGACAAAGGGAATTGTATACGGGATTGATTGAATCCTCGATATCATGGTTCATCCGATGAGATGATCGAGGAGCATGTGGGAGCCCATGGGTATCCAGATCCCGTTGTTGATTATTAACCGGAGAGTCGTCTCGGTCATGTCTGCGTGTCTCCCGAACCCGTAGGGTCTACACACTTAAGGTTCGGTGACGCTAGGGTTGTTGAGATATTAGTATGCGGTAACCCGAAAGTTGTTCGGAGTCCCGTATGACATCCCAGACGTCACGAGGAGTTCTGGAATGGTCCGGAGGTGAAGAATTGTATATAGGAAGTCCAGTTTCGGCCACCGGGAATGTTTTGGGGGTCACCGGTATTGTACCGGGACTACCGGAAGGGTCCCGGGAGTCCACCGGGTGGGGCCACCTATCCTGAAGGGCCCCATGGGATGAAGTGGGGAAGGGAACCTGCCCCTGGTGCGCTGGTGCTCCCCCCTTGGGCCTCCCCCTGCGCCTAGGGTTAGAAACCGTAGGGGTGGGGGACGCCCCACTTGGCTTGGGGGGAAAGCCACTCCCCTTGGCTGCCGCCCCCCTTGGAGATTGGACTCCTAGGGCCGGCGCCCCCCTAGGGGTCCTATATATAGTGGGGGGAGGGAGGGCAGCCGCACCGTAGCCCCTGGCACCACCCTCTCCCTCCCATGACACCTCTCCCTCTCGCTGAGCTTGCCGAAGCCCTGCCGAGATCGCTGTTACTTCCACCACCACGCCATCGTGCTGCTGGATCTCCATCAACCTCTCCTTCCCCCTTGCTATATCAATAAGGAGGAGACGTCTTCCCCACCGTACGTGTGTTGAACACGGAGGTGTCATCCGTTCGGCGCTAGGTCATCGGTGATTTGGATCACGACGAGTACGACTCCATCAACCCCGTTCTCTTGAACGCTTTCGCTCGTGATCTACAAGGGTATGTAGATGCACTCCCCTTTCCATCGTTGCTAGATAACTCCATAGAGTGATCTTGGTGATGCGTAGAAAATTTTAAATTCTGCTACGTTCCCCAACACGTATTGGTATCTGAATTCGTCCACCTCCATTATATCATAATGTGCATCGTTGTCGTGCATGTAATCTACAGGATTGGTACCAGGCAAGATCCCCGGATGATTAGCGGCGATATTGCTAGACATCTTGAGCGGGGGGCACGATTGGTTCGCTTGTTCGACGAGTGATACGTCTCCAACGTATCCTATAATTTTTGATTGCTCCATGCTATATTATCTACTGTTTTGGACATTATTGGGCTTTACTATCCACTTTTATATTATTTTTGGGACTAACCTATTAACCGGAGGCCCAGCCCAGAATTGCTGTTTTTTGCCTGTTTTAGGGTTTCGAAGAAAAGGAATACCAAACGGAGTCCAAATGGAATGAAACATTCGAGAACGTGATTTTCTCAATGAACAAGACACAGGAGACTTGGACCCTACGTCAAGACACAAAAGAGGAGTCCACGAGGTAGGGGGCGCGCCTACCCCCCCCCCCCCCCCCCCCCCCGCCCGCCCCAGGCGCGCCGTCCACCCTCGTGGGGTCCCTGTTGCTCCACCGACGTACTCCTTCCTCCTATATATACCTACGTACCCCCAAACAATCAGACACGGAGCCAAAACCTTAATTCTACCACAACAACTTTCTGTGTCCACGAGATCCCATCTTGGGGCCTGTTCCGGAGCTCCGGTGGCAGGGGGTATCCATCATGGAGGGCTTCTACATCAACACCATAGCCTCTCCAATGAAGTGTGAGTAGTTCACCTCAGACCTATGGGTCCATAGTTAGTAGCTAGATGGCTTCTTTTCTCTTTTTGGATCTCAATACAATGTTCTCCCCCTCTCTTCTGGAGATCTATTCGATGTAATCTTCTTTTTGCGGTGTGTTTGTTGAGACCGATGAATTGTGGGTCTATGATCAAGTCTATCTATGAACAATATTTGAATCTTCTCTGAATTATTTTATGTATGATTGTTTATCTTTGCAAGTCTCTTCGAATTATCAGTTTGGTTTGGCCTACTAGATTGATCTTTCTTGCAATGGGAGAAGTGCTTAGCTTTGGGTTCAATCTTGCGCTGTCCTTTCCCAATGACAGTAGGGGCAGCAAGGCATGTATTGTATTGTTGCCATCGAGGATAGAAAGATGGGGTTTTCATCATATTGCATGAGTTTATCCCTCTACATCATGTCATCTTGCTTAAGGCGTTACTCTATTTTCATTAACTTAATACTCTAGATGCATGTTGGATAGCGGTCGATGAGTGGAGTAATAGTAGTAGATGCAGGCAGGATTCTCATAACTATACTCAATTCTATCAATTGCTCAACAGTAATTTGTTCACCCACCGTAGAATACTTATGCTCTCGAGAGAAGCCACTAGTGAAACCTATGGCCCCTGGGTCTATCTTCATCATATTAATCTCCTACTACTTAGTTATTTCCTTTGCTTTTTACTTTGCCTTTATTTTACTTTGCTTCTTTATCACAAAAATACCAAAAAATATTATCTTATCATATCTATCAGATCTCACTCTCGTAAGTGGCTGTGTAGGGATTGACAACCCCTTATCGCGTTAGTTGCGAGGATTTATTTGTTTTGTGCAAGTACGAGGGACTCGCGCGTAGCCTCCTACTGGATTTATACCTTGGTTCTCAAAAATTGGGGGAAATACTTACACTACTTTGCTGCATCATCCCTTCCTCTCCGGGGAAAACCAACGCAGTGCTCAAGAGGTAGCAAGAAGGATTTCTGGCGCCGTTGCCGGGGAGGTCTACGCAAAAGTCAATAATATACCAAGTACCCATCACATACCCTTATCTCCCGCATTACATTACTTGCCATTTGCCTCTTGTTTTTCCTCTCCCCCACTTCACCCTTGCCGTTTTATTCGCCTCTCTCTCTATCTATCATCCCTCTCTTTCTCTATTTTCCTCTTTTTACCTGCTTGCTTTTTGTTTGCTTGTGTGTTAGTTTGCTTGCTTGTCACGATGGCTCTACCTAAATTTGGTGACCTTCACCTTAAAAGGTTAGAAGGGAACGAAAATAATGTCAGGAGTTTCATGGTTTTGTAGTTTGAACATAATAGTTTCTTCATAAACGAGCTTAAGGAACATAAAACTTTTATGAGTTTTATGAATAAAGATCTTGATGATATTTCTAAATAATTCGATGGTTTAAGATCCCAAATTGCTCATCTTGAGAAATTGACTGCCGAAATTTCGGATAGACAGACTACCTTAGTTAATAAGATGGCCGCTAAACCGGATTGCTATGAAAACAAAGATGAAGATCTAAAAGTTATTGATGTGTCCCCTATTAAATCTTTGTTTTCCAATATGAATCTTGATAATGATGGGACTGAATATGATCCACCTTTACCCAGAAGGCGTTCTAAGAATTCGGAGTATTTAGATCTTGATGCTAAAATTGATAAAAGTGGGATTGAAGAAATTAAAACCCTAGATTTTGATAAACCCACTATTTTGGATTTCAAGGAATTTAATTATGAAAATTGCTCTTTGATTGATTGTATTTCCTTGTTGCAATCCGTGCTAAATTCTCCTCGCGCTTATAGTCAAAATAAAGTGTTTACAAAACATATCGTTGATGCCTTGATGCAATCTTATGAAGAAAAACTTGAATTGGAAGTTTCTATTCCTAGAAAAATTTATGATGAGTGGGAACCAACTATTAAAATTAAAATTAAAGATCATGAATGCTATGCTTTATGTGATTTGGGTGCTAGTGTTTCCACGATTCCAAAGACTTTATGTGATTTGTTAGGTTTCCGTGATTTTGATGATTGCTCTCTAAATTTGCACCTTGCGGATTCAACTATTAAGAAACCTATGTGAAGAATTAATGATGTTCTTATTTTTGCAAATAGGAATTATGTGCCCTTAGATTTTATTGCTCTTGAAATAGATTGCAATCCTTCATGTCCTATTATTCTTGGTAGACCTTTCCTTAGAACGATTGGTGCAATTATTATTATGAAGGAAGGAAATATTAGATTCCAATTTCCGTTAAGGAAATGCATGAAACACTTCCCTAGAAAGAACATTAAATTACCTTATGAATCTATTATGAGAGCCACTTATGGATTGCCTACCAAAGATGGCAATACCTAGATCTATCCTTGCTTGTTATGCCTAGCTAGAGGCGTTAAACGATAGCGCTTGTTGGGAGGCAACCCAATTTTATTTTAATTCCTTGCTTTTTGCTCCTTTCTAGTAATAAACAATTTATCTAGACTCTGTTTAGGTTGTGTTTTTTGTGTTTAATTAGTGTTTGTGCCAAGTAGAACCGTTAGGAAGACTTGGGGAAAGTCTTGTTACAATTGCTGTAAAAAACAGAAACTTTAGCACTCACGACAACTGCTGTCATTTTTATTTGGAAAGTTCTATTTAGTTAATTATTTTTTCATATGTTTTATAGATAAATTCCTCACGTCCAGCAATTTATTTTATAATTTTTGGGGTTCCATATCATGCGCTAGCTACAGATTACTACAGACTGTTCTGTTTTTGACAGATTCTGTTTTTTGTGTGTTGTTCGCTTATTTTGATGAATCTATGGCTAGTAAAATAGTTTATGAACCATAGAGAAGTTATAATAGAGTAGGTTGAACACCAATATAAATAAATAATGAGTTAATTACAGTACCTTGAAGTGGTCTTTTGTTTTCTTTCGCTAACGGAGCTCACGGGATTTTCTACTTTGAGTTTTGTGTTGTGAAGTTTTCAAGTTTTGGGTAAAGATTTGATGGATTATGGAACAAGGAGTGGCAAGAGCCTAATCTTGGGGATGCCCATGGCACCCCCAATATAATCTAAGGACACATAAAAGCCAAATCTTGGGGATGCCCCAGAAGGCATCCCCTCTTTCGTCTACTTCTATCAGTAACTTTACTTGGAGCTATATTTTTATTCACCACATGATATGTGTTTTGCTTGGAGCGTCTTGTATGATTTGAGTCTTTACTTTTTAGTCTACCACAATCATCCTTGCTGTACACAGCTTTTGATAGAGCCATACATGATTTGGAATTTGTTAGAATACTCTATGTGCTTCGCTTATATCTTTTGAGTTATATAGTTTTGCTCTAGTACTTCACTTATATATTTTTAGAGCACGGTGGTGGATTTGTTTTATAGAAACTATTGATCTCTCATGCTTCACTTAGATTATTTTGATAGTCTTAAATAGCATGGTAATTTACATAAATAATCCCAATATTCTTGGTATTCAAGAATAATAAAAACTTTCTTATGAGTGTGTTGAATACTATGAGAAGTTTGATGCTTGATAATTGTTTTGAGATATGAAGATGGTGATATTAAAGTTGTGCTAGTTGAGTAGTTGTGAATTTGATAAATACTTGTGTTAAAGTTTGTGATTCCCGTAGCATGCACGTATGGTGAACCGTTATGTGATGAAGTCGGAGTATGATTTATTTTTTGATTGTCTTCCTTATGAGTGGCGGTCGGGGATGACCGATGGTCTTCTCCTACCAATCTATCCCCCTAGGAGCATGCGCGTAATACTTTTCTTTGATAACTTGTAGATTTTTGCAATAAGTATATGAGTTCTTCATGACTAATGTTGAGTCCATGGATTATATGCACTTTTCTCACCCTTCCAACTTTGCTAACCTCTCTATACCGCGCACCTTTCGCCGGTATCATACACCCACCATATACCTTCCTCAAAACAGCCACCATACCTACCTATTATGGCATTTCCATAGCCATTCCGAGATATATTGCCATGCAACTTTCCACCATTCCGTTTATTATGACACACTTCATCATTGTCATATTGCTTAGCATGATTATGTAGTTGACATCGTATTTGTGGCAAAGCCACCATTCATAATTCTTTCATACGTATCACTCTTGATTCATTGCATATCCCGGTACACCGCCAGAGGCATTCATATAGAGTCATATTTTGTTCTAAGTATCGAGTTGTAATTGTTGAGTTGTAAGAAAAATAAAAGTGTGATGATCATCATTATTAGAGCATTGCCCCAGTGAGGAAAGGATGATGGAGACTATGATTCCCCCACAAGTCAGGATGAGACTCTGGACAAAAAATAAAAAAAGAGAAAGAATAGATGCCATAAAAAAGAGAAAAGGCCCAAATAAAAAATGAGAGAAAAAGAGAGAAGGGACAATGTTACTATCCTTTTACCACACTTGTGCTTCAAAGTAGCACCATGATATTCACAATAGAGAGTCTCCTATGTTATCACTTTCATATACTAGTGGGAATTTTTCATTATAGAACTTGACTTGTATATTCCAATGATGGGCTTCCTCAAAATGCCCTAGGTCTTCATGAGCAAGCAAGTTGGATGCACACCCACTTAGTTTCTTTTGTTGAGCTTTCATATACTTATAGCTCTAGTGCATCCGTTGCATGGCAATCCCTACTCACTCACATTGATATCTATTGATGGGCATCTCCATAGCCCATTGATACGCCTAGTTGATGTGAGACTATCTTCTCCCCTTTTGTCTTCTCCACAACCACCATTCTATTCCACCTATAGTGCTATGTCCATGGCTCACGCTCATGTATTGCGTGAAGATTGAAAAAGTTTGAGAACACCAAAAGTATGAAACAATTGCTTGGCTTGTCATCGGGGTTTTGCATGATTTAAATATTTTGTGTGGTGAAGATGGAGCATAGCCAGACTATATGATTTTGTATGGATAACTTTCTTTGGCCATGCTATTTTGAGAAGACATGATTGTTTTGTTAGTATGCTTGAAGTATTATTATTTTATGTCAATATTAAACTTTTATCTTGAATCTTTTGGATCTGAATATTCATACCACAAAGAAGAATTACATTAAAATTATGCCAAGTAGCACTCCGCATCAAAAATTCTGTTTTTATCATTTACCTACTCGAGGACGAGCAGGAATTAAGCTTGGGGATGCTTGATACATCTCCAACGTATCTATAATTTTTGATTGCTCCATGCTATATTATCTACTATTTTGGACATTATTGGGCTTTAATATCCACTTTTATATTATTTTTGGGACTAACCTATTAACCAGAGGCCCAACCGAGAATTGCTGTTTTTTGTCTATTTTAGGGTTTCAAGGAAAAGGAATACCAAACGGAGTCCAAACGGAATGAAACATTCGAGAACGTGATTTTCTCAATGAACAAGACACAGGAGACTTGGACCCTACGTCAAGACACAAAAGAGGAGGCCACGAGGTAGGGCGCGCCTACCCCCCCAGGCGCGCCCTCCACCCTCGTGGGCCCCCTGTTGCTCCACCGACGTACTCCTTCCTCCTATAAATACCTACGTACCCCCAAACGATCAGACACGGAGCCAAAACCCTAATTCCACCTCCGCAACTTTCTGTATCCACGAGATCCCATCTTGGGGTGTTCCGGAGCTCCGCAGGAGGGGGTATCAATAACGGAGGGCTTCTACATCAACACCATAGCCTCTCCAATGAAGTGTGAGTAGTTCACCTCATACCTACGGGTCCATAGTTAGTAGCTAGATGGCTTCTTCTCTCTTTTTGGATCTCAATACAATGTTCTCCCCCTCTCTTGTGGAGACATCTTCGATGTAATCTTCTTTTTGCGGTGTGTTTGTTGAGATTGATGAATTGTGGGTTTATGATCAAGTCTATCTATGAACAATATTTGAATCTTATCTAAATTCTTTTATGTATGATTGGTTATCTTTGCAAGTCTCTTCGAATTATCAGTTTGGTTTGGCCTACTAGATTGATCTTTCTTGCAATGGGAGAAGTGCTTAGCTTTGGGTTCAATCTTGCGGTGCCCTTTCCCAGTGACAGTAGGGGCATCTAGGCACGTATTGTCTTGTTTCCATCAAGGATAACAAGATGGGGTTTTCATCATATTGCATGAGTTTATCCCTCTACATCATGTCATCTTCACTACAAAAAGAGACACATCCGTGACATTTTGGTCTGAACAAAATTTTTTCTATCATACATATGACACTTCTATGATGATAATTGTGACAAAACCTGGTATCATCATAGATGTGGTGGGCTCCTACTTCTATGACAAAAAATCATGACAGAAAATTGGCTTTTCGTCCTGGGCGGGCCAGAGACGCAGCTGCATGACATTCTTTGGGCCATCCATGATGGAAAACACCATGGTAGAAGCGAGGGGGAGGAAAATTTCGGGGAGTTCCCGGTTACGGTGGGAGGTCGGGGGCCGAGCGATGCGCGTTTCTCTCGTACACGTACGCGCGTGTGTGTGAGGCGTTGGCTCTAACTGAACCCGAGCGAGGTGTTGGGCTCTAACTGAACCTGAGCGATTGCACTACAGGCTACGTGTTACTGAACCCGAGCGATCGATCGATGGCTGTTAACTGAACCCGATCGAGCGATTCCTTCGCTGCTGCTAACTGAAGCCGATCAATGTTTCCTCTGGATGAATAGTGAGCGTTGCGGGGGGGGGGGGGGTTTGGACGAACAGTTCTCGGTGGGGGTGGATGAACAGGACCCCGTGGTGTTGCCTCTAGATGAATAGGACCCCGATCGATCGAGCCGGTTGGGGCTGGATGAACAGAACCACCCCGTGGAGGGCAGGATGAACAATAGATGGTGGAGGGCACGATGAACAGTAGGACGTGGAGGGGTGGTTGAACAGGAGCCCATGGAGAGGGCTGGTTGAATAGTAGCCAGTGGAGTAGCGCACGGTGGAGGCTGGATGAAGAGGAGCCCGTGGATGAACAGTCGCAGGTGGAGGCTGGAGGAATTCGACAGTGGATGAACAGTAGCTCGTGGAGGCTGGAGGGGTCGATGGTGGAGATGAACAATATCCCGTGGAGTCCCGTTTTGCGGTACACCACACCCCTCCCGATGACACTAGTGCAGAACCGGGCAATAGCACCGGTTTGTAAGGCCCTTTAGTGCCGGTTTAGGAACCGACACTAAAGTTTCGGCACTAAAGCCCCCCCCTTTAGTACCGGTTCGGCACGAACCGGCGCTAAAGTGCCACCACGTGGCGTGAGCTCGCGCCCTGGTATGGGGGACCTTTAGTACCGGTTGGTGTTACCAACCGGTACTAAAGGTTTTTTTTTGAATTTTTTTTTGAAAATTTTGGAAAAAAAATTTGATTTTTTTTATTTTTAATTTTTCTGAATTATTTGATGATTTAGTCTCTAATCACCTCTCTTAACTGCTGAAGTGTGGATCAATCATTCCAAATGATCTAACTTCCCAACCGGTCACCCATCCCTCTCACTACTCCAGCCTGAGCACGCTTAACTTTCAGATTCTATTCTCCTTCATTTCCGGGTCTGCACTTGTTGTTTTCCTAACAATAGTAAGATGTCAATCCTATTAACCCTCAGGAGTTTAGCTTGAGCATGAAGTCACACATTTCACCATTTGAGTTTGAAACTATTATTCTAAAAAAACAGTAATTATTTAGTAACGCTAATATTTCTTGAATAAGTTTGACCATAGTTTGACCAGATTTGACCAAAATTCAAAAAATTGAAATACTTATTTAGTAACACTAATATTATTGCGTAATTATTTAGTAACACTCTATATTTCTTGAATCGGTTGTTTGACTGGTTTGACAAGATTTAACCAAAATTCAAAAAAACATAAATTAGAGCATATCTTTTTTCTTTTACAATTTGTCATTTCAAAAATTGTCCTAAACCCTAAACCCGGGACTTAAAACGTCGGAAACTCTATGCTAAACAGTAAAAACTAAGGGTTTAGACCATAAAACCTAACCCTAAATGCTGAAATCTAAACCCTAGCACTAAACGCTAAAAACGTCCAAAAAACGTCTAAAATGCCTAAAAACTCTATTTTCCCTTTGGAATTTTGTGATTTTAAAAAATTGTCGAAACAGAAAACTGCCCTATAGTGCCGGTTTCAGCGGATCAATCTTTTTGTTCTGCAAATTTTGATATATTATATGTATTTTTCTGAATTAGGATGATTTAGTTATGATTTTTTCAAGTTTGAAAATTGCCCTATAGTGCCGGTTTGTGTCTCCAACCGGTACTATAGGTCAGACCCCTTTAGTACCGGTTCATGCCATGAACCGGTACTAAAGGTTGGCCCTTTAGTACCGGTTTGTGCCACGAACCGGTACTAAAGGTGATCGTGGGGCCCCGGCCTGACGCCAGCCTGCCACCACCCCTTTAGTACCGGTTCGTGCCACGAACCGGTACTAAAGGTTCAACACAAACCGGCATTAATGCAAATCCGTTCGAACCGGCACTAATGGTACCATTAGTACCGGGCCTAAATCAAACCGGCACTAATGTTCTTCACGTTTGACCCTTTTTCTACTAGTGTGAACAGGACCCCCGTTTCGGCCGTAGCGCTCCAACACAAGTCTTTTTGGTCCGTTTTGCGGTACGCCACACCCCTCCCTATCAACAGGACCCCCGTTTCGACCGTAGGAGGTCTGTGTCCTCCGTTTTGCGGTACGCCAGACCCCTCCCGATCAACAAGATCCCGTTTCGAATGTGGCCGTTCGAACACAAGGCCGTTTCCTCCGTTCTGCGGTACGCCAGGCCTCGTTTCCATCGCCTGTTCCTTCCAAGCCCTCCCGAGGAACACGAGCATTTCGTTGCCTCCCCATGAACACGATGCATTCCGTTGCCTCCCTACGAACACGACGACGACGCTGTTTCTCCATTCCGACCTAGCCATGTACATGAGCCCTCGCCGTACGTATGTGCGAGTAGGCGTTCGAGACCCCGCCCGTATGTACACATACGTGGCCGTATTTTCTTTCTTGCACCCTGACCGTTGTACATACGTGTACATGCTACGTGCGCGCCTCTACTACGACACGTGCGCGCCTCTACATCGACCATTATATATGTACGTACACGTTCGCGACCAGAATGATAACGCTACGTAGGCTTCGACCAGGTGGGTCCCGACAATCAGGAACTTCCTTGCATGCGAAGATGTAGCTGGTGGGTCCCAGCAGTCAGGGGGGGTGAATCGTTTTGTATTTTTTGCCCGGACGCACTTCCTTGCGTGCGAAGGTGTAGCTGGTGGGTCCCAGCAGTCAGGGGCAAACGTTTTTTTCGCGAAATACGGTGGCCCGTCTGGTGGGTCCCCGTTGTCAGGTGGAGGAATAATTTTTTTCACGTAATAAGGAGGCACTTCCTTGCTGCGGCCGTGGACCCAGCCGTCAGCCTCTCCACGTACAGTCCACGTCCGATGGAAGTCGTTCCTTGACCACGTTGACCACGCCACGCCGAGAGCACCAGGGCGGTGGACGACGGCAAGGCCTAGGAAGGGGATGACAGGGAGCCGGGGAAGACGCAGCAGCGGAAGCCCGCGCGGGGAGGAGTACGAGGGTTCACTGGTTTGGCTGTGGTGTGAGGCTGCCATCGCCGCAGGGCCTGGCCAGCGGTGGGAATAGTAGGGGCAGTGAGGCCTCCGCGGCAGCACAGCCGGCCACGGGAGGCAGGAGGATGCGGCACAACCGGCGCTGCTTTGGGCGGCTGGAGCAAGAAGACCAGAGGTTGAAGAAGCATAACGGCCGTTGGATGGACATCGTATGGTTACTGGAGCTAGAATCGTTCATATTGACTAAAGTTGACAAAGGCCCCCGTCCCGGTCAACTTAGTAGGCCCACAAGTCAGCCTCCCACCATGCTGGGTCCCAGATAGCAGGGGGTATTCATTTTTTGTGCGTAATAAGGACGCACTTCCGGTGGGTCCGAGCTGACAGCAGGGGGAACGTTTTTTCTCGAAATACGCTAGCCCGTCCGGTGGGTCCGAGCAGTCAGGGGGGAAACTTTTTTTTGCGAAATAAGGTGACCCATCCGGTGGGTCCCTGCTGTAAGGTGGAGGAATAATTATTTTGCGTGTAATAAGGAGGCACTTCCTTACGGCCGCCTGGACCCAGCTGTCAGCCTCTCCACGTACAGTACTCTTCCGATGGAAGTTGGTTGTTGATCATGTTGACCACGCTGCGCCGAGAGCACCAGGGTAGTGGTCTGGATGACGGTGAGGCCTAGGAAGGGGACGATGCAGAGTCGGGGAAGACGCAGCAGTGGAAGTCCGCACGGAGAGGAGTACAAGGGTTCACTGGTTCGGCTGTGGTGTGAGGCTGCCGTCGCCACAGAATAACAGGGGGTGCGGGTGAATGGAGGGATGGCCTGGCCAGCGGTGGGAGTAGTATGGGGGCGGTGACGCCTCCGCGGTAGCACAACCGGCCACGGAGGCAGGAGCAGGAGGCATGACCGGCACTGCTTTGGGCGGCTGGACCAAGAAGATCAGAGGTTGAAGAAGCACTACGGCCGTTGGATGGACATCGTACGATCATTGAAGCTAGAAACGTTTATTATTGACTAAGTTGACAAAGCCCTTGGTACGCTCCAACTTAGTAGGCCCACAGGTCAGCCTCCGAAATGGTGCGCCCCAGATGTCAGGGGGAGGAATCATTTTTTGGGCGGCCGAAGCTAAGAATATCCGAGATTGAAGAAGAAGCACGACATCCGTTGGATAGACATCCAATGGCCACTGCTGCTAGAAAAATGTGTTGACTAATAAGTTGGCAAAGCCTTGCATACGCGTCAACTTATTTTTTTAGGGGACGCGTCACTTAGTAGGCCCACAAGTGTGTGGCAGAGAACTTATAGCCCATTTGCGTTTTGTAAGAATGTACATCCCATTTTGGAATTCTAATGGAATTTACAACAACCCATTTATAGTTTGTTAAAAGTACAACCCATTTTCTACCTAGGACAATGATTAATAATTTCAACCAACCGTTGAAGACAGAATTCAATAAAATTTCCCACATTTTGATGGGCTCCGAAATATTTTTATCCCGAAATTTCTAGTCAGATTATATATAAATTTGTATTACGTAAAAATCCAACGAAACATTGCGCGTGCAACAATGAAAATTTAAGATTTTCAAAATCAATAAATAATATTTTATAAAATAATTTCGTGTTTGGTGCATTTTTTATAGTTACTGCCCAGTTTTTATAATTACATCCCATTTATTATTTTTTAAAGCCCATTTTCCTGTTAAGCCTAATGCATCTCTCCTAGGAAAGATTTGCAGCCCAGCGGGGCGGAGAATAACAAGTTGACCTTGCCTGGGTATTCCTCAAAAAGACATATAGCTAGGCTAGCCATTTTCATCTTGAAAAAATTAGTATCTGGGCTCGATATCTGGCCTGGGCTAGACGGGCCACAGCCCGCCCAGTTAATACCCTGCTCTCCTCTGAACAACAACAAAATCATCGCCAAGAAAAACACTGCAGTGCTCACGCCTCAAAAACACAAATACTGCTTGAGCTGCTTGGTCCCAGCTGTCGGCTGCACCTTGTGCAATTCTCTCGTTTATATTGACTACATAGGTTGACAATGGTATGGGACCGTGATGTCACGAAACCAGGAGAAAGCAAAAAAAAATAGTTGTACATAATAAGGAGGCACTTGCGTACGTACGGCTATGGCACTAGTGGGTCCCTAGTGTCATCCAGTCAAAATAAAGTCATCTCCTGAATCCTCATGTTCGTTGACGATGTTAACAATGCTCGGCGCCACGGCGAGTGCAACAACTCGAAGGACAACGGAGAGGGCCTCGCGGGCCCTATGGATGGTCTGATACAGCACCCACTACTCATTCAGGAAGCCAGGATCATCGGACACCTATGAGCACCTTCGAGAAACTGAGACAGAATGAAACGGTAAGGCCGCGCTTGGGAGCTCTGGTTTATTTCAAACCTATATTAACATACAAGTGTAATTTACTCATCATCGAAAACAACACGTAAAATATAGGCGTAATGAAACCGAGGGCCCGAGGTCTGTAAGTAAAACCGGCGGGTTACGCATGTAATTTGAGAGACCAGTGTATATTTTATGAGCACTACTATATGGATGACATTACCGGACGATACATGCACGACGTGCATATCATGCCATCAATGGCAAGGCTGAAACAGCAGCTAACGGCTGGATTAGCAATCGTCCGAGTGTCGTTCAGCGTTCTTATCGTGTGCCAAGTACTTCCGATATTTTACTAGTCGAAATCGACCAACCAAGCGCCTTCGCCCGAGACCATCTGCTTTAATTTACAAGCGTCAGTTTTACAAGCGGTTTTGGTTGGAAAACAATGATCCAATCACGGCCTAATATCATGAGTTGGTCGGAAGTACATATGGTTTCACGTCTAACCTACCCGACTTGTCGTATAGGCTATGAATGAAACATCAGACGATGAACTTCTTAAGCACGGAAACAACAGAAGAGGATGATCTTCTTAACAAGCAAATCACTGGCATTAGATCGACATGCAAAACAATACAAAGCATTATTCTCAGGAGGCACGGTGAACAGCTCATTATGCCGCATGCCACAACATTCCAAGCTCAACTTTGCAATCAAACACAAGGCATGGCATTACATAGACAATATTCAGAACAAACTCTTAACACAAGAATATCTCAGCAGAGTAACTATTTACTTCTAAACTGATCACAGGAATAGGAAAAAACACTCGACGCTGCTCACAGCAAGGGCGTCCCACTCAAAAATATCAAATGCATGTCTTCTGGCTAACATCAATGAGAAAATTTTGACAAGGTTTTCCAATTCCAATATACTAAACTAACGTCTTCTTGCTAACATCAATGATTAAACTTTGACAAGCTTTTCCCATTCAAAATATGTAATGCCTATGATCGTGGAGTCCTGTCGTAGCTTTTATAATTGTTTGGGCACTTTTTGCCCAGGGCACTCCACGTATTGTTAAATTGCCAATGGTCTCTGTAGACTAGTCATGTCACCAGTGTCTAATAATACTCTGTAAAGCTTCTCGGTCATTCCTTCTGTAATGTAGCGCAAACAATGACTGCTTCTTTCTGCAAAGTGGAACGACCAACTAGACCCAGTAATGCAGCAGTTTGCCTTACACATTGGCTCCTTTTGTGCAGTTCAACTAAAATCAAAGTCGGAATAAAACCGAGCTTTAATTTTGATATCCCTGTAAGCAACAATAGGTATAAGGGAAACAATTACTAAGAAATAACGGTTGATGACTTGTACTCCCAGAAGAAAAGCATCTACTAATCTACTTTATCTTAATGGGAAACAAAGCAGGAGAGTAGCAATTCTCCATCAGTGTGATTCATTCATATTAACTGAGACATTATCTTAACAATGCCTTGTTTCAACATGTATAAAGGGGGTGATGCTGAATTTGTTGTAACAAAGCAACAAGCATCATGTCTGGGTTGTTCCCATTTTTGTTCACTACTTAATGGGAAAAGACAGCAATAGAATAGCTTCAATTCATCATTTATTTAAAACAGTACCAATACAAGTAGCACAACATCTCAAAACACACTGCACGATCATGTGGATGAAGGCAAGTACCAACCTGTCATGACACACACAAGATCACGTACGAATCTGCCAACACGAATAGGAAATCCAATCTCGTTTTGTGCAGTTGCACTGAAATCAAACAAAGTGTTTCGTGTAGCAAAGCAAAATGTCACAATAGCAACAAGTTGAATAGATATCCATGTATAAACAGAGGCAAAAAAGGAATCAATTACTGGCTAATAAAGGAGGATGAAACATGCGTCCAAAAAAATGTAATCCCGCCAATCCCTAACAAGTGTTGCAGTTTTGAAATAAGATTCAGTAGTTAATTCTGAGAGTGGCATCAATTACTGGCTTATAAAGGGGGTGATGCTGAATTTGTTGTAACAAAGCAACAAGCATCATGTCTGGGTTGGTCCCATTTTTGTTCACTACTTAATGGGAAAAGACAGCAATACAATAGCTTCAATTCATCATTTATTTAAAATAGTACCAATACAAGTAGCACAACATCTCAAAGCACACTGCACAATCATGTGGATGAAGGCCTGTACTGACCTTTCATGAGACGACCAACATAAAATATGAATCTACCAACACGAATAGGAAATCCAGTCAAGTTTTGTGTAGTTGCACTGAAATCAAGAAAAGTTGCCAGTGTGACATTTAAGTTTTCTATAGCAACAAGTTGGATAGATATCCCTGTTTTAAGAGGCAAAAAAGAAAACAATTATTGGCCAATAAAGGAGGATGAATCATGCGGCCACAAAAAGAAGCATCTACCTTATCTTGATGAAAAACAAATTATAGGACAGTAGCATTTCTAAAACGGTTGCATTCATTCATATTAACAGAGAAATTCTTTTAAAACAGATCGATAGTTAATTCTGAGATCAACAACAGCAAAATAGCTGCATGGGACATGCCAGCACCATGTCCGTCCACACGTATAAATGGGTGATGCAGAGTATATAGCCAAGCAGCATATATGCGCTGGTCCCATATTTGTTCTCTTTGAACCTTCTTCCTATGTGAGGGCAGCAAATCTAGTCGTGCACAAACTACCCGATCCCCAGTTTCTTTCCCTTTTCAACAAAGAGGCCGGTTCCTTACAGATGTGTGTACTGGGTTACCCCTTTTTCCTTTTTTGACCTACAAAGCGGCCGGATAGCCAGTCTATACTACTTTTCGCCCCTCCTTTCCTCATTGAACGACGTCCTAGATTCTTGCTCCAGCCCACCGCACCCTTCATTCCGCTTTGAACCAAGACCTAGATTCGACTACAGATCGAAAAAGATCCACATGCAACTAGAGCAACGACGGTTTCAAAGAAACTTATACCTTAGGGTTGTCGGGATGTGGCAAGGCGTGAGGCGGGAGGCCGGATCTGCCCACACTAAGTACGGCAGCGGGGAAGAAGGGGTCGAGGCCCTCCCGCACAGGCGCTGGGTGAAAGAGAACAGCGCAGCCGATAGTGGATTGCCTCCCTCGCCGAAGGCGATAGAGTGAACGTTGCATCTCCTCCCCTTCCCGGTGCGACGGGATACGGACGCCCCCTTCAGCAACTGTGAGGGGGGAGAGAGAGACAAGAGGCCAACGCAGTCTTGTTTAGATCTAGTGAAGAGAGGGTGAGAGACTATGAATATAGCAAACCCTAGCAAATGTATCTAGACTCATTTTGGTGCTAGATACGTTTGTATCTAGACAAATCTAGGACAAGTAATTCGGAATGGAGGGAGTAACATATATGTAGTGCAGCGAGCGTGTGGAGAGTGCAAACCCTAGCAAACAAGCGCTGAGGCTCCCGCTTATATATATACTACTGTAGTACGGACTGAGCTCCGGTGCCTTCATTGCACCTTCTTTTGGCTGTATGACAGGTGAGCCAACCACATTTTGGGGCCACCTGTCGTAAAACCCTAGCAAAAATTGTACCAACGTGAAAGACGACTGCGTCTCCAACGCAACCAAGGTGAACTGACGAACGATATCATCTTTGTGCGTAACAAGGAAAGAGCACTGATGGAAGACAGCTTGTTTTTCATCGAAAATCGATCAGCTTCACCAGCCGATGCAACAATGAGCATCGATAGGTCATCGTGGTGATGCATCATCCATTTGGCATCAAGTTTGGGTGAGGCACCTAAGAAGTTCGACAAATCCTCACTGTGGTCTGTTTCTTCTCAGTAATCAAGCTTGAGGAAGGAAGAACCACATGGCAGAGGACAGTGAGGCGGAACAACAATGGCCATCCAATTTTGTGCAGTTCCACTAAAATTGAGGAAGACATGCCCGGGTATGGAGACACGCATCGCTGTTTCCAAAAATATAAAAAAGGGTTAGCAACGACATCTCAATTGTCAATAAGAATTAATGAAAAGTACACCAACAAACAGAAGCATCATAATTATCTTGATGGGAACTAAACCAGGATACCCGAGAAAAAAAGCATCTCTTCATTTAACCAGTGATAGTACTACCACCATATGGACAATGACCGCACAACCATCATGTACTTTTTGTCGAAACAACATGTATACCTCCACCGAGGCATAAATCAGGACAACTTTTTGAGTGGCATTTCCTCGATAATAGTACTAGTAGGTGATGTTGGACCAGCCGACAAACTCTAGCTACAATGCATGGGGAGCTGGGGAGTAGTCGCATAGAAGAAAACCCGCACGCAGTGACCTGGGGAGCTGGACCAGTACAAGAAGTTATACCTCAGGTGGGCGTGATGTCGTTTAGGTGGGCGGGCAGGATCTGCCCACACGACGGTAGCAAACAAGGGTGCGGAGGATCTTCGTCCGCGCCAGCGCCGGCTCCAGGAGGACGATGCGCATCCCACAGCGGACGAGATTCGGCCAGATCTATGACCACCGGTGAGGAGAGAGATGGAGTGGACACTGTCATCTTGTTTTGATATGGAGAGGGTGAGAGAGTGAGATGCGAGAAACTTTATTAAACAAGAGGCTATAATGGAGTAAAAAATATCGCCATAGCAGTGGTTTAAATAGAATACGCGCGTTCCCAGAAAAAAGAAACGAAAACTGGCGGACAATTTTTTAAGGGTCTGTCTAGGACACATCTAGATGTGACATAGTTATGTCACATATAAGTTGATGTCCACTCTGTTTGTGGTCTTTTCCTAGTTGTTTTTTGTTTCTTGGTGCTACATTATATACTTGTGGGAGCTTAGATGTGATATCCTTAAATAACATCTAGATGTGAATTAGACAAACTGATTTTCTAACGTACCAAGAAAGAAAACTCAATCAAAAACACTCCCCCGCTTCCAGGTCGCGAGAGTCATCGCGCACACACACATAGACATGCATATCCGTGTTTATGTAAAATTCCATTTCCATCTCCATCTCCAATCATATTTGTCCAACTGGCACATTATTTACGTTGTTAATTATATATGCAGCAATATTAACGTACAACATCTCTTGTTTGCGCACGTCCGGACCGCTGCCACGGCTGGTCCTAACCAACCCGAACCCTCTTCATCACCCGCGCGTGCTTCCCGGCCGAAACGGTCAGTGCCGCATTCATGCCCGGCCAGAGCGGACGCGACCTCTCATTGGTGTCGGCATTGATTGCGGCGTGCCGGCAGAGAGAGCATCGCCCGTGCCGCTTCCGGGTGCACGTGGTTGCTTCGCGTTCAAAGGTCGCGATAGCCGGCTACAACATGCGCGATCTCTTCCAGTAGTAAGTTCTTGGGAGTCCGTGCTATAGCTAGCTGTCCTCCCCCAACTCGTCAATCTCTTCCAGTAGTTCTAGTACTCCATCGCGCGATCCATCGACAAGAAGGCGGGAAAGTTATGGTATACTACTCGGTTTGCGGTGAGTGGCATGCTGAGAGACCGTGTGGGGTTGAGCCGTGGAGGAGGGTGAGACACGAACACGAAAGATGTGATTTAGACGTTGGTTTTGCTCGATGGCACGATCCAACGAAACGAAACATTGGTTTCTCTCCGTTTCCATTTTTTCTTCGGAAAAACGGAAACTTTTCCACTCCATTTTCATTCCTATTCCAAGGTTCCCCCATTACAACATTCCATCAAATACAAGGAAAAACTAACACGCATGCTGATGCATCTCAATGATTCACAGATCATAGCCAATATTTACTTCACAACTAAAGAAAAAAGTTGTGAGAGCGTGTACGATAGAAAAACTACTGATGGGGTCACTACGACTTAAAGCCTAAACCATAAACATGATTTAATTTCCTGGCCAGGTAGAACCTGTCGAAGGAATGTGCTAGAGAGAGATTCTTTAGTGAGAATGTCAGCAACAATAGAAGCAGCACTCTTTGGTTCTCCACCTTCTGGTACCTCTTGTTCCATAGCACTTTCCATGCCGGGAAGGAAAGACGGCTGGCACGCTCGGATCATACGATGCTTTTGTGCAGTTCCACTAAAATCAACATGAGCATCCCTGATGGCAAATATATTGAAGAAGTGTGATTAGTATAATAGTACTGGCACTAGTTCATGAGACATAAACTCATCACAAATAGAAGCCGGTAGAAGCAGAGAAAGATCAACATGGAGATGGAGCTACGGCAATGGAGCAAGCCGGCTCCAAAAGGAAGATGGACTACCTGGGATGTCGGGCTGTAGCTAGAAGGGAGGTTGGGACGCGGTATCGGCCCATACCGCGGTGACCCCCGATTGGGACGCACCGACTGTGGGTTTTCTCCCTCACCGATGTCGACCGTGTCTACGTAGAACATTGTTCCCTTCCCCCAACTGCGGGATCAGGCCCGTCGTTCTATGCTTGTGAAGAGAGAAACCTAAGCAAGCAGGCTTGTAGCTTAGGCTCCTGCTAGTGTATATATAGTGGTTTTCTTTTTCTCTCCATATCAACCATTTTATATTGCGTACGTGTCATTCAAGAGTGAAATGATGGTTGCTTCTTCCGACTAACTTACTGTGTGTTTTGACTACTCCTTAGTGGCCCCTCCACGTACTCCCCCTACGTGTATGCAACAGTCACACATACACATGGAAGCAAAAATGCGTGCGACGCCCTTATGCATGCATGTCCGAGCACACGACGGAACACACACGATCACGCTCAAGTGCTCAACCTACATGTGCATGCACACACACATACTCAGTCAGGGTGAGCTAGTGACCGTATGAACACCGAAAAATATATATATTGAGCGCAATGAGCGTATTATGAAGTCCACTGACCGTATTTTTACAAATATACAGTGACAGACAGTGTATTTATCTCGTTTGAAATTAAGCCATATTAACCGGAGAGGAGGCAGCATGGACTAGCATTACTTTGATGTGTCCCGTCAACTTGCCGAACAAGGAGAAGCTTGCGCGTGGTGGCTCGCGGGACAAGGGGAAACTTTTGACTAATGCAAGCTCTCCCTCGCTTAGGCGGTGGACGTGCAACAGTGAATTTGGTGTCAGATTGCCAGAAGCATACACTATACTACTAGTGCTATTATTGTTCGACTTCCCGAACAGCCAAGCGCAAAGTTTACTAGTACTACTACTATAGTCCATAAAGGTACGTACTATACTAGTACTAGGAACCGGATGGAGGAGCGTCTGCACTCTTATTATAATTTTAAAAATGTGATAAAGCAATCTTCAACACATTTGGTTCTCTTCGAGGGTCCTCGCATATGATAATGGAAGTTGATTGCATGGAACACTCGCCACAATTCTCACTTAATTCTGGCTCATATCCTGTTACAAATAGTAGCGCTCAGTAATATTTCCTCTTTTTTTGTTATTCAGCATGTAAACAGGTCAGCAAACCTTGCGGCGCATCTTTGTGCGAACCATGCTTGCTACACTTTGAATGTGGCCGAGAGCTGGCTTGATGAAACACCTCGCTTCCTACTTCTTTTTTTTGCGGGGTACCTCGCTTCCTAGTGACCAGTGTCTTGGCTGATCGTCCTAAGAATGCTTATATATGAATAAAGCTCTCTCATTTACCCGCAAAAAAGATTACGCCATATTAACCGGACAGGAGGGAGTATGGACTAGCACTACTTTTTGGTGTGTCCCGTCAACTCGCAGAATGAGGAGAAGCTTGCAGGACAAGGTGAAGCTCGCTTACACCTTTTGACTAATGCAACCTACCCTCGGTGGACATGCATCAGTCCATTCGGTGTCAGATTGTCAGAGGCATACACTGTAGTACCCAACATGCGGAGTACCATCATTATTCGACTTCACGAAGGGGCGAAGAGCCAAGCGCAGTAGTACGCATACTTGGTTTTGCACCTTCATACTACTCCACCCTCCGTCACAGTTTATAGGGCGGCTTCATTATGATGCATTTTTCTCAATGCATTTCCACCACCAGAGAGACTTTAGACGCGTTTGGTATAATGCTCAATTAATTAGGGTGTGGTAACCACAATCAAGTCCACAATATTCTCTCCATGTACTGTACTACTACGGTGTGCATGCATGTGTGTACCCGGGGTGGAAGCACTGCATGCATGTGTGCACGCGTTATTCCCTCTAGTAATAGACGCCGTGCTATAACTACCAATGCTATTTTTCAGGCGGATCGCTAGTCGCCTTGGTCCCACAGATTTTTTTTCTTTTTTCTGAAGCGTGCTATATAAACAGTGACGGATGGAGTAGTATGAGCGGATTCAAAGAAGAGCGTATTGATGGTTACTTCTTCAGAGCAACTTATAGTGGGAAAGGTGGGGCTTATGATTTGACTGCTCATTACTCACTATTAATGCGACGCAACGACCGGGCTGAGTCTCCCATGCGTTTGTGCACTACCCCCTCGGTTCTTAAATATACTCCGGAGTATTTGTCTTTCTAGAGATTTCAACGAGTGACTACTCTCTCTCCCTCAAATATTTGTCTTTTTAGAGATTTCAAATGGACTGGCACATATGGATGTATATAGACATATTTTAGAGTGTAGATTCACTCATTTTGCTCCGTATGTAGTCACTTGTTGATATCTCTGTTAAGACAAATAGAATATTTAGGAACGGAGGGAGTACACATATGAAGCAAAATGAGTGAATCTACACTCTAAAATATGCCCGTTTGAAATTTGCAAAAAGACAAATATTTAGGAACGAAGGAGTATAATTTTGTGCATGGCACATTGACCCGGATGATGAAGAGGCTTCTGGCAATGCTATCAAGCTTCCATCATTTGTTTACATAATTGACGTACAACAAAAATTATTTTCCAGCGACATGAAATTGTACAATGGTGTGAGCTTTCAGCTTTTGTTTCACGTGTCTTGCCATCGATGCTCTTTCGGAAACAATAAAAAACTAACTTCCTTGCTAATGCATGTCAATTATTAGAAGATCAGAGCTAATAATTACATCACAACTAAAGACAAAGTTGTGAGAAGGTGTTAAATTAAAATTGATCCATGCTTTCATTGGCAGCAACGTCCCCCAGCTTTGTCTAAATCAACAAGGCATGTTGGGAAAAAAGTAGTTGTCTGGAGCATGCAACATTCCGATCATTTTGTGCAGTTCCACTAAAATAGAGTTGAGCGTCCCTGTTCCAAAGATATCAAGTGTGGTTACGATAATAGAGGACTGCTGATGAAACAATAAACACACAAATAGAAGTCGGTCACCTTTGCAGTCTCTCTTAAGACTAACTAGTTGGAGAAGATTAGGCTCGGAGTTGGATGAGGAGGATAGAGCAAAACCAATCTCCCTTTGTGCAGTCGCACTGAAATGTAGAGACGTTGTCCGTGTGACATTTTAGTACAACTGCACAAAACACTCTTATAAAAAAAGTTATTTGTGTAGTTCACCAAAAGGTCGCAATAGCAACGACGTGAAATGGATAGCCCTGTTTGCAAAAAAGAGGTAGAAAGGAAACAATTACTGGCCAATAACAGTTGATGACACATGCGACGACAAAAAAGAAGCATATTCCTTGTCCTAAGGGAAGATAACAACACGGTTGTGTTTGTCTAAAACGGTGTGAGGACGAGAACGCAATATGGAAAGTACGCCGGATGAGCGACGTTTTGGGCAAAGAACTATGGAAGATCCACATGCAGTGACGTGGGAAAACGGGCAGTGGAGCAAGGCCGGAGGGGATACCTAGAGGTCGTCGGGGTGTAACTAGGTGAGCGGTGGTGGGCGGAATCTGCGAGCAGGTGGCGTAGGCCCTGCCGCGCCGGAGCTTGGTCACAGAGAACGGCATGTACCGCAGATCGGGACGTGCTGCCTCGGCGCCGTCGAACGGAGAAACAATGCACTTCCTCCCTTTCCCCCGGCGGACGGGATGCGGCCGGATCAGTGACCAACGGTGATAGAGAGAGAGAGGCCACCGCACTCCCTTTCCCCCGGCGGACGGGATGCGGCCGGATCAGTGACCAACGGTGAGAGAGAGAGGCCACCGCACTCCCTTTCCCCCGGCGGACGGGATGCGGCCGGATCAGTGACCAACGGTGAGAGAGAGAGAGGCCACCACACTCCCTTTCCCCCGACGGACGGGATGCGGTCGGATCAGTGACCAACAGTGACAGAGAGAGAGGCCACCAGAGCCTTGTGTGAGATACTATGAAGAGCGGACTACCTTTTCCTCCATAAAAATCGTTTTATATTCTGTGTACGTGCCATTCAGCGCTATAACTTTATTTAAAAATAACGCGGCAATGCGTCAAGTCGAACTTTGTTTCGTGCACGCGTGGTACACAACCTCCCTAGGTAAACAACCGCTACAGGCGTTCAAATTAGCACGTGGGCTGCCATTTCGTAAAGAAATGAGCTCCACCATGTACCCGTGCGGGTGTGGCTGGGCACAAAGCATGAGTATGTGCATGGTGCACCTATTGTCTTCTTGTATACGTACACCACCTTCATGGGGTTGTGTGAGAGAGATACAAACCTAGAGAGATATAGTGTGTGGGTTCTTGAGAGTTTTTTTTGTGGGGGGGGGGGTCAATCAAAGAATTTAACATATGCAATGTGTGTGAAATAGAGTCCTGGATATAACATATATATAGGGGCGATCCGCGAGAAGAGAGTGGAGGTATCATCGGCTTGAGGTGTCCATATAATCAAAGAGAGGGATGATGTGTGTGTGTGCGCGCGCGATTAATAAAGAGTGCCATCGAATTTTTGTGTGCCCACATCAAAAATATAGAGTGGTTGGCCTACTAGAACATGAGATGGGACATGTGTAGTTTGTCTCTGTGGCATGGATACCTACCTGCAGCGCTCGACTATCGGTGTGTTGTGGGGGAAGAGGGAGGCCCAATTAACTATAGAGGTACAATGGCTTGTATATGTGTGGAGGAGGAGAGAGGCCTACCTCATGTATTAAGGAGATCGATTTGCCTCATGTATTAAGGGAGAGAGACAGAGCTAGAGTGTTGGGGGGGTGGTAGTGGAGTTGCTTCTAACAAATGGTGGGATAGGCTGGCTAGACAAACGGAGGGCACGCCCGCAATATCAATAAGAGAGGAGATGGATGCTTGTTGTCTGTGCACATGCGTGTGAGAGACGGGTCAGGAGGCATGCACAAATGATGAGGGGGGACGATGTGGCTGTGGTAAGCAGACGTAACTACATAGGAAGATCAATCGCCCTTTGTAAGAGAAAGGAGAGACATAAGTTGTGAGGTACGTCGATCGATGGGGGGTAGTCAAAGTCGATCTAGGTATATATTGGGAGATCGATCAGTATACATGCATGTGTGTGTTAGAAGCAAATGAGGCACGAGGAGAAGGATAGAGAGAGAGGGGTGCATGTAGGAGGTGGTACGAGAGGCATACTATATCGAGGGGGAGGAGTGTGCGAGTACGAGAATGATGAAAAGGGTGGTGGGAGTGAGGCATGGACGGTGACAAGAGAAGAGGGGAAGCTTGTGTTTGTACTAGGCACACCTGGCTAGAGAGGCATATCGATCGATGTGTGCCGTAAAGAAGGAGCTGGGGGGCCTACACACACCATGGGTGAACGACCTAAAGTGAAAAACAAATTTGCGCGATGGAGCTAGAGAATGCTGAGGGAGGGTGAGAGGGATGCGGGTGTGTGCATGCACAAGAGAAAGTTAGCGCTAGCTACAAAGATAAGAGGGTTGTGTGGGTGTAAAGGACGAATAGAGATCATATATATTTCATTATAAAAAGCGAATTCAGATATTTGAAGAATTTATCATAGTGTTTCAAACTGACGAATGTGTGAATATATATAACAGTGATACACATGGTGTGGTTATGAACATGGTATACTACATTTAATATGTTTTATCTCTACTCTTATAAAAAACGGAGTTGTTGATGATGGTGTGCCTGCCATCCTGCATTATAGGCCGTCTGATTTATATCTGACGGATAGCAAGGAAACTATGATGGTTGAAGTTGGCAACAATCATGATTGTAGATTCTTATTGAAGTAGAGAAACGAATTCAAATTTAGTTCAAATTGCAGTGGTAGTATAGACATTTGGAATGCACTAAAATGTTGGTATGAGTAGGTTACATGCATTATACAGCAAGCAAAAAAATTTAATCGGACATAACATGGATTCATACTCCCTCCTTCCATCTATATAGGGCGTAATGAGATTTTTAAGACCGCCTTTGACTATTGACAAGATTAATAGTACATGACATGCACAATGTGAAATTATATCATTGAAAGAACCTTTCACAGACGAATTTAACAGTGTGCTTTGCGTAAGTTGCATGTCATATATCATTGCTCTAATAGTTGGTCAAAGTTAGCACCAAAAAACGCATTAGGCCCTATATAGATGGAAGGAGGGAGTAGCTTTGAATAGCATTTGTATAGTAAAACGGGGCAAGACTCTCTCTTTGTGTGGTGTGAATAGTTTTATTTTTTCGTTTTCTTATTGGTTGAGGGAAGTGCGAATTGATTTGGAACATACAAGTACAATATTACTACACGTTAGGCTTGTCCCTAAAATACAACCCGCGTCTTGTTATATCCTGAAAATTCAGATATCGTGCTCCCAAAACTAGCGCCTTCACAACCCGCGCCTTGCTATCCCGAAATTACAACGCGCGCAAAAACTCCCTCCAGCTGCCAAATCCCGACACGCGAAATCCCCCTTCTAACCCTGAGCCGGAAGGGCCACTAGTTCAAATCGGTGGGGGGTATTTTTGTAACATGCACTACATTTTGGACAAGCGCATTCCTAAGTCATGCTTCACCCGCTCCCATCGCCCCCTTTTCGCCATTCGAAATCCCAGGCCACCATAACCTCTCCACTCCAGCCGTGAAACCCCACCCTCCTCCGTCCGCCATGTCACCACTACCCCGCCGGAGCCTCTTCCTCGACGACATCGTCCAGCGCAATAGCTCGACGTCCCTCGTCCACCTCCCCGGATGAGGATCTGTCGTCCACCTCGCCGTCCCGCCGGTTCAGCCGCCCTGTCCTCCACCTCCAAGGAGCTGCTCCGATGATCGCCTCGTCTATCGCGGCTGCTCTGACCCCACAGCGCCGCCTTAACCTTCTCCACCGGAACCGCAGCATCCTCACCGACTCCTCGGACGAAGCCGAGGCCTACTCGGCACCACCAAAGATGTTGTACACTCATCGCATCGCACCTTCTCCGTAACTCTACCTCCCAACGCCGACGGTGTTCCATCCCGCACCCCCATGGAGCGGCTACCTTGAAGCCGGCGCCGCGGGTGACATCTCCACGGTGGCTCTCCCCCAGTGCGAGGCCCCTTCAGCGGCAGTGTCCATACCAGCCGGATCTACTGCTGCTGCTTCGACTCTCGCTCGATCGCTCGCTCGCCCAGCTGCTGTTGCTGCTCTCCCCCTCGCTCGTGCTGCTGCTCTGCTTCGATTAAGCCACACTTCAGTCGACTGAATCGACTTTTGGGTTAGTCGATTTTCAGGGGTTGGGGGGCTCGCCGGAGTTAAGGAAGAACCACCCGCAGCGGGGACGGGGGCTCGCCGGAGAGGTACCCCACTATCTATCTTAGGGTTCAGGGTGGGGGCGGGAGGCCTAGAGGGCTGGCCAGGGCGGCGGTGGAGAGTTGTTTCGGGGCGGCGAGGCGGCGCTGGGGCCGGCGGTTCGGCCAGTGGTGGATGGTGGCTCAGGGGGGTGCAGGTTGAAGATGAACTGCAGGCCCTCCCTAAACTACATGTCAAGTGCCTCTCTACTACCATTGCGTTCAGTTTCGAAAGTAGCATTCAGATTCCATAGTAAATTTCAGTTTCGACAGTTAAGTTTAGAGTCAATAGTTTTTACCTCATCTGTTGTAGTCAGGTGGTTTTTGGTGATGTTAATTTTACATCCATTTTACATCATCTATTGGAGATGCTATTAGAATCCCACTTGAGATGGACGATGTTTGTCTTGTGCTGCTTCAGCCTTGACGTCTTACGGCTCACCAGAGCTGCTCCAATGACAGAACGATCCGTCGCAACAGAGCAGTGCCCTGGACGCCATCTACAGATTCCTTAGATCTTCCTCCACACCTTCGACAGCCACCTCTGCCTCAACTGCTTCAGCGAACAACCCAATGATGCTGAAGTCGACACGGCTACGGCAAAGAGGTTGTACACTTGTTGCATCACTTATTACTATACATTCACGTCGATCCATTAGGGCTATTTTGGTTCAACGGAAAAATATCGATCCACTGGTTGTTACGATCACTCTAAATTTCTGCATGCTCTCCTTACATAATCTCACCATATTTTTTTTGTATGCATGTCAGATATTGTACACAGTCATGCTAAACATGTAGAGAAAAGGAGAAGAGTTTTGCGCGGCAATACAATGTCATGCAGACATCGCTCCATGGTGGTTTCAATGGAAAACCCTCCCCACCCCTCTCCAAATTGTAATCCAGAGGAAGATATCTGTTCTAAGGCGGATTCGGACTCCGCTGACCACTCCTATTTACCCCCCAAGGTGTTTTCTCAACCTTGGCATGATGATGTTAGTCATATCACGCATATGTTGCCTTGCAGTGCCTACTTTTGACATCATATATGTCATCTGCTTAGTTTAGACATGTTCTGTAATGCCACCTGTTTAGTTTCTATATCATACATGGGAATTATGCAATCTCATGTCTTTTAGCCAGCCATAATATATGTGAAATGTGCAATGCCATCCTGTTTAACCAGGCATCATATATTTGAATGATATATTGCCCATCCTTTTCTTCATTACATTTCCATTTGTCGACAATGTTTATACATTAAACTACTCTTCCTGTGAATCAGCCATTTGGGTGGGAGATCGAAAAATCTGGAGTGAAAAAACAAGGCCTTCAGAGCAGACAGTGCTACCTGTCGAAGCAGATCTCTTGTTGGTCTCGATAGCGCTCTAACTTGGCATAGTTATACTGCTCTTATCATGCATACGGTGTCTTGCATTGCATAGTTTAGACATCATATACACAATATTCAACACCATGTTCTTAGTTCAGACATCATATCGAATGCCCTCTATTTAGCATATAAATCACATATGTGAATTAAATGATGCGATCCTGATTACTTAGATAACATGTAGGTGAATTATGTCATGCGATCAAGTTTAGTTATTCATCCTATCTTTGAATTATGTTATGCTATGCTATCCAGTTTAGATAGACATCATATATGTGAAATTATGTCATGCTATTGTCACATCCATAGTTCTGGTATGACCTAGGCTAGCCTTCTTGTGAGCATCATGTTTAAATTTCATTTAAATTTGAAAAGGGGATTTGTGAAACCCTCAGGAATCATTTCTGGAAATAACCCAGATAAAAATTGCTCCAAAAAGGTCCAAGAAAATGATCATGTTGTTCTCTGAAAATATTGGTTAGAGGTTAACTTCAAACAAATATTTTTAGGAGCTCATAAATATTTATTTTTGCCATTTGGAATTAATGCAATAATTATTTTCATTCGATATATATATATGATATATTTATTTATATATGTCCAATAATTCCGATTTTTATGCAAGGGGTTCTGGAATATTTCAACTAGCTCCTACAATAAATTTCAGAAGAAAATGAATTGATTTAGTATTTTACTAAATCAGAAAAGAAGTTACAGAAATAGAAAAAAAATAAGAAAAGGAAAAAAGCTTACCTATGCTTACCTGCGGCCTGGCACTGTGCAGCCCAGGAGCTGGCCCAGCCCACCACCGCTGCCAGTCATCCCCCTCCTCTTGCCAGAAGGCAGAGGAGAAGCAGAGCACGCCCCAGCGCGAGCGCGCCACGCCGGCAGCAGCCTGCCTGCATGGCTCCCCCTCGACGCGCCTAGACGACGCCACGGAGACGCCCCGAGACCCCTCTCTGCTCTCCCTCACTCGCTGCTCTCTCTCCCCTCCCCTGTCTTGCTCTCTTTCCACCACCGCGCACGCTCGTCGCCGCCACTCGCCGTTGTCACACTCACCGCCTCCCCCTCGCGCTGTCGTCGTGCCCACGAGCTCCGCCCCGCTGCCTGCTACCTCTCCGTCGAGTCACGCGACGTGGGAAGCCCTGGAACGCCGCCACCGCCATCGTCTTCAACCTCCAGTGCCCGAGATCGCCTGCAACACCACGTTGCCGTCCGGCCTCCCCCGATCTCACTGACGCCACCAAACGACGCAGGGTGAGCCCCTCTTTGTTTCGCCCTAAACCCGTCGCCCCACATGTCCTCCAAGCGCTAGCGCTGCCGTGCCCGAAGCTCGCCGCCGCACAGCCATGTCGTCGCAGTCGTTTCTGACACTGTAGCCCGCGGGCAAGCACATCAACATGCTCAGCATCCCTCCACGAGCCCGTAGCCACCAACGGCTTCCCCTCACGAGCTCCGTAGCACTGAACCCGCCGTTCCTGTAGCTCCGGCCACCGCCATGGTTGCCGTGGCCATCGTCTCCGGCCACCCCACGGCCTCCCGTGTCTCCCACTGGATGCGCGCGAGCCTGGGCATCGCGTAGGTGGTCTCCGCGCCGGAAGGCGAATTCCGTGCCCCTCCGTCGCGTTCTGCCTCGCTGGCGGCTAAACGCTGGTGGGTTGACTTGGTTTGACCCCCCCCCCCCCCAGTTGACCAGATTTGACCCGTATGGGTCAATGACATGTGGGGCCCGGCCTTGTTAATTTTAGTTTAGGATTAGTTTAATAACTAACTAACCATGTTAACTAACTGTGATACTGACGTGTGGACCCCACACGTCAGGCTTGACCTGGTCAGCCCCGTTGACTCGCTTACGTCATGCTGATGTAGTGCTGACGCAATATATCATTTTCTGGTTTATAAATAAATCAGGAAAATCCAGAAAATGATATAAACTTCTAAAATTCATAGAAATTCAACCGTAGCTCAGATTGAAATAAGTTATATATGAAAATTTATTAGAAAAATTCAATCTATCCATCTGTACCAGTTTCATGCATGTTAAACCAACTTATACTTGTTGTATAGGTGAAAACATATAAATGGCATTTATAAAGACTTAGCTTGGAGTTGCATTTGAATTCTTGGTTCAAATAGACTTCATCCAAATGAATGCTAGCTGCATTAGCTCAAACAACATCACATCTACATGCCATGTTCATGCATCATATTGTTGCATATGATTGTGTTTTGATTTGTCGACACCGTTCCTGCTCGATAGGTCCTCCTCCGGACACCGATCCAGAGTACCTGTCAGTGGAGCAGTGCCCCCTCTGTTGATCTACCAGGCAAGCAAACCCCCCTTTTCATTCCGATACAATCCTACTCTCTCGCTCCTTCTCTCATTTTTTGCATTATGACAACAATGATTCAACTGCTACTTTATGCTGCGGTAGTTGAATCCATTCCTCTGCATGACCTGTCATTGCCACAGTAAATAGTTAAACCCACTAGCATGTGTAGGAATTGATTGAGCCATGTTGTGTTCCTACCATGGATTGCCTGCTATTGCTTAGAGTATGTCAGGTATGATTCATCAGGAATGAATTGGAATGTTACAATATGTTCTGGTGTTGAGAGTTAACCGTGTGAACACGATTTGGTAAAGGTAGAGGTGAGAGGCCATGTAGGAGTACATGGTGGGTTATCTCACTGGAACCGTCCTTAAGCACTGAGTTCCGTGTATGTTGTCCAATGACTAGCTACTACCACACATTGGAATTCTTAAGTGCCCCTCTCGACTTATTAGCCAACTTGATCTCTGTCTAGGAGTTGCAAATAGTTTCTGGTGTTTGTAGGTAGTGTTAGTAGTCTACCAAGTGGCACTCGGCCAGGTGGGCTTGGGACAGACTAGGCACAAGCGGCACGGTGTACCAAGCATAGATCCATCCGGCGAGGTGGGCTTGGGAACCCTGCACACATCGTTTGGGGCCGTGAGCGACACCCCGGCTGGATCGCCTTGTGGATGGAACCCGAATAGGCAATAAACCTGGACTAGAGTCTTGTGTGGTTAGTCAGGTCGCGGGCGACTCCCTCGCCAGGCTTCCGCTTGAAGGTTGCCGAGATACATGACGTGTACATGGCGGTAAGTGGCGAAAGCGTGTGTGAAGAAGTACACCCCTGCAGGGTTATCATGATCTATTCGAATAGCCGGGTCCGTGGTTATGGACTTCTTGGATGCTTACGTGGTACATACACAACATAAAGTGGATACCCTAAAATGCTCAAGACAAGTGTGAGTGCTATGGATGGCCTTCTCATAGAGAGACGGGGATGAATCCATAGTAGTGTATTGATGTGGTGATTAGTGGACTCGTGTGCGCTGCCTCACCTCAAAGAAGTTTCTCGTTGTCGTAGAACAGGATAGCCACTGAGTCAAAGCTGGCTTGCTACAACTAAACCCCACATTA
The DNA here is from genome assembly GCF_018294505.1 of Triticum aestivum. NCBI lineage: Eukaryota > Viridiplantae > Streptophyta > Magnoliopsida > Poales > Poaceae > Triticum > Triticum aestivum. The sequence continues at coordinate 644,487,405 of NC_057812.1, forward strand.
CCTTCTTGATACAAATGCATGTATGATAGGATCTGATGTAAGTCTTGTTGAGTACCTTTGTACTCACATTTGCTTTATTTTTGTTTTGCAGGTGAGACATCTGTCTCACTAGTAGTACCACTTGGTCTTCGACGAGTAGCTTGTTACCTCAGCTACGATCTTGTCCCCTTGGGAGGGACTTGTAGATAGTCAGGCTTCTAAGCCTTTTTCTTTTGTAGTTGTCTGTACTCAGACATGTAATGCTTCCGTTGCTTGTATGCTCTGAATGATGGGTCATGTGACCCCTGTTTGTATTTAATGCTATGTGGCTCTTCTGGGCCTTATTCTATATGAGTTTGCATTATGTTGTGATGCCATGTTGTACAACACATAGTTGCATGTTATGCGTACGTGTGACGTGTATTGCTATGTGTGGGATTCGACAACCTAGTTGTTTATACTTGGTAGCCTCTCTTATGGGGAAATGTAGTCTAGTGCTTCCACTGAGCCATGGTGGTCCGCTACAGCCCGGTTCACCGGAGTCCTGCTAGCCCAGCACTACTGCTCCGGAACACTTAGACTGGCCGACATGTGATTAACTTCGTTCATGTGTCTGTCCCTTCGGGGAAATGTCACGCGGTGACTTCCGGAGTCCTGCTAGCCTGCTACAGCCCAGATTCGGAGTCCTATTAGACCAGTTGCTATAGCCCGGATTCACACGCTGATGACCGAGATGCTCAATGTTGTTTCATGTATGCCTGTCCCTGTAAGTCAGTGCCACTTTGGGTTCATGACTAGTCATGTCGGCCCGGGTTCTCTGTCATATGGATGCTAGTGATACTATCATATACGTGAGCCAAAAGGCGCAAACGGTCCCGGGCCATGGTAAGGCGACACCCGTGGGAATACCGTGAGTGAGGCCGCAAAGTGATATGAGGTGTTACATGCTAGATCGGTGTGACTTAGAATCGGGGTCCCGACAGCTATCTGTTTTAGTTAAACAATATACATGTCAACTATTTCATGCCCTCTTTTTTCCACACTATCTATTGCATCTGTCTCTCATACAATGTCTGTACATTCAACTATGTTTCCTGTTTATCAGCCATTTGAACTGGAGCGGGTGATGCCAGTATCTAGCGGACTAAAAACAGGGTCTTCAAATAAAACAATGCAACTGGTGGAGATAGCACCCTGGTTGTACATGCACAAAAACCAGCCCTACCACACATAACCCAAACTCTCGCAGATTGTACCCCTACTACGATGGACAGAGAACCAGCTTCACCCAATCTAACCACTACTAGGAAAACGGCTATAGATGAAATGGTCACACGTGGTGCGCCATTAGAATATAGCAATGGCGCACCACATACAGGTACGCCATTAGTAATATATTACTAATGGCGCACCTGGTGTGCGGTGCGCCATTAGATGTTTTGGAAAATAAAAATAAAAACAAAATTTGTTACTAATGGCACACCGTGGGTGTGGTGCGCCATTACTAGTTGACATAGTAATGGCGCACCACACCCATGGTGCGCCATTAGAAGTTTTGAAAAAAAAAAGTAAAAAAATAAAAAAAATTGTTAGTGATGGCGCACCAGTGGACAGTGCGCCGCCATTACTAAGTTTTTTTCAAAAAAAATTCAAATTTTTTTATATTTTTTTTCAAAACTAGTAATGGCGCACTGTGGGTGTGGTGCGCCATTACTAGTTTAACTACTAATGGCGCACCACCACACGGTGCGCCATTACTAGTTGGCCCGGCTTCCACCGAATGCAACCCCCCACCCCCCTGTGGACCGCCTTTTCAGTTTAAAAAAATAAAAAAATGATAAAAATGTCAAAAAAATAAAAGAAAATAAGTTTGCCATGTGATATGTGGTCTAGTTGTTGGGAAAATTTACAAATATAAATTTCGACTTTATTTGCAAAATCTCTCTGGAAATTTGTAAAATGGGCATAACTTTTGCATACGAACTCGGATTAAAAAGTTTTATATATGAAAAATCATCTACTCGAAAAGTTACATCCGAATTTAACCGGGGGAACCCCGTTAAACATTTTCAAAATCCCCAAAAACCTAACACAAAAAATTTACGGGGCTTTCAAGATCTAGAGGCAAAAAAATTCAAAAAAAAAGGTTTTGAATTTTTTTTAATTTTTATTTTAAAAAAATGATACGTAATATGACCGGGAAGTTTGAAATGTTTTTCAAAATTTCATCATAGTCATGAACATGAACAAAGTCCTAGACATCAACAAGGTATAATAGGATTGATATGCTAGATATATCAACAAGTGCATGTGAAGTGAGCTGTTGCTGGGGTTGGATAGAACTCTGAAGTTAAGCGTGTTTGGGCTAGAGTAGTGTGAGGATGGGTGACCTTTCGGGAAGTTTGACCATGGAGTGCGATTTGACTTGAGATTAAGCATATTGACCTGAGATTAAGACATAATGACCTGAGATTAAGAAAAAAACGAAAAAAAATTGAAATTTTTTGAAAGAAATTAAAAAGAAATTCTGAAAAAAAATTGAAAAGAAATTGTTACTAATGGCGCACTTCTATGTGGTGCACCATTAGTATACCAGATACTAATGGCGCACCGTGGGCCATACTAATGGCGCACCAACGGTGCGCCATTAGAATACCACATTCTAATGGCGCACGACAGGTGCGCCATTAGAAAAAATTCTAATGGTGTGATGCTAGTGGCGCACCAGTAGTGCGCCATTAGTAGCGAAAATAGGTGCGCCACTAGCAGCCCTTTTTCTAGTAGTGAACCCCAACCCCATCCGATAGTAACCTAGTTCCTGTTGACACAGCACCATCTCCACCACAGAGCTCCCAAACAAGAGCAGTTAGTAAGGCAGCTCCAGTGCCCATAGGGCCAGTACTATCACGGTGAACCCCAACTCCACCAGTTAGTACGCCTATTCATGTGGAGGAAGCACAACCAGCTAGTCGTAGTTTAGCATCTATCGCATTTGATGTTGTTAAATCGTATGTGCGTATCTTCTCATCTTGGAAATATTATACTGAAGATGAAGAAAATGCCAGTTGCAGGTGTTCGTCTAGGAGTTATGTGTAAGTAATGTTATTCATGGCAATTACTTTGCTTCGTCCCATACATCCTACCTCCATGATGGTTATAATACAGCAAATTTTCCCATTTTTCTCTATAGAGAAGGACCGATTTGGAAACTCAGGATGAGGTAACCTATGCTAATACCTCTACTATCTTCAAGAATGCTTGGTGGTAGTATCGGAATTAGCTGAAGAAAACATACTTCACTGGCAAAGAAACTCATCAAATTCCTTTACGTTCTCCTGAGACACATTTACTGGACGATGACTGGGAACGCCTTGTTCTATACTGGTCCCGAACCAAGAATGTGGTAAGGTCTATGAGCTCATTTTCTATTTTTAAGTATTATATTTTTGCGTCTTACTGTACTCTGTTCATGTAGAACAAGTGCCTAAACCAGAAGAATAACTGTTCTAATTTAAGATTCCATTGCTACCATAGGACATAGGTATATGTTTGTTTGATGCTTTTATTATGTACTAGTACTTGGCAATAGAAGACTTGGTAATTTAATCCTGTCCACCTTACTAATGAACTGGTTCACCGAAATGAGTTTCATATACTAGTACATGCTAAACTTGTTATGTGTCTGCTTGTTTCTTCTTTTAGAATGCTGACAGAATATTGGGGAAGAGTGCCTTATTAAGCAACGGTAAAGGAAGTAATGCAGATAAGGTTCAGGATAGTGACACATCCTGTCTTGGTTTAGTGTTGGAGTTACTGGCCACTACCGCTTGCACAAGCTATTCAAACTCACTGTCTGAATCAGTTCGATTTCTTGAGTCTCAACTACAAGCTGAAAGACATCGATCAGCTGTGCTGCGACAAGAAGCGGAAGGACTGCGGAAGTCCCTGGAGCATTCAGATGGATACTTTCTGGTGCAACAGCAAGCATTGGAGGATTTTAGCGCCAAACAGGACAAAGCTAATCAGCATGCTAAGCTTATTGCCAACATGGTGGATAGCCAGGATAACGTTTCTTGAGCTCTTCTGAAGTTGTTTCAGTTATGCTCTTGTTTTGGTGCCACGTTTATTTGCACTGGTGGCCAATTTTGACGGCCAGTGTATATGATATGCCGCTTTGTTCCCTATATTTGCACTGGTGGCGAACTTTGATGCCAGTGGATGTAATATGTGTAATAGTCGTGATAGCCTAGCATTAGTTGCTTTCTTATTTATTTCCTTGTTGTCTTGTTTATTTGTTTGCTTGTAGTCATTGCACTTCTTTTTCCGCGGTTAACTAGTGGCTGCAATAACCTATTTTTTAAAACTAGGCCACAATAACCATGGGCTAATATTTACTGTAGTGACACCAGGCCTCCTACAGGCCATAGAAACAGTAGGCCTTCTATGGGCTGTATCATCAATGGGCCTTATACGGGCCGTATGATCGATTGGCCAAACATGGGCCAATAACAGGCCGCATTATGGCCGTAAATGGGCTAGAGTTGGAATCGTCCATTCATGGGCCGACCGTAACAGGCCATCGTTAATAGGCCGTATTTGATGACGCTATGAAAATGGCCCAACGTATTAATGGACCACAAACGGTCCGACTGTAACCACGGGCTGAATTTGGCCCACAAGCAGAAAATGACAGTAACGGGCCGTAAGTAAACGAATGTTGGCAATGAGCCCAAGAATAAATGGGCTCTGACAAGGACGAAAGATAACATGGGCTGGAAACGGCCCAACGGAATAACGAGCCGTTAATGGGTATAAAGTGATACACTATTCATTACGGGCCAGTTTCACCACGGGCCATTAATGGGTGTAAAGTGATACACAGATCATTACGGGCCAGTTTCACCACGGGCCGTTAATAGGCCAAGAGTTACATAGGGCCTCATATGGGCCGAAAGACGTCATGGGCCATACATGGGCTAGAAGTGAAAACGGGCTGGAATCATATTGGATGGCCCAGATGACGCTACTGAGCCTAATTCGGATAGGGCGTAACGGGCCTTGGGTTAGCGGGTTGTAAATGGGCTATATGCGAACAGGCCGTTAACAGGCTTTCCATGGGCTGGCCCGCCACCTTTTGACCAAGTCAAACGGGCCGGCCTTTTCATAGGAATGGGCCTATGTTGGGCCGTGCCACGTGTCGACGTATCATAGGCGCCTTCCGTCCAATGAGTGGTTGACATCTGTCCCAACGATGAGCCGACACGTGTTTCCTCCAGCCAATGATGATTTTACATGTGGAAAATCCCCATTGGTCGGGGCTGTTAACGGGTTATCGGATCCAAAACCCGACCCAATAGCTTAATGGTGTTCCGTTACGGTGGATGCCACGTGTCGGTCACCCTTGATGAAAGCACTTCTATGACGCGCGATTTATCGTCATGGACGTGGACACTTCCGTGATGATAATTTTGGTAATGTCATGGAACACTTCTACGACAGCACAGGTATGACTATCTTGATTCTGTCATAAATTTGTCATGGATGTACATGCATGACAAAAAAAGCGACCTACTGTGACAAACACGTATCATCACGGAAGTGTATTTCTTTTGTAGTGCTTGCTTAAGGCGTTACTCTGTTTTCATTAACTTAATACTCTAGATGCATGCTGGATAGCGGTCGATGAGTGGAGTAATAGTAGTAGATGCAGGCAGGAGTCGGTCTACTTGTCTCGGACGTTATGCCTATATACATGATCATACCTAGATATTCTCATAACTATGCTCAATTATGTCAATTGCTCAACAGTAATTTGTTCACCCACCGTAGAATACTTATGCTCTCGAGAGAAGCAACTAGTGAAACCTATGGCCCCCGGGTCTATCTTCATCATATTAATCTCCTACTACTTAGTTATTTCCTTTGCTTTTTACTTTGCCTTTATTTTACTTTGCATCTTTATCACAAAAATACCAAAAATATTATCTTATCATATCTATCAGATCTCACTCTCGTAAGTGGCCGTGTAGGTGTCAACACTGTTTTGGTTGGTGCTCTTTCGATCATGGGTGATCGTCTAAAATGTATTCCCATTTATCTTGTATCCTTTGTAAGTCAATACAGTCGAAGATGGTCCCCTGGACAACGAGTACAGCTCTTCAGAAACACTGTTGACGCCTTTGTGACGTGTTTCCAACCAACTGCCGAAAGTCCTGATGTGTTCACATGTAATCCAGTGGTCACACTACTCCGAGTGTTTGGAGCACAGACTGTTGTGTTCATCAACATACGGGGTCACCAAGGTAGAGTTCTGTAGAACTGTGTAGTGTGATTGAGAATAAGAATGCTCATCCCTACATATTATTGAGTCCCCTCCAAGCGTGCCTTTTCCAGTCAGTCTCTGTCAGGACCCCGATTCCAAGTCACATCGATCTAGCCGGTAACACCTCATATCACTTTGCGGCCTCACGCACGGTATTCCCACGGGTGTCGCCTTACCATGGCCCGGAACCGTTTGCGCCTTTTGGCTCACGTATATGATAGTGTCGCTAGCATCCATATGACAGAGAACCCGGGCTGACATGACTAGTCGTGAACCCAAAGTGGCACTAACTTACGGGGACAGGCATACATGAATGAACATCGAGCATGTCGGTTAGCAGCGTGCGAATCCGGGATGTAGAACTGGGCTAGCAGGACTCCGGGAACCCGGGCTGTAGCAGGCTAGGCAGGACTCTGGATGTCATCGCGTGACATTTCTCGAAGGGACAGTGTCAGGACCCCAGTTCCAAGTCACATCGATCTAGCCGATAACACCTCATATCACTTTGCGGCCTCACGCACGGTATTCCCACGGGTGTCGCCTTACCATGGCCCGGGACCGTTTGCGCCTTTTGGCTCACGTATATGATAGTGCTGCTAGCATCCATATGACAGAGAACCCGGGCCGACATGGCTAGTCGTGAACCCAAAGCGGCACTAACCTATGGGGACAGGCATACATGAATCACGTCGAGCATGTCGGTCAGCAGCGTGTGAATCCGGGCTGTAGCACTGGGCTAACAGGACTCCGTGAACCTGGGCTATAGCAGGCTAGGCAGGACTCCAGATGTCACCACGTGACATTTCCCCGAAGGGACAGACACAGGAACAAAGTGAAACACATGCCGACCAGTCAAGTGTCCTGAGCAGTAGTGATGGGCTAGCGGGACTCCGATGAACCAGGCTGTAGCGGACTACTATGGCTTATGGAAGCACTAGACTACATTTCCCCATAAGAGAGGCTGCCAAGGATAAACAACTAGATTGTCGGATCCCACACATACCAAGCATTTCAATCATACACACAATATGCTCGATATGTGTAAATACAACATGGCATCACAACATAACTCTACAACACAAGTATTTATTCCTTAGGCTCCGAGGAGCGAGATATTACAAACATGGGTCTCATGACCCAATAATCACAGCATACAAATCAAGCACATGCGGAAGCTTAACATGTCTGAGTACGGACATCTACAAATGGAAAAAGGCTAAGAAGCCTGACTATCTACCAGATCCTACCGAGGGCACAAGATCGTAGCTGAGGTATCAAGCTAAATGTTGAAGTCCATGCGGAACTACTAGCGAGACTGAAGCCTCTCTGCGAAAACATAAATTAAGAAAACGTGAGTACAATTGTACTCAGCAACACATACATCAGAACTAGCTACATATGCATCGGTATCAACAAGGGGGGGTGGTGGAGTTTAACTGCAGCAAGCCAGCTTTGACTCAGTGGCTAACATGAACTACGACTGCCAGCAACTCTTTTGAGGTGGCGCACACGAGTCCACATATTCACCATTCAATACACCACTATGGAACTGCTCCCGTCTCCCTACAAGAAGGCCATCCATAGGACTCACACTTATCTTGAGAGTTTTAGAGTATCCACTTTCACTTGTCTATGAACTATTCAAGGGGTCCAAGTTTCCATATCCGAGGAATCCGGCTATCCGAATAGATAATGATAACCATGCAGGGGTGTACTTCTTCGCACACGCTCCCACCACTTACCACCATATACACGTCATGTATCTCGGCAACCTTCAAGCGGAAGCCTAGCAAGGGTGTTGGCCACGGCCTACCTAAACACTTAAGTCTCTAGTCCAGGATTATCGCCTATCCAGGTTCCATCCGCAGGGAGTCCGACCGAGGTTTCCACATACGGCCCCGAACGATGTGAACAGGCTTCCCGGGACACCAAACGGGCGCCCGGTACACCGTGCCACGGTGTATCTACCACAACATAGCCCTCCCCTAGGGTCAGCGCTACGCACGGCTGCCAACACATAACCTACGAACACCAGAAACTAGTTGCAACTCCTGGACAGAGTACTAGGGTGATTAAGAAGCCGAGAGGGTCAATTATGGATCCCAATGTGTGATAGTAGCTGTTCATGGATCACAGACACAGAGCTCAGTTCCTGAGGACGGCTGCAATGAGACAACCCACCATGTACTCGTACATCGCCTCTCACCGCTACCTTTACCAAAAATATAGTCACACACTTAGCTCACACACGGTAGGACATGTTCACACACCTCCGATTCATTCCCGATGAATCAGACCTGACGCAACTCTATGCAATAGCAGGCATGACAAACAAGCATGAATGAGTAGTCACATCAGGGCTCAAACAACTCCTACTGATGCTAGTGGGTTTCATCTATTTACTGTGGCAATGACAGGTCATGCAGAGGATAAGGGGTTCAACTACCGCAACAAGTAACAGATGAATCATTGTTGTCCTAATGCAATAAAAGAGAGTAGGAGCGAGAGAGTGGGTTTGTATCGGAATGAACAAGGGGGTTTTGCTTGCCTGGCACTTCTGAAAATATCATTGGGTCTTCATCAGTGTCAACGATCACAACGTCGGTACAACGTCTATCGAGAGGGGACGACCACCGGCAACAGAGAAGGAACACAATCAATGCAATGCACAACATGATGCATGACAACGACATGGAAATATGTTGTTGATTGAGCTAGTGCAACTAGCAACAGAATTAAATGAAGTTGGTTTGAACCCAAAGTTCAAACTCAAACTCCACATGTGGTTATTTAAATACCATTCATTTGATTTGTCCTAAACAGTGGCCTTAAGTTGTTCTAACATGCATGAAAATGGTACAGATGGATTCCTTGAATTTTTCTGATAATTTTTCATATATAATTTATTTCATTTGGAGTTACGGTTGAATTTCTATGATTTTTAGAAGTTTTGGGCATTTTCTGGAATTTTCTGAATTGTTTTAAAACAGAAATTAATTACTACATCAGCATGACATCGTCATGACGTCAGCAGGTCAACAGGACACGGTCCAGGTCAAACCTGACCAGTGGGACCCACTGGTCAGTGACCCAGTGACATTTAGTGTCACAGACACGTGGGGTCCGGTCAATAGGTGACGTGGCCAGGTCAAACTGACCTGTGGGGCCCTTGTGGTTAGTTAAAACTAAACAGAAACTAAACTAGGTTAATTAGAGAGGGGGGCCCATCCTTCAGTGAGCTAGGGGTTAGTTTAGTGGGGTCATTAGTGGCTAATGACAGTGCCACGTTGGCTTCGCCGGAGTTCCGCCGGCGGCGACCAAAACACGGCGGAGGGCTTCGGGATTTTGCTACGGGGGCCGGTTTGGCGCGCGGGAAGCATCTACGGGGAGCTAGCAGGGTGGCGCATCCAACGGTGGAAGCGGTAGGAGCTGGGGTGGCCTGCAGAGGCACCGGCGACGAGTGAGGCAGCGGCGGGAGCTCGGGTTGATGCGGGCGCGGGGCTGCAGGGTACGGTGAGGCCAGCTAAGGGGATCTACGGCCTCATGGTACATCTAGGAGCTCGCTAGGCTCGTCGGCTTGAGTGGAGCGGCACGGCAGCGCCATGCCCGGCGTCCATGGCGGACAGCGGTGCTTGATCGGTACGGTGGCTAGCGCGGCTACGGCAAGCGACAAGCCACGGGGACAGGGGAAAACGACGGAGGAGCTCACTGGGAGGTCGAAGCGCAGCTCAGTGGGCTTGGGGACGTCCTCGATGGCGCGAATCGACCGGCGGTGATCCACGGGTCCGAGGAGGAAGAAGAGCTCGGGGTCATCGTCACGGAGCTCCTGGCAGTGCCTGGATTGGTGCAGAGGACGCGGGGGTCGAGGCAGAACTCGTGGCATAGCTGGATGGGCGTGGGGAGGTCGATGGCAGTGGCGAACGGCGGCGGTGCATCCATGGAGGCTTCGGCCATGGCGGGGAATGGGCGAGGGGGAGAGCGAGGGAGGGAGAGATCGATCCACACGGGTCTTGGGGGGACGGCGTGGCGCGACGGAAGGCTCATGGCGCCCCGGGAAGCAGGAGGTGGCCGGGCACGCGCGTGTGTGCCGCGGGCACACGCCCTCCTGCCCACTGGCAGGAGGTGGAAGACGACAGAGAGGTGGAGGTGGTTTGGGCTGCTACAGTGGTGGGCCGGTTGGCCCACCAGGTAGGTTCTCCCTCTTTCTCTTTTAATTTGTTTTCTATTTTTCTGTAGTCTTTAGGGCTTTATTAAAAATACTTATACCCTTTCAAAAATCACCAAACTGAACATGCCCACTGTTTAGAATATATCCAACATGGAACATTTCATTTTATGATTACTTGGGCATTTAAAATATTTACTAGCATTTAAATGCCCAAATTCAAATAACATATGATTTAATCCAGTGACCATTGGATGACCTAGAAATTATTGCACCATTTTTGTCAGAGGTTTTAGACCAAGACAAAGATGATGAACATTTTTGAAGGGCATTTCAGGATCATTGAAAAATATTTTAGTAGCCCTAGTTGGATTAAGTGGTGCTGGGGGTTTCTGCCATCCCCATTTCAACTTTCAAACAAATATAGACATGATGCATGGATGCTTATGATACTAATTGCAATCAAATTCTAGGGCTGTGACAACTCGCCCCCACTAAACAAGAATCTCGTCCTGAGATTCAAGGCGTGAGGTAAGAAGACAGAGGGGATACAAAGCTAACACGACCTTCACGATCCAGATGTCCTTCTCAAGGATGTTGATTCATTGCATCACCTTGATCTCGACGTCTTGCTTTGTGAACTACATCCAACATGACAACGAGTAGAAAGGAAGAATTTAAGAAGAATCGACCTCCCTGAGGTTCGAGCAACTTAGGATCATCTTAATGATCACAAGATCAACTCATGGAATGAGACATAGTAACATCTCTCGAGCTGAGACATGAAACACAGATCAGGAGTGATGGAAAAGAGGTAGATGACAATGTTCTACTGGGTAGCCAAAAATTCCATGATGAAAGGGATGGTGCATGAATTTCAAAGTAGCGAGGAGATATTTTCCATGATTTCGTAACGTGATACCTCAGGGAAGGTGACTCGTAGAATTATTTCCTTAAGTGGCAAAAAGAATTACTTTTGATTCGGAGATCGTTGAAACTCTTTATACCAGCCTAAGGCAATCACAACGATCGTTTGAAGAAGTTCGAAGAATGGCATATTCCGACTAGAATGGATGATGTGGACTATCTTGTTGAAGACAACGCAATGGATGATTTTTGCTTATCATCGGAAATGGGACCCATAGTAAGTCCACTTTTGAGGATGATCCTGAACAACAACTACTGAGGTGAAGGCTGGGAACAAAATGCAAACGTTGGGAATGATTCTGGTAACTGGGGAAGAGCTCAACAGTCGAGAGTGAGTCCACTGTTTGAAGAGGTTATAACATAACCGAGGAAACTAGAAGCAAATCCCAGTTAACGCCAACGGTAAAACCTGGTGCTTGCGCGTGCTCTCAAGAACTTGAGTATCTCCATATTCATCAAGGTTTTACCAATATCTGTGTCAAGGATCCTGGCAACACAACATACCACCATGATGAATGGTGATGGATGATGCAGATGCAAAGGAAGATAACACTTCCTCAGATTTCACCTTAGCGAGGCCAAGGAAACAAAATCTGGATGATCGACCAAGAGATATTTATCACTCCGCTTCCAATGTTCTCCTTGATGTGCTAGGATAACCCATTTATTGATATGGTTTGGTATCTAGGATATCAAGTAAAACGTCGGACTTCGGGAGCACAAGAATCCATAAGGATTAACTACGGAGGTAAATCCTACGAAATCCTCATGGAAAGGTGGCCAACTTTCTTCAATCGAGATACTACAATAATAGGTCTTCCGGCTGGATGTGTTGGCCACGACATCCACTTTACCAGTTATTGAGAGACCAATATTATAGTTCTTGGAAAATGCTCCAACCATCATATCTGCCTGAGATTCAGATCTGGTTGGTGTCAGGATATTCCAGACTCATCGAGTCTAGAAAGGAAAAGGAAGGTTTGCAACACAAATCGACGAGACGACGTTGCGAGATTCTCGGGGGAATGAACTACGGTAGTAAGCTCCAAAACATGAGCCAGTTCTGCTACAAGCATGTGAACACGTTGTCCTAGACAAGCATGGTCACCTGGTAGTCTTAAAATGAAACACTACCGAGTTCAGGGGGAACCATCAACGAGGATATCGAAGTCCTTGCGTAGGTCTAACTCTTAAGAAGAAACTTCTTCTCCTTGAACAAATCAATCAGTGGCTTGGTGTGCTAGGGATACATATAGAATGTAGATGATCAGTCTATCAGACCATAGAATACTTCACACATGCATGACTGACTTGGGATGATTCCAAAGGAAGCAAAACAAACTTTCTCAAATTCACGACGGCAACTTACATCAGATGCACATGAATTAGAGGAAGTCACATCTTTCAACCGGACATATGCTTCATGATCGGGACATGAGGGTAATGCTTATAAAGTTTCCAACACTAGTGTAATGTTCAACGTGAATCATGGGGGAGAAAAAATGCTGCTGATGGGCTTAACAGCAACTCATCGAAATCTCCATACCATTGGACTTCCACCATCATGTGAACACGGTGATAGCATTGGTCAGACCAAAAGATGTAATGGTGTATGCTCGAGGGATCAACCAATAGTAAGACAACATTACGAACATCGTTGGTTCTGATTTGATTTGATGATAGCCCACACTCAAATCAAGGGATTGATAAGGCAATAGCCCCGACAATTGATCACGTGGATCAATAGACGAAGATATTATCTTTCTTCAACACACACACACAAGGATATCCCTTAGTGATGAACTAAGTGGATTAAGATTTTATCTTCCAACTCTCCAAGTTGTTATTTGGCTCAACCAACTATCTTAGGGATATCCAGCACAAATTCTTGGTGAAGGGTGATTTATAAGAAAACCAACTTGATCACAAACTCAACATAGCAATCAGGTGACAGCCGGGTGATACCTCCGAGAAGATATTCAGAAAATCACGAACCACCGATATGTTATTAAGCTCGAGAACAATCTTGCTTTTTAGGGCAAGACGATATGATCCAGGAGCAAGGGATTCATAGTCCCAACTCACTGGTGAATGAGTGCACCCGGAAATATGGACTAGGTAGCACGATCAATCTTAGGATGGTGATTTAATTACCAGCACACTAAGAATGAGAGTATTGTCCATTAACTACCAAGCAACGGAGTTGCTAGGAATATTTCTTTCACACATCACGGTTCACTTGTCGGCATTCCGGTTATAATAACACGGAACTGAGGAATGAACAATGATGGCAAGAAGTATTACTGCATCAAGAATTCATAAGAGGTGATGCAATTCTCATGACAGTCCTGACATAAAAGGGGTAATACTCCAGGGTAGAATAGAGCAAAAGCTGGATGGCATTTGATCTGCAGAACACAACTACTTTGACCCAATCCTGGATATGGATGAGGTACTGGAGTTTGTTTCTCCTAGTCATTCTGAAATAGAATGGCTTGACGGACCACAAGAATAATAGGCATCGATGAACACGAATGCACAATTATTCCTGACTATCAATATATAGATGATGGTCGGAATACAGCTGAGAATGGACAACTCAAGGAGCAAATAACATTTTGAATTGTGGATTCATGGGTTAGTATGTCAAACGAGTTCAACATTTTTCTTTCGGATAACCCATGCAGAAAGGTAGAACTGGCAGAATCACAATTATGAATGGAGAACTCCTCAGGAGTACTCTAATAGTGATCTTTTGGTTCAAAGAACTTCTGCCTTAATGGTTCATGGTATTTGGAAGAAGGAAATACCACGGACCTCGAGGACTATCGCAAAGGTTACTAATATCATAAGGGAACTAGCAAACACTAACGACATGAAGTAGGGTGAATCTCGGGTTCAAAAACCCAGGAATAGAATATCTACTACTAAATGCCATCACGGGATGCTTTCAAGAATGGTGGCCAGAATCATCACACTAGGGATGCAAAGCATTGCTAGATTACCAGGTGATACTCTAGACACCTAGGGTCATAATAATAGCTCCAACATAAATGCCGAGGCAGCGGAGTACCTCAACAGACGGATTAGTGTGCTTAAACTGGCCCAAAAGGACATCGGGAACTGGGAGGAAGGATTTGCAAATGCATCAGATTGTTTAGAAACCTAAGATGACTTGGACAGCATAACCGTTGTAAATGCTCAAAATGATTTGAGACATCCTGCAAAAATGGTGGCATAACCACTCAACATCACAATATCAAGGTTCTGAGACCAATTATGAACATATGGAAATAGTAGAAACTGTACTAAGGCTTGTAACAACAATCCTATCAGCTACTACGGATTAGTAACATGTGAACCTGATAGAAGAAGAGAGCCTAGTCCTTAACCCACGTTGAATGAGAAGAGAATGACTCAGTCAGAGGGCATAGGGTAAAGGAGTAAAAGAGCCTTACGTTCCCGCCCACAATCAATTCCCCTACATATAACTAAAGCATTTCTAGACTCGACATCGACCAGTTTGGCTTGGTAATCCTACAGGCAGTCAGGCTCTGATATCAAAGCTGTCAGGACCCTAGTTCCAAGTCACATCGATCTAGTCGGTAACACCTCATATCACTTTGCGGCCTCATGCACGGTATTCCCACGGGTGTTGCCTTACCATGGCCCGGGACCGTTTGCGCCTTTTGGCTCACGTATATGATATTGCTGCTAGCATCCATATGACAGAGAACCCGGGCCGACATGGCTAGTCGTGAACCCAAAGGGCACTAACCTATGGGGATAGGCATACATGAATCAAGTCGAGCATGTCGGTCAGCAGCGTGTGAATCTGGGCTGTAGCACTGGGCTAACAGGACTCCGGGAACCCGGGGTGTAGCAGGCTAGGCAGGACTCCGGTTGTCACCGCGTGACATTTCCCCGAAGGGACAGACACAGGAACGAAGTGAAACACATGCCGGCCAGTCAAGTGTACTGAGCAGTAGTGCTGGGCTAGCAGGACTCCGGTGAACCGGGCTGTAGCGGACTACTATGGCTCATGGAAGCACTAGACTACATTTCCCCATAAGAGAGGCTGCCAAGGATAAACAACTAGATTGTCGGATCCCACACATACCAAGCATTTCAATCATACACACAATATGCTCGATATGTGTAAATACAACATGGCATCACAACATAACTCTACAACTCAAGTATTTATTCCTTAGGCTCCGAGGAGCGAGATATTACAAACATGGGTCTCATGACCCAACAATCACATCATACAAATCAAGCACATGCGAAAGCTTAACATGTCTGAGTACAGACATCTACAAATGGAAAAAGACTAAGAAGCCTGACTATCTACCAGATCCTGCCGAGGGCACAAGATCGTAGCTGAGGTATCAAGCCAAACATCGAAGTCCATGTGGAACTACTAGCGAGACTGAAGCCTCTCTGCAAAAACATAAATTAAGCAAAAGTGAGTACAATTGTACTTAGCAAGACTTACATCAGAACTAGCTACATATGCATCAGTATCAACAAGGGGGGGTGGTGGAGTTTAACTGCAGCAAGCCAGCTTTGACTCAGTGGCTAACCTGAACTACGACTGCAAGCAACTCTTTTGAGGTGGCACACACGAGTCCACATATTCACCATTCAATACACCACTATGGAACTGCTTCCGTCTCCCTACGAGAAGGCCATCCATAGCACTCACACTTATCTTGCGAGTTTTAGAGTATCCACTTTCACTTGTCTATGAACTATGCAAGGGGTCCAAGTTTCCATATCCGAGGAATCCGGCTATTCGAATAGATAATGATAACCCCGCAGGGGTGTACTTCTTCACACACGCTCCCACCACTTACCACCATATACATGTCATGTATCTCAGCAACCTTCAAGCGGAAGCCTGGCGAGGGTGTCGGCCACGGCCTACCTAAACGCTTAAGTCCCTAGTCCAGGATTATCGCCTATCCAGGTTCCATTCGCAGGGAGTCCGGCCGAGGTTTCCACATACGGCCCCGAACGATGTGAACAGGGTTCCCGAGACACCAAACGGGCGCCCGATACACCATGCCACGGTGTATCTACCGCAACATACCCCACCCCTAGGGTCAGCGCTACGCACGGCCGCCAACACATAACCTACAAACACCAAAAACTAGTTGCAATTCCTGGACAGAGTACTAGGGTGATTAAGAAGCCGAGAGGGTCAATTAAGGATCCCAATGAGTGATAGTAGCTGTTCATGGATCACAGACACAGAACTCAGTTCCTGAGGACGGCTGCAATGAGACAACCCACCATGTACTCCTACATGGCCTCTCACCGCTACCTTTACCAAAAACGTATTCACACACTTAGCTCACACAAGGTAGGACATGTTCACACACCTCCGATTCATTCCCGATGAATCAGACCTGATGCAACTCTATGCAATAGCAGGCATGAAAAACAAGCATGAATGAGTAGGCACATCAGGGCTCAAACAACTCCTACTCATGCTAGTGGGTTTCATTTATTTACTGTGGCAATGACAGGTCATGAAGAGGATAAGGGGTTCAACTACCGCAACAAGTAACAGATGAATCTTTGTTGTCCTAATGCAGTAAAGGAGAGCAGGAGCGAGAGAGTGGGTTTGTATCGGAATGAACAAGGGGGTTTTTCTTGCCTGGCACTTTTGAAGATATCATTGGGTCTTCATCAGTGTCAATGATCACAGCGTTGGTACAACGTCTATCGAGAGGGGACGACCACCGGCAACAGAGAAGGAACACAATCAATGCAATGCACAACATGATGCATGGCAACGACATGGCAATATGTTGTTGATTGAGCTAATTCAACTAGCAACACAATTAAATGAAGTTGGTTTGAACCCAATGTTCAAACTCAAACTCCACATGTGGTTATTTAAATACCATTCATTTGATTTGTCCTAAACAGTGGCCTTAAGTTGTTCTAACATGCATGACAATGGTACAGATGGATTCCTTGAATTTTTCTGATAATTTTTCATATATAATTTATTTCATTTGGAGTTACGGTTGAATTTCTATGATTTTTAGAAGTTTTGGGCATTTTCTGGAATTTTCTGAATTGTTTTAAAACAGAAATTAATTACTGCGTCAGCATGACATCGTCATGACATCAGCAGGTCAACAGGGCACGGTCCAGGTCAAGCCTGACCAGTGGGACCCACTGGTCAGTGAGCCAGTGACATTTAGTGTCACAGATAGGTGGGGTCAGGTCAACAGGTGACGTGGCCAGGTCAAACTGACCTGTGGGGCCCTTGTGGTTAGTTAAAACTAAACAAAAACTAAACCAGGTTAATTAGAGAGGGGGGCCCATCCGTCAGTGAGCTAGGGATTAGTTTAGTGGGGTCATTAGTGGCTAATGACAGTGCCACGTTGGCTTCGCCGGAGTTCCGCCGGCGGCGACCAAAACGCGGCGGAGGGCTTCGGGATTTCGCTACGGGGGTCGGTTTGGCGCGCGGGAAGCATCTACGGGGAGCTAGCAGGGTGGCGCATCCAACGATGGAGGCGGTCGGAGCTGGGGTGGCCTGCAGAGGCACCGACGAGGAGCGAGGCGGCGGCCGGAGCTCGGGTTGATGCGGGCGCGGGGCTGCAGGGTACGGCGAGGCCAGCTAAGGGGATCTACGGCCTCCTGGTACATCTAGGAGCTCGCTAGGCTCGTCGGCTTGAGTGGAGCGGCACGGCAGCGCCATGCCCGGCGTCCATGGCGGACGGCGGTGCTCGGTACGGTGGCTAGCGCGGCTACGGCAAGCGACAAGCCACGGGGACAGGGGAAAACGACGGAGGAGCTCACTGGGAGGTTGAAGCGCAGCTCAGTGGGCTTGGGGACGTCCTCGATGGCGCGAATCGACCGGCGGTGATCCATGGGTCCGAGGAGGAAGAAGAGCTCGGGGTCGTCATCACGGAGCTCCTGGCGGCGCCTGGATTGGTGCAGAGGACGCGGGGGTCGAGGCGGAACTCGTGGCATAGCTGGATGGGCGTGGGGAGGTCGATGGCAGCGGCGAACGGCAGCGGTGCGTCCATGGAGGCTTCGGCCATGGCGGGGAACGGGCGAGGCGGAGAGCGATGGAGGGAGAGATCGATCCACACGGGTCTTGGGGGGGCGGCGTGGCGCGACGGAAGGCTCAGGGCGCCCCGGGAAGCAGGAGGTGGCCGGGCGCGCGCGTGCGTGCCGCGGGCACACGCCCTCCTGCCCACTGGCAGGAGGTGGAAGACGACAGGGAGGTGGAGGTGGGCTGGGCTGGCTTTGCCCGGCTGGGCTGCTACAGTGGTGGGCCGGTTGGCCCACCAGGTAGGTTCTCCCTCTTTCTCTTTTAGTTTGTTTTCTATTTTTCTGTAGTCTTTAGGGCTTTATTAAAAATACTTAGACCCTTTCAAAAATCACCAAACTGAACATGCCCACTGTTTAGAATATATCCAACATGGAACATTTCAGTTTAGGATTACTTGGGCATTTAAAATATTTACTAGCATTTAAATGCCCAAATTCAAATAACATATGATTTAATCCAGTGACCTTTGGATGACCTAGAAAGTATTGCACCATTTTTGTCAGAGGTTTTAGACCAAGACAAAGATGATGAACATTTTTGAAGGGCATTTCAGGATCATTGAAAAATATTTTAGTAGCCCTAGTTGGATTAAGTGGTGCTGGGGGTTTCTGCCATCCCCATTTCAACTTTCAAACAAATATATACATGATGCATGGATGCTTATGATACTAATTGCAATCAAATTCTAGGGATGTGACAGACAGACATAGGAACAAAGTGAATGACATGCCGGCCAGTCAAGTGTTCCGAAGTAGTAGTGTTGGGCTAGCAGGACTCCGGTGAACCGGGCTGTAGCGGACTACTATGGCTCATGGAAGCACAAGACTACATTTCCCCATAAGAGAGGCTACCAAGGATAAACAACTAGGTTGTCGGATCCCGCACATACCAAGCATCTCAATCATACACACAATATGCTCGATATGTGTAAATAGAACATGGCATCACAACATAACTCTACGACTCAAGTATTTATTCATTAGGCTCTGAGGAGCCAAGAATTACAAACATGGGTCTCATGACCCCAACATACAGAGCATACAAACAACAAGCACATGCATAAGCTTAAGTTGTCTGAGTACAGACAACTACAAATGTAGAAGGCTGAGAAGCCTGACTATCTACAAGACGATGTCGAGGGCACAAGATCGTAGCTGAGGTAACAAGCTAAACGTCGAAGTCCACACAGAACTACTAGCGAGACTGACGTCTCTCCGCAAAAACATAAAATAGGCAAACGTGAGTACAAATGTACCCCGCAAGACTTACATCAGAACTAACTACATGTGCATCGGTATCATCAAAGGGGGTAGTGGGGTTTAACTGTAGCAAGCCAGCTTTGACTCAGTGGCTAACCTGAACTACGACTACAAGCAACTCTTTTGAGGTGGCGAACACGAGTCCACATATTCACCAATCAATACACCACTATGGATCTGCTTCCGTCTCCCTACGAGAAGGCCATCCATAGCACTCACGCTTATCTTGTGAGTTTTAGAGTATCCACTTTCACTTGTCTATGAAATGTTATAGGCAACCCAGAAGTCCTTTACTGCGGACACGGCTATTCGAATAGATCATTTATAACCCTGCAAGGGTGTACTTCTTCACACAAGTTTCCACCACTTAGCATCTTCACACGACATGTGCTCGGTAAACTTCAAGCAAAAGCCGACGTGGGTGTAGACCACGGCCTACCTAAACACTCAAGTCTCTAGTCCAGGTTTATCGCCTATCCAGGTTCCATCCGTAGGGAGTCCGGTCGAGGTTTCCACATACGGCCCCGAACGATGTGTATAGGGTTCCGCGACACCAAATGGGCGCCCGGCATACCCGACCACGTGCCTACCGCATCACAGCCCACCCCTCGGGTCAGCGCTGCGCACGGCCTCCAGCATACTACAAACACCAGAAACTACTTGCAACTCCTGGACAAAGGACAAGGGTGGTTAAGAAGTCAAGCGGGGTCATATTTTAGGGCCCAACGTGTGGTAGTAGCTGTTCATGGATCACAAACACAGAACTCGGTTCCTAAGGACGGCTTCAATGAGACAACCAATGTCACTAAGCTCGAGAACAATCTTGCTTTTCAGGGAAAGACAATATGATCAAATAAGCAAGGATTGACACTATCCTAGCTCATTGATCGAAAAGTGCACCGGAAATAAGGACTAGGTAGCACGGTAAACTTTAGGGTGATGATTCAATAATCAACACACTAAGGATAATATTATTGTCCATTAACTACCAAGCAACACAGTTGCTAGGAGTATTGATTTCACACATCATGATTCACTTGTCGGCATTCCTGTTGCGACAACACGACACCTAGGAATGAATAATGATGGCGAGAAGTGTCACTACGTCAAGAATTCATAAGGGAAGGTGCAATTCTCATGACATTCCTGACATAAAGTGGGTAATACTTTAGGGTAGAATAGACTAAAAACATGATTACATTTGGTCTGCGGAATACAACTGCTTTGACCCAATCCCAGATACAGATGAGGTACTGGAGTTTGTTTCTCCTAGTCATTCTGAACTAGAATGGCTTGACGGACCACAAGAATGATAGGCACCGATGAACGAATGCACGCATACTCTTGACTATCAATTGATAGACGAAGGTAAGAAGACAACTAAAGAGGGACAACTCAAAGGAACATATGTTTTTCTGAGTTGTGGATGCATGGAATAGTATGCCGAACAAATTCAACACATTTCTTCTGGATAACCCATGCGGAGAGGTAGGATTGGCAGATTCACAATATAGAATGGGGAACTCATCGAGAGCACTCCTGTTGTGATCTTTTGATCCAACAAACTTCTGTCATAAGTGGTTCATAGTATTTGGAAGAAGGAAATACCATGGACCTATACTAATGCAAGGTTACTAATATACTAAAGGTACGAGCAGCACTATCAACAAGAGGTAAGTAGGGTGAATCTTGGGCTTAAGAACCCAGAAATAGAAGGCCTACTAACTAAATGGCATCACGGGATGCTTTCGAGAATGGGGGCCAGAATCATCACACTGGGAACACAAATCATTGCTAGATTACAGAGTGGTTCTCCAAGACACCTAGGGTCAAAATACTAACTCCAACATATATGTTAAGGCAATAGAGAACCTCAACAGATTGATTTGTGTGCTTAATCTGGCCCAAAGGAACATCGAAAACGGGAAGAAGGAATTTACAAATGCATCAGATTGTTTAGAAACCTGGGATGACCCGGACAGCATAACGGTTGTAAATGCTCAAAAAGATTTGAGACATCCTGCAAAAATTGTGGCATAACCACTCAACATCACAATATCAAGGTTCCAAGTCCAAGTAACAACACACTGGAGTAGTAGAAACTAAACTAGGGCTTGAGACCAACAATCCTAAGAGTCTAAGGTTTAGCAACACGTGATCCTGACAGAAAGACGAGGAAGCCTAGTTTCTTAATCCCCATAGAAGAGAAGAGGATGACTTAGATCAGAAGGCCATAGGGTAAAGGAGTAAAAAGAGCCTTACGTTCCATCCCACAATCAATTCCCCTACATATAACTAAAGCATTTCTAGACTCAACTTCGACCAGTTTGGCTCAATAATCCTACAGGCAGTCAGGCTTTGATACCAACGCTGTCAGGACCCCGATTCCAAGTCACATCAATCTAGCCGGTAACACCTCATATCACTTTGCGGCCTCACACACGGTATTCCCACGAGTGTTGCCTTACCATGGCCCGGGACCGTTTGCGCCTATTGGCTCACGTATATGATAGTGTTGCTAGCATCCATATGCTAGAGAACCCGGCCTGACATGACTAGTCATGAACCCAAAGTGGCACTAACTTACGGGGACAGGCATACATGAATTGACATCGAGCATGTCGGTCAGCAGCGTGCGAATCCGGGCTGTAGCACTAGGCTAGCAGGACTTCGGGAACCTGGGCTGTAGCAGGCTAGGCAGGACTTCGAATGTCACCGCGTGACATTTCCCCGAAGGGGCAGACACAGGAACAAAGTGAATCCCATGTTGGCCAGTCAAGTGTTCCGGAGCAGTAGTGCTAGGCTAGCAGGACTCCGGTGAACCGGGCTGTAGCGGACTACTATGGCTCATGGAAGCACAAGACTACATTTCCCCATAAGAGAGGCTACCTAGGATAAACAACTAGGTTGTCGGATCCCGCACATACCAAGCATTTCAATCATACACACAATATGCTCGATATGTGTAAATACAACATGGCATCACAACATAACTCTACGACTCAAGTATTTATTCATTAGGCTCCAAGGAGCCAAGCATTACAAACATGGGCCTCATGACCCCAACATAAAGAGCATACAAACAACAAGCACATGCGGAAGCTTAACTTGTCTGATTACAGACAACTACAAATGAAGAAGGCTGAGGAGCCTGACTATCTACAAGACCCTGCCGAGGGCACAAGATCGTAGCTGAGGTAACAAGCTAAACGTCGAAGTCCATGCAGAACTACTAGCGAGACTGACGTCTCTCTGCAAAAACATAAAATAGGCAAACATGAGTACAAATGTACCAATGAAGACTTACATCAGAACTAACTCCATATGCATCGGTATCAACAAAGGGGGTAGTGGAGTTTAACTGCAGCAAGCCAGCTTTGACTCTGTGGCTATCCTGAACTACGACGCACACGAGTCCACGTATCCACCAATCAATACACCACTATAGATCCGCTTCCGTCTCCCTACGAGAAGGCCATCCATAGCACTCACGCTTATCTTGCGAGTTTTAGAGTATCCACTTTCACTTGTCTATGAACTATTATAGGCAACCCAGAAGTCCTTTACCGCGGACACGGTTATTCGAATAGAACATTTATAACCCTGCAGGGGTGTACTTCTTCACACATGTTTCCACCACTTAGCGTCTGCACACGACATGTGCTCGGCAGACTTCAAGCGAAAGCCGACGTGGGTGTAGACCACGACCTACCTCAACACTCAAGTCTCTAGTCCAGGTTTATCGCCTATCCAGGTTCCATCCGCAGGGAGTCCAGCCGAGGTTTCCACATACAGCCCCGAAGAATGTGTACAGGGTTCTCTAACACCAAACGGGCGCCCGGCATACACGGCCAGGTGGCTACCGCATCACAGCCCACCCCTCGGGTCAGCGCTGCGCATGGCCTCCAGCATATTACAAACACCAGAAACTACTTGCAACTCCTGGACAGAGGACAAGGGTGGTTAAGAAGTCAAGTGGGGTCATATTTCAGGGCCCAACGTGTGGTAGTAGCTGTTCATGGATCACAAACACAGAACTCAGTTCCTAAGGACGGCTTCAATGAGACAACCCACCATGTACTCCTACGTGGCCTCTCACTGCTACCTTTACCAAATCATGTTCACACACTTAGATCACACACAGTAGGACATGTTCATCACCATTCCAATTCATCCTCGATGAATCAGACCTGACTCAACTCTAAGCAGTAGCCGGCATGACAAACAAGCATGAATGAGTAGGCACATCAGGGCTCAAACAACTCCTACTCATGCTAGTGGGTTTCATCTATTTACTGTTGCAATGGTAGGTCATGCAGAGGAAAGGGGTTCAACTACCGCAGCATGTAACAGATGAATTGTTGTTGTCCTAATGCAGTAAAAGAGAGAAGGAGCGAGAGAGTGGGATTATAACGGAATGAACAAGGGGGTTTTGCTTGCCTGATGGAGTGGTAGTAGGATACTGCCCTTCAATCAGATAATCGAGGGTATTCTTGGAGGCAGAACCTACCATGAAAGATACATCGATGACCCAATCAATGCATGACAATATGCAACAATATGATGCATGCTATGACATGGAAATATGAATGTGTTTTGGGCTAGTGCAAGCTAGAACAGATTGAAATGAGTCCATTTGAACCAAAGATTCAAATGCAAACCCATTTTATGAAGTCATATTAGTGCATTAACTTGTTTCACCTAAACAGCAAGCTTAAAGTGTTCTAACATGCATGAAACCAGTACAGATGGAAAGATTGGATTTTTTTGATCATTTTTCATATATAAATTATTTGATTTGGATCTACGTTTGAATTACTATGACTTTTAGAAGTTTAGGCAATTTTCTGGATTTCCTAATTATTTAGAAATAAACTAATTCCAGAAAATGCATTACTGCATCAGCACTACGTCAGCAGTCAACGGGGACGGTCCAGGTCAAACCTGACTTGTGGGTCCTGCGTGTCAGTGTCATAACTAACTTAACATAGTTAGTTATTGTTAGATTAAGCACTAATCTAGGTTAATTAGCGCTAAACTAACCTAACTAATAATTAACAAGGGCAGCCCACACGGCAGTGGGTCAGGGGGGAAGTCAAAGCCCGATCAAGCAGGGTCAAACCCACCGGACTTGGTCCACGGCTCGTCGCCGGTGAAGCCCGAGACGGCTGAGGGGCTCGGAATTTTCCCACGGTCGACCAAATCGACCGCGGTTTGGTCCTACGCGTAGCTGGGACTCGCACGCATCTGGTAGGCCAAGCGGGAGGAGCTGGGGTGGTCTGAGTCGACGGCGGCGAGCACGAATGCGGCGGCTGGAGTTCGGGTCTCGGCGGTTTCGGTGTTGCGAAGCACGTCAGGAGCAGCTGGAGGGGGTTTTGGGCTTCTGGCATTGTGCTGAGCACGGCAATGTGCTCGGTTGCAGCTCTATGTGACCGTGGCCACGGCGGCGACATGGCCGGCGGAGCCGAGCTCTCGGCCGCGATGGGCAATGGTGTTAGTGGGAGGAAAAGAGCTAGGAGAGAGGGGGGATCGACGCAGATGCTCACAGCGGATCGAATGGAGGGGTTGGCGAGCTTGGGAAGAGGCTGGAGCGAGCGGGGCAGCGAGGGAGATCTCCGACAGCCGACGGCAAAGATGAAGATGATGGAGTCGCTTCGGGCGTCCCGCGGGCGCGTGGTTCGTCTTGGAGCTCCGTGGCGTCGAGGCGGAGCCTCTTGGCATGGCGGAAGGGTGAGGGGGTGGCTCTGGGCATAGTGGCAGCGAACGGCGGCGGCGGTCGCTCTCGGGTAAGCTCGGGGAAGGAGCTAGAGGGCGAGGGAGAGAGCACAGAGTGAGGGGAGAGGCAGAGGGGGTTGTGGGGTGTCTCCAGACGCGTCGGGGCACCTCGATGGCAAGCAGGAGGTGGAGCTCGGGCGCGCGCGCTGTCAACACGCCTCTCCCTACTGGCAGAGGTTGAAGACAACCGCTTCGGGCCAGTGGGCTGGGCTGCCAGTGGGCCTGCCAGGTGGGTTGCTAGGTGAGTTTCCCTCTCTCTCAGTTTTCTATTTTTGTTTTTCTATTTTTCTGCAACTTCTGAGCTTTATTAAAAATACCAAAACGTTTTTCAAAAATCCTGAAGATAATTGTGGGCTCTGTTTGGATTATTCCTAACAGCCCTCACTTAAGTTCAGAATTAATTGAGCACTTAAAATAATATATAGCATTTAAATGCCCAATTGAAATAGCATATGATTTAATTCAGTGACCTTATGTGTCCTAGAAAATTGTGCACCATTTTTGTCAGAGGTTCTGCATCAAGGCAAAGATGATGAACATTTTAGAAGGGCATTTTAGATTCATTGAGAAAATTATTTAGTAACCCTAGTTGGTTTAGGTGGTGCTGGGGGTTTTGAATCATCCCCATTTCAAGTTTCTTTCAAGATTAAACATGATGCACACCTGAGACTAGCCTAGTGCATTATCAGAAGCTAGGGATGTGACAGTCTCCCCTCATACGGCGATTTAGGGAGACCAATCTTCTTAAGGCCAGGAATGAAGTCAACACAAAACCCAATGACATCCTTTGTTTGATGGCCCATGGAGATGCTTCCCTTTGGCCTAGCGCAGTAACGGACATATTTCTTTAGAACTCCCGTGAACCTCTCAAAGTGGAACATATTGTGTAGAAATACGGGGCCTAGAACGACAATCTCGTCGACTAGATGAACTAGGACGTGCGTCATGATATTGAAGAAGGAGGGTGGGAACACCAGCCCAAAACTGACATGACATTGCGCCACATCACTCCTTAGCCTTGGTATGATTTCTCGATCGATCACCTTCTGAGAGATTGAATTGAGGAATGCACATAGCTTCACAATGGCTAATCAGACATTTTCCGGTAGAAGCCCCCTCAATGCAACCGGAAGCAGTTACGTCATAATCACGTGGCAGTCATGAGACTTTAGGTTCTGAAACTTTTTCTTGGCCATATTTATTATTCCCTTTATATTTGAGGAGAAGCCAAACGGGACCTTCATACTGAGCAGGCATTCAAAGAAGATTTCCTTCTCTTCTTTGGTAAGAGCGTAGCTGGAAGGACCTTCATACTGCTTTGGATGCATGTCGTCTTTTTCGTGCAAATGTTGCAGGTCCTCCCGTGCCTCCGGTGTATCTTTTGTCTTCCCATACACGCCCAAGAAGCCTAGCAGGTTCACGCAAAGGTTCTTCGTCACGTGCATCACGTCGATTGAAGAGAGGACCTCTAGGTCTTTCCAGTAGGGTAGGTCCCAAAATATAGATTTCTTCTTCCACATGGGTGCGCGTCCCTCAGCGTCATTCGGAACAGATAGTCCGCCGGGACCCTTTCCAAAGATTACGTGTAAATCATTGACCATAGCAAGTACATGATCACCGGTACGCATGGCGGGCTTCTTCTGGTGATCTGCTTTGCCTTTGAAATGCTTGCCTTTCTTTCGACATTGACGGTTGGTCGGAAGAAATCGGCGATGGCCCAGGTGCACATTCTTCTTGCATTTGTACAGGTATATACTTTCGGTGTCAGCTAAACAGTGTGTGCATGTGTGGTATCCCTTGTTTGTCTTTCCTGAAAGGTTACTAAGAGCGGGCCAATCGTTGATGGTTCAAACAGCAACACGTGCAAGTTAAATTCCTCCTGTTTGTGCTCAACCCACACACGTACACCATTTCCATTCCACCACTATAAAAGTTCTTCAACTAATGGCCTTAGGTACAAATCAATGTCGTTGCCGGGTTGCTTAGGGCCTTGGATGAGAACTGGCATCATAATGAATTTCTGCTTCATGCACATCCAAGGAGGAAGGTTATACATACATAGAGTCATGGGCGAGGTGCTGTGATTGGTGCTCTGCTCCCCGAAAGGATTAATGTCATCCGCGCTTAAACCAAAGCATCCGTTCCTTGAGTCACCTGCAAACTCCACTACGACCCGTCAGCGGGTGCTCTCAACTTCCCGACTTTCTTACGGTCCTCTTTGTGCCATCGCATCAACTTGGCACGCTCTTCGTTTTCATCTGTGGTATTATAGGAGCATACTACATCACCTTGGCACGAACCCTCTTCCTGGGGGGCTCGCCGTCAATATCACCAGGGTCATCTCGACTCATCTTATACCGCAATGCACCGCATACCAGTGTCGGTGTACTAGAGTAGGGGTACCCTAGTATCCCGAACTTGTGCACAGGAAGTCGCAGCATCCCGCGGCAAGGCTTGCCGGGTGACCGCCAAGGTCCTCCGTGGTTCCTTTGGAGCCATTCAATAACAAAGTATCCAAGCCAAGGAGACAAGACCCCGGCAAGAGGAGCTTGCCGGGAAGGCCAACCAAGGCATCTCAAGACCCCGGCAAGAGGAGCTTGCCGGGAAGGCCAACCAAGGCATCTCAAGGAACTTGCCGCAACGCGCCACGCGTCCCGGCAAGGCCCGGTGAGCGATAAGCTCCCGGACGCGACAAGACGACGACCGCGGCAAGGCGCTTTCCGCGGCAAGCGACCACTCTGTGACCGCGCTCCAGAACATCCACCAATGTGTCGCTCTGGGACCCTTCCAGGCGTACGTGGCGGGAGGCTGTGCAGCCAGCGGTGCACGGTGGCAAGCGGCGCTGACAAGATTGCCATCGTGGCGAGCGGTGGCGTCCCTGACGGTCCCTTTTGCACTGTTTAGGCGATGCAGATGGGCATTTAATGCCCTTGTCCCCTGCCGTCAGGGTTAGGTATGATACACTGTAGCAGGTAGCTGTACCAACCGCAGCACCTTTCCATTTTTACCCTTGTCTACGTTGCCCCCTATCGGTGACCCCTTGAGCATATAAAAGGAGGCCCGTGCGCAACATAGAGGGGGGAGGGAGAAACGGGACACTCACACTCGGTCTCGTTAGCTGCTGGAGGGTACTGTAGCACTCCGCGCTCCCGAGCAAGAACTCAATACAAACCACAAAGCAGGAGTAGGGTTTTACGCATCCGTGCGGCCCGAACCTGGGTAAACTGCTCGTGTGTTTTGCCTCGATCTGCTCTTCGTGCGACCTCCGCCCCCGCCGAACCGAAAGGGACTCGGCCCGCCGGTCCCATAGGTGTTCGTGGATCAGTCCCCCGACATCTTTGGCGCGATGCATGTACGGACGCCGAGGCCTTGGAGTGCGCCCGGTCGTTGTGGGAGCCGGCTACGCCGCCGACAGGCAGCGCAGCCTTGTCCTTGGACCTGGCAGCACCGTGAGCTCCCTCATCGACGCCCGTTCTTCCACCGGCGTCCGCCCCATAAGCCGTTTGCTCCGGCGGTGGTGGGTTCGGCGCGGACGGAGCAGCTGCCTCCGAAGCCTTCTTCTTCGGTGGCATGTCGATGAAGATGATGAAGATCTAGCTCGCGTGAACACCGGATCTGGTTCACACAACCTCGACGCCCCCTACCTGGCGCGCCAAAGATGTCGGGGGACTGATCCACGAACACCTATGGGACCGGCGGGCCGAGTCCCTTTCAGTTCGGCGGGGGCGGAGGTCGCACGAAGAGCAGATGGAGGCGAAACACACAAGCAGTTTACCCAGGTTTGGGCCGCACGGATGCGTAAAACCCTACTCCTGCTTTGTGGTTTGTATTGAGTTCTTGCTCGGGAGCGCGGAGTGCTACAGAACCCTCCAGCAGCTAACGAGACCGAGTGTGAGTGTCCTGTTTCTCCCCCCCCCCTCTACGTTGCGCACGGGCCTCCTTTTATATGCACAAGGGGTCACCGACAGGTGGCAACGTAGACAAGGGTAAAAATGGAAAGGTGCTGCGGTTGGTACAACTACCTACTACAGTGTATCATACCTAACCCTGACGGCAGGGGACAAGGGCATTAAATGCCCGTCTGCGTCGCCTAAACAGGGCAAAAGGGACCGTCAGGGACGCCACCGCTCGCCATGATGGCAATCTTGTCAGCGCCGCTTGCCACCGCACGCCGCTGGCTGCACAGCCTCCCGCCACGTACGCCTGGAAGGGTCCCAGAGCGACACGTTGGTGGATGTGCTGGAGCGCGGTCACAGAGTGGTGGCTTGCCGCGGCAAGCGCCTTGCCGCGGTCGTCGTCTTCTCGCGTCCGGGAGCTTATCGCTCACCGGGCCTTGCCGGGACGCGTGGCGCGTTGCGGCAAGTTCCTTGAGATGCCTTGGTTGGCCTTCCCGGCAAGCTCCTCTTGCCGGGGTCTTGAGATGCCTTGGTTGGCCTTCTCGGCAAGCTCCTCTTGCCGGGGTCTTGTCTCCTTGGCTTGGATACTTTGTTCTTGAATGGCTCCAAAGGAACCACGGAGGACCTTGGCGGTCACCCGGCAAGCCTTGCCGCGGGATGCTGCGACTGCCCGTGCACAAGTTCGGGATACTAGGGTACCCCTACTCTAGTACACCAACAGGGGCCCCCGGGCCTGGGCCATACACGGTGCCGAGCGCTGTTGGGCCAGGCCCAAAACAGGGCACGGGCACGCGCGGCCTAGGTTATGCCGTATCTCTCTCCGTATCCACCACGCCCTCCCCGAATGGCACGCGTTGAATGCGGCATCGTGGGAGAGATCGTGGGTGGTTTCTTTATTCAGAAATGCGGAACGTCCGCCCCCTCCCTCTTTATAAGCAGGGGAAACACGGGCAGTTTGCCCATTCGTCGGTTGCTACTCCAATCTCAGAAATCTCCGCCGCTCCCTCATCTTCCCAAAGCCGAAAGAGAGCAGCGCTCCGCCCCCCATCGCCACCAACACCACCAATGCCGTCGACCTCCTCCACCACTTCCGCCATGGCTCCAAAAGCCGACAAGGGGAAGGTCGTGAAGTCGACCGAGACGTAGCAGCTTGCGGCGCTGCGAAAGGAGCGGCCAGTCTTCCCCCCCCCCCCCAAGCTTGCCGCGAGGGAGCTGAGGGAGAACTACTACCTCTTCTGGTCGACGGAGACACGAGCGCATCCGTGCACGAAGGTACTTCCCGCCGCCGCTTGGAAGAAGGCCCCAAACGGATACCCTTTCTTTGCCTTGTTCTTCTACTACGGGCTCTGCCCGCCCTTCTCTGAGTTCTTTTGCGACATTATGAACACCTACGGGTTCCACCTCCTTGATTTCACCCCCAATGTCGTCCTAACCATGGCAGTTTTCGCACATCTCTGCGAAAACTTTGTCGAGTCCATCCCAATGTCGCCCTCTTTCGCCACTTCTTTATACCCCGAGTAGAGAGAGGAGAGCCTTTGTCCGGCGGAATCGCCTGGATCTCAAGGGCCGGCAAGAAGGAAACTTATCTGGAGGGAGAGTTCTGCGGCAAGTGGGAGGAATGGAGAGCAGACTGGTGCTGGATTGACGAGGAGAACCCGCAGCCATTTACCGCCCGGCGCCACACCCCGGTAGCACGCGGCAGCGATTGGAGTGACGTGGCCCCGGAGGACGACAGGCTGAAGATTGATGTCACCCGGATCCTACGCCTCAGGCTTGCCGGGCTCACTGTAGGCACTGTTGGCGCAGATTTTCTTCGCCGCAGCATCGCCCCCTGCAGGAATGGGGGAGTCCCGCCTGGGAGTTCAAGAATGCGGCAGATATCATGAGGCTGCGTCTGGGCCTCAACTTCAACTTCACTGTTCTGGACCTCAACGCGATGCTCCAGGAGCTGTTCAAGTACGACCCCCAACATCCCGAAGTGTTCAGGTTGCCGGGGGGGTCGTTCCGCTGTGCAACAACTCCGCGCTCGACCGCATCTGTGCAATGATGCCGTTGTGCGACTCGCATGGAATTGTCCCAACTTGGCAAGAGCCTGCAGACGAGGTCGTGCAGCAATTCTTCGATGGCTTGGTAGAAGTGCCGATCCGCCCCGACAAGAAGGACAGCCTCACCCGCGACACCACCGATGCGGAGATGGCACTCATCGCCACTAGGCTAGAAGAGGCGGCGACAGCCGCAGCCACAGGCGAATTTGGATTCACCGTGGAGGAGGCAGATGCAGCAGAGGCGGCAAGCCGTGACGAGCGAGGGGAGCCTGCCGGCGAGAAAGAGCTTGTCGGGCATAACGTCGAGTCGAGCGAGCCCGCCAAGGATACGAGCGGCTCGCTGGAGATCAACTCGTCTTCCTCCTCATCTTCAGACAGCTCGCCGCAAGCAGAGCCTCCATCCCTACAAAGAAGGCGTCTCCGCAAGGTCGGTGACATAGCGAAGCGGCAGGCGAGGCAACAGTCACCGCGCCGTGTGACACGCTCCACCGCGGCAAGCACTGTTGCCGCGGGAGCACCTCACGCTGCAATGGCAACTGGAGCGGGACCCTCCCGGACCATCGCTTCTACTCCTGCCGCTTCTCACGCAGTGCCGGCGACCGGGGTGGGGTCGTCTCAGACCACCGCCACTGCTCCCGTCAAGCGGCCAAGGGAACCTACTCCTCCGCCTCCTCACGTCGGTCGTGAGCCGGACTTCGACTTCTCCGCGTTCAGCTCCGACGAGGAAGAAGAAGAAGAGTAAGATTCCCTTGTTGTACTTGCAGTTCTTCAATCCTTGTTGTTTTGTCTTGTATCTCATTTGCTTCACTCTGAACTTGTTCCTCATTAGGACTCTGGCCCAGAGAGCAGCAAAGAGAGCCAAAGTCCCGGTGATTGTCATCGAGGGCGAACCCACTGCGACAGCAGGGGGTGCACCCGAGACAACCTTGCCGGACCCGGCAACTTTTCTCCAGAGCAGCCCCCAGCGTAAGTATATGGTTCGCTTTCCGCTATGAGGTGCGCATGGATACTCTGTCTCTGCTGATATCTTACTGCTGGTTTGTGTAGGAGCAGAGCAGCCCCACCAGGAGCCAAGGGAGAGTCCTCCGGCAAGGGAGAGCTTTCCGGTAAGGGAGAGGTCTCCGACAAGGGAGAGTTCTCCGGCAAGGGACAGCACCAGCGGCCCCACGCCGGCGGAGACCGCGACTGCAGAACCCAGTACAGGTAATCCTTTCGCTTCAAAACTTCCCCTTGGTTCTTCTTCTTTTGATCTTCTTGAGTATTTGCTTGACTCTTCTCCCTTTTCTGGCTGTCAGACCCATCTGCTACGGAGCCGATGGAGACCGAGGTTGCTGCCGAAGAAACAGCCGGTGCTGGCAATCCCGCCGGCGCAGAGGCCGCCAAGGCTGCCGCCGCAGCGACTGGCGAGGGGTCTGGCGATCGCACTGACGGCCTTGAGGCCGCAGGAGCGCCAGGCGCTACACCGACCGCCGACCCGTCCGCCGCTGCCGCAGCGCCAGGCTCCGAAGAACCCCAGCCAGGCGTCTACTTGAAGGCCGGCGATGACATCTTCATCAACCTCCCCTGGGCGTCAAGCTCTAGGGCGCCGGTCGAGGGGGAGATCTTCGACGGGGAGGTGCTCGCCTCCACTGGGCTGATGCTGGTTGACGCGCCGAGTAGCAGCAGCAACGAGCCTGAGGAGGAGCGGCTGCTGCGGAAGCTGTTGTCGCTCTACCGCGCGCGGCAAGCCAAGCTGGACCCCCGCGAGGCGCTTGTCGCGAAGGCGGGAGCGGACATCGAGAAGAGCGCGGAGGAGCTCCGGGGTCTCCACCAGGAAGCTCTCCGGTCCCTGGCGGAGGAGCGAGAGCAACTCGCCGAAGCACAGAAGGTCTTCTTCCTCAAGAAGGCCGAAGTCGAGGAGCAACAGCGGCTTGCCGCTGTGAAGCTATCCGCGGAGGAGGGCGAGCTGGCGCAGCGGAAGGTCAATCTT
Organism: Triticum aestivum; assembly: GCF_018294505.1. NCBI lineage: Eukaryota > Viridiplantae > Streptophyta > Magnoliopsida > Poales > Poaceae > Triticum > Triticum aestivum. Next base: position 644,520,823 of record NC_057812.1, read on the forward strand.
GACGCCCACGAGGAGGAGCTTGCCGTGCGCGAGGAAAAACTCGGCGGAGCCCTTAAGCAAGCAGAGGATGCTGCCGCAGTTGCCGAGGCCGCCAAGAAGGAGCTGGAGACGAAGGTGGCGCAGCTAGAGGCCGATCTCGCCGAGAAGGGAAAAGAGCTCAGCGCCGCCAAGGACTCCAACGCGGATCTTGAGTTGAGGCTGACCACTTTGACCAAGACGCTGGACGTCGCCAAGGAGCAGGAGGTGGCCTTGACGGAAGAGATCAAGGCCGACAAGGCGCTGCTGGAGAGTGTTGCCGCCGCCCAGAATGCTTTCAGGGAAAATGTGGAGCACTGGACGGAGAGCCTCGTGAGTGCTGCCGCAGATATAGACAGGGAGCTGGCTCAGCTGGGGGTGGAGGATCTTGGGTATCCCTCTGATGAGAACCTCCAAGCCAGCGCCAAGCTCACCTTGTTCTTCAAAGGCGTGGCGACGGCCCTTCAGCGGCTCCGGGAGAAGATCCCAAAGCAGCTGGCCGACGAGTCGCGCAAGATCTGCGCGGGAGCTCTTCAGAAAGTGTTGGTGAAGGTGGCCTTCCGCAATCCGGGCCTCAACCTCACCAACGTCTTCAAGACCCTGCCGCCGGATGCTGATCTGGAGGCGCTCAAGACCCTTGTTGCACCCATTGTGGACAAGGTGAGCGGGATCTTCTTTTCTTGTCGCTGTTTGTCATGTTATGAAAACAACCTGTCAGAGCCGCGACAAGCTATCTTTGTAATATAACTCTATTCTAGGTAATGATTGCAATGTTATTCCCTTTACTTGATTCCTCCCTTTGTATGTTTTTGCCCTACGCTTTTAGGGAACTTGCCGGTGCAGGCACCTGAGCCGCGAGCGCTGAGTGCGGGACGTCAGCAGCCTGCTGGCGGTGCCGCTACCGACAAGAAACCTTGTCGCAACTAGTTGCAGCTCACTTAAGTTGTTGAGCGGACTCGAAACAAAGTAAGGGCGCAACTAGCTATGAGTTGGTTCCTCCGGGCACAGGTTTTCCATACAAAGTGCGGTCGTTCAAGGGAGATAACTTAAAAAAAATTAAAATCTGATTGCTCAAACTTTGGCAACTTAGCTTTTCTGTTATTTGCTTCCCGGCAAGGCGAAACTTTCTTGAACGACGCCTGGTCCATATCATTATCTTCTCCTTCCCCCCCCCCCCCCCCCCGGCAAACTTGTGGGCGAGGGAACGTTCCTTTCCTTGAGAAAAAAGAAAGAAGAGAAAATAAAGATATGGTGCCTTACGGCTCGTTATTGCTTATCGGGGAGTAGGTGCTGCACAAAGTGTCAGATAACACATGCAAAAAATAGAAAGCATGAAATTGACAAGATGTGCTGTGCACAGGAGCTTTACTTATGCACGGGGTCTGCGCCCGGCTTTGTACAAAGGATTACATGCAACAGCGGCAAGACTTGTACAAAAGGTGGTTGCCGGAACAGGTTCCGGCAACCGCGCCTTACGGGTAAAACTTACGAAGGTGCTCAATATTCCAGGAGTTGCTCACCGGAATGGCATCTTCGGTCTCAAGGCGGACAGCGCCAGGCCTAGTGACTCGTTTCACCCGGTAAGGGCCTTCCCACTTCGGCGTCAACTTGTTGGAATTCTTGGCGGACTGAACACGCCGAAGAACAAGGTCGCCTTCCTCGAGACTTCTGGCGTTAACTTTGCGGCTATAGTAGCGGCGCAAAGCATGCTGGTAGCGAGCAGCTCGTACAGCAGCCTGAAGACGGTCTTCCTCAAGGAGCAGCGCGTCATCTTGTCGCAGCTGCTCTTGCTCAAGCTCATCATAAGCGAGCACTCGAGGTGACCCGTATACGAGTTCCATGGGGAGAACTGCCTCTGCTCCATAGACTAGAGCGAAAGGTGTCTGGCCAGTGGCTCGATTCGGCATCGTCCTGATCGACCAAAGAACCACCGGCAGCTCCTCGATCCAGTTTCTTCTGCACTTGTGCAGCCTGTCGAAAGTCCTGGTCTTGAGCCCGCGCAGCACTTCAACATTTGCCCTCTCCGCTTGACCGTTGCTTCTCGGGTGAGCAACAGAAGCGAAGCAGACCTTGGCGCCAAGATCTTGGACGTACTGCATGAAGGTGCGGCTCGTGAATTGTGTACCGTTGTCGGTGATTATCCTGTTAGGGATCCCGAAGCGGCAAACAATCGACCTGAAGAACTTGACCGCTGACTGTGCTATCACCTTCCTCACTGGTTCCACTTCCGGCCACTTTGTGAACTTGTCGATTGCTACGTACAAGTACTCAAAGCCCCCGACTGCTCGGGGAAAGGGGCCAAGGATGTCGAGCCCCCAGACCAAAAATGGCCAGGATAAAGGGATCGTCTAGAGAGCTTGAGCTGGTTGGTGTATCTGCTTGGAATGGAACTGGCACGCTTCACACTTGGTTACTTGTGCAGTTGCATCCTGGAGGGCTGTCGGCCAAAAGAAACCTTGCCGGAATGCTTTTCCGGCAAGTGCTCTTGCGCCAATGTGGTGACCACATATGCCTCCATGTATCTCTGCCAACAGCTTTTGTCCGTCTTCCCGGTGAATACACTTCAAATTCACACCGTTGAGTCTTCTTCTGTACAGTGTCTTGTCGACAAACTGGTACATACTTGACTGTCGGGCTACTCTTTCCGCTTCTTCTTGCTCTTCGGGAAGTTCTCCTGTCTGAAGGAAACGGACAATCTGTTGTGCCCATGCTGGAGCTTGTGGCTCGACAACAAGGACTAAAGGCAAATCTGCTGCTACGGGAACATCCGCTTCTACGGCGAGAACCTGCGGCTCTGCCGGAGCTTGACGTTCCCCGGCAAGCTTGCCGGAGCAAAACTTGTCGGGAGCTTCTGCTTCAACGGAACAAACCCTAGGGCTTGCCGGAGCAGATTGCTCCATAGCGATCTTGGCGTTGATCTTGGGGACCTTCTTGGCGCCGGCTTCGGGAAGCTCTGCCGGCAAATAGTCACCAGAAATCAACTTCCTCTTCTTGCTCTGTCCAGTTGATGGCGTTACAGACGGTTGAGTCAGCTTGAGCACAAAGATCCCTGGTTCCACAGGTAACTTAAGTGCGGTGCACTTTGACAGGCCATCGGCAATGGCGTTCTGAGCTCTTGGAACATGCTCCATTTGTAGGCCGTCAAAGTGCTCTTCTAGCTTTCTCACTTTGTCGACATAGGCTTCCATCAACTGACTCTGATAGCTCTTGTTCACTTGGCGGACGACAAGCTGCGAGTCACCCCTGACAATGAGCTTCTTGATCCCAAGGTCTGCCGCGATCCTGAGACCGGCAAGCAAGCCTTCATACTCTGTTGTATTGTTTGTTGCTTGCTCCTTGGGAAAGTGCATCTGGACTACGTACTTGAGGTGCTCTCCAGTGGGTGCGACAAGCAGCACGCCAGCGCCGGCGCCTTGCAGCGAAAAGGCACCATCAAAGTACATCAGCCACTCTTTGCTTGCTTCCTTGACGGGGATGCTCGTTTCTGGAATTTCTTCATCTGGTGTTGGCGTCCATTCTGCTATGAATTCTACCAATGCTCTGCTTTGGATAGTTGAAGTACTCTCAAACTTAAGGCCAAAGCTTGACAGTTCCAGTGCCCACTCAACAATCCTGCCTGTCGCCTCTGGATTCTGTAGTATCCTCTTCAGCGGAAAGCGAGTGACAACTGTGATCTCATGTGCTTGGAAGTAATGGCGCAGCTTTCTCGAGGCCATGAGAAGGCCGAAAAGCAATTTCTGCACGCCAGAGTACCTTGACCTAGCCCCCTGCAAAAGGGAACTAACAAAGTAAACTGGGCGCTGCACCATTCTCTTCTGTATCTCCTCGCACGTCTGCGCAAATCCATCCTTGTCGGGACCAGAGCTTGTCGGGGAAGCCCCCTGCTTGTCGCTGGATGTGCCTGCCGTGGTTGCTGGCTCGTCATCTGCCTCCCTCTCTGCTACTAACGCAGCACTAACCACTTGATTGGTTGCCGCTATATACAGCAGCAACTTCTCTTGTGGCTTAGGTGTGACAAGTATTGGAGGGGAGGACAGGTATTTCTTCAAGTCTTGCAGTGCAGCCTCTGCTTCCGAAGTCCATTTCATGGGACCTGCCTTTTTCAATAATTTGAAAAATGGCAGGGTGCGCTCAGCAGACCTAGAGATAAACCTACTGAGAGCAGCCACGCAACCGGCAAGTCTTTGTACATCCTTGACGCGCTTTGGTGCTTCAATCTGCTCAATGGCCTTGATCTTGTCGGGATTGGCTTCAATTCCCCGCTGAGACACGAAGAACCCGAGAAGCTTGCTGGAGGGGACTCCAAACACACACTTCTCTGGGTTGAGCTTGAGGCTGATCTTGCGCAGATTTGCAAAGGTCTCATCTAAATCTTGGATCAGAGTTGCCTTGTCCTTGCTCTTGACCACTATGTCATCCATGTAGGCTTCCACATTTCTGTGTATTTGTGGCTCAAGAGCGACATGGACTACTCTTGCAAATGTTGAACCAGCATTTTTTAATCCGAAAGGCATCCGTATGAAACAGTACGTGCCACATGGAGTAATGAATACGGTCTTCTCCTCATCTTCTTCTGCCATGAAGATCTGATGGTATCCTGAGTATGCGTCAAGAAATGAAAGCAAATCACATCCGACTGTGGAGTCAACAATCTGGTCAATGCGCGGCAAAGGAAATGAGTCTTTGGGACAAGCTTTGTTAACATCGGTAAAGTCGATACAAAGTCTCCATTTCCCGTTCGCCTTGCGCACGACTACAGGATTGGCCAACCACGTAGGATGGAGCACTCCTCTAACAAGGCCTGCTGCTTCCAACTTCTTGATCTCTTCTGCAATGAATTCTTGGCGCTCCACTGCTTGCTTCCTGGCCTTATGCTTGACGGGCCGCGCATGAGGACAAACGGCAAGGTGGTGCTCAATTACTTTCCTGGGAACACCGGGGATGTCAGACGGTTGCCACGCAAACACGTCGACATTCGCCCGCAGGAAAGCAATGAGTGCGCTTTCCTATTTAGGGTCGAGAGTGGCACTGATGGTGAAGGTACCACCAGTGCCGTCCTCTTTGGCGGACACCTTCTTGGTCTCTGGCGGAGCTGCCATTGTCTTCTTACACTTGCCGGTGGAGCTCGATGGTGCGTCCTCGACGGCAACGTAGCACTCTGAAGAGGTGCGCTTGCCGGAGTGGGCATCAGAACTCTTGCCGGACTTGGTCTTCTTCTTCCCCCCGGGAGCTTCAACGGCAGGTGACTTGCAATCTGCTGCAGCTGCCGCTTCCCAGTAGATCTTGTCGGCGCAGATAAGAGCATCCTTCTTGTCGCCAGGGACAGAGATGACGCTTATCGGGCCTGGCATCTTCAGCATGTTGTATGCGTAGTGAGAGGCTGCCATGAACTTGGCGAGTGCTGGACGGCCAAGTATCCCATTGTAAGGCAATGGAATATCGGCAACATCAAAAGTGACCCTCTCAGTCCTGAAGTTCAGCTCGCTGCCAAATGTTACTGGCAACGTGACCTTCCCCTTCGGCTTGCTCCTTCCCGGGTTGATTCCTTGGAATGTGCCGGTCTCTTCAAGCTCGCTGTCAGGGATCTAGAGTTTCTGGAGTACAGCGGAGGAGATCAGGTTCAAGCCAGCCCCGCCGTCAACTAGCATCTTAGTGACCTTGAGGTTGCGGATAGTTGGTGAAACCAACATCGGCAAACACCCGACCGCAGTTGTGCGATCAGGGTGGTCCTCAATATCAAAGATGATAGGCATGCTGGACCATTTCAGAAGCTTGCGTGACTCGACGGGTGGTTCTGCCGCATTGACTTCCCGCACCCACTACTTGAGCTGGCAGTGCGAAGTATGCAGAGAAGCACCGCCGTCAACGCACAAGATTTTTGTGGCTTTCTGGAACTCCTGCTCACTGGTCTCGACATCATCCATATCTTCGTCGTCGTCGTCATCTTCATCCAAGTAGACGCCTGGCTGGGGCTCTTCGGAGCCTGGCGCTGCGGCAGCGGCGGACGGGTCGGCGGTCGATGTAGCGCCTGGCGCTCCTGCGGCCTCAGGGCCGTCAGTGCGATTGCCAGACCCCTCGCCAGTCGCTGCGGCGGCAGCCTTGGCGGCCTCTGCCCCAGCGGGATCGCCAGCACCGGCTGTTTCTTCGGCAGCAACCTCGGTCTCCATCGGCTCCGTAGCAGATGGGTCTGACAGTCGGAAAAGGGAGAAGAGTCAAGCAAATACTCAAGAAGATCAAAACAAGAAGAACCCAGGGGAAGTTTTGAAGCGAAAGGATTACCTGTACCGGGTTCTGCAGTCGCGGTCTCCGCCGGCGGGGGGCCACTGGTGCTGTCCCTTGCCGGAGAACTCTCCCTTGCCGGAGACCTCTCCCTTACCGGAAAGGTCTCCCTTGCCGGAGGACTCTCCCTTGGCTCCTGGCGGGGCTGCTCTGCTCCTACACAAACCAGCAGTAAGATATCAGCAAAGACAGAGTATGCATGCGCACCTCATAGCGGAAAGCGAACCATATACTTACGCTGGGGGCTGCTCTGGAGAAAAGTTGTCGGGTCCGGCAAGGTTGTCTCGGGCGCACCCCCTGCTATCGCAGTGGGTTCGCCCTCGATGACAATCACCGGGACTTTGGCTCTCTTTGCTGCTCTCTGGGCCAGAGTCCTAATGAGGAACAAGTTCAGAGTGAAGCAAATGAGATACAAGAGAAAACAGCAAGGATTGAAGAACTGCAAGTACAACAAGGGAATCTTACTCTTCTTCTTCTTCCTCGTCGGAGCTGAACACGGAGAAGTCGAAGTTCGGCTCACGACCGGCGTGAGGAGGCGGAGGAGTAGGTTCCCTTGGCCGCTTGACGGGAGCGGTGGCGGTGGTCTGAGACGACCCCGCCCCGGCTCCCGGCGCGGCGTGAGAAGCGGCAGGAGTAGAAGCGGTGGTCTGGGAGGGTCCCGCTCTAGTTGCCGTCATAGCGTGAGGTGCTCCCGCGGAAACAGTGCTTGCCGCGGTGGAGCGTGTCACACGGCACGGCGACTATTGCCTCGCCTGCCGCTCCGCTACGTCACCGACATTGCGGAGACGCCTTCTTGGTGGGGATGGAGGCTCTGCTTGCGGCGAGCTGTCTGAAGATGAGGAGGAAGACGAGTTGATATCCAGCGAGCCGCTCGTATCCTTGGCGGGCTCGCTCAACTCGACGTTATGCCCGGCAAGCTCTTTCTCGCCGGCAGGCTCCCCTCGCTCGGCACGGCTTGCCGCCTCTGCTGCATCTGCCTCCTCCACGGTGAATCCAAATTCGCCCGCGGCTGCGGCTGCCGCCGCCTCTTCTAGCCTAGTGGCGATGAGTGCCATCTCCGCATCGGTGGCGTCGCGGGTGAGGCTGTCCTTCTCGTCGGGGCGGATCGGCACTTCTACCAAGCCATCGAAGAATTGCTGCACGACCTCGTCTGCAGGCTCTTGCCAAGTTGGGACAATTCCATGTGAGTCGCACAACGGCATCATTGCACGGATACGGTCGAGCGCGGAGTTGTTGCACAGCGGAACGACCCCCCCCCCCCCGGCAACCTGAACACTTCGGGATGTTGGGGGTCGTACTTCAACAGCTCCTGGAGCATCGCGTTGAGCTCCAGAACAGTGAAGTTGAAGTTGAGGCCCGGACGCAGCCTCATGATATCTGCCGCATTCTTCAACTCCCAGGCAGGTCTCCCCCGTTCCTGCAGGGGGGCGATGCGGCGGCGAAGAAAATCTGCGCCAACAGCGCCTACAGTGAGCCTGGCAAGCCTGAGGCGTAGGATCCGAGTGACAGCAATCTTCAGCCTGTCGTCCTCCGGGGCCACGTCACTCCAATCGCTGCCGCGTGCAACTGGGGTGTGGCGCCGGGCGGTAAATGACTGCGGGTTCTCCTCGTCAATCCAGCACCAGTCTGCTCTCCATTCCTCCCACTTGCCGCGGAACTCTCCCTCCAGATAAGTTTCCTTCTTGCCGGCCCTTGAGATCCAGGCGATTCCGCCGGACAAAGGCTCTCCTCTCTCTACTCAGGGTATAAAGAAGTGGCGAAAGAGGGCTACATTGGGATGGACTCCGACAAAGTTTTCGCAGAGATGTGCGAAAACTGCCATGGTCATGACGACATTGGGGGTGAAATCAAGGAGGTGGAACCCGTAGGTGTTCATAATGTCGCAAAAGAACTCAGAGAAGGGAGGGCAGAGCCCGCAGTAGAAGAACAAGGCGAAGAAAGGGTATCTGTTTGGGGCCTTCTTCCAAGCGGCGGCGGGAAGTACCTTCGTACGTGGATGCGCTCGTGTCTCCGTCGAACATAAGAGGTAGTAGTTCTCCCTCAGCTCCCTCGCGGCAAGCTTGGGGGGGGGGAAGACTTCCCGCTCCTTTCGCAGCGCCGCAAGCTGCTGCGCCTCGGTCGACTTCACGACCTTCCCCTTGTCGGCTTTTGGAGCCATGGCGGAAGTGGTGGAGGAGGTCGACGGCGTTGGTCGTGCTGGTGGCGATGGGGGGCGGAGCGCTGCTCTCTTTCGGCTTTGGGAAGATGAGGGAGCGGCGGAGATTTCTGAGATTGGAGTAGCAACCGACGAATGGGCAAACTGCCCCTGTTTCCCCTGCTTATAAAGAGGGAGGGGGCGGACGTTCCGCATTTCCGAATAAAGAAACCACCCACGATCTCTCCTACGACGCCGCATTCAACGCGTGCCGTTCGGGAAGGGCGCGGTGGATACGGAGAGAGATACGGCATAACCTACGCCGCGCATGCCCGTGCCCTGTTTTGGGCCTGGCCCAACAGTGCTCGGCACCGTGTATGGCCCACGCCCGGGGGCTCCTGTCGGTGTACTAGAGTAGGGGTACCCTAGTATCCCGAACTTGTGCACGGGCAGTCGCAGCATCCCGCGGCAAGGCTTGCCGGGTGACCACCAAGGTCCTCCGTGGTTCCTTTGGAGCCATTCAAGAACAAAGTATCCAAGCCAAGGAGACAAGACCCCGGCAAGAGGAGCTTGCCGGGATGGCCAACCAAGGCATCTCAAGACCACGGTAAGAGGAGCTTGCCAGGAAGGCCAACCAAGGCATCTCAAGGAACTTGCCGCAACGCGCCACGCATCCCGGCAAGGCCCGGTGAGTGATAAGCTCCCGGACGCGACAAGACGACGACCGCGGCAAGGCGCTTGCCGCGGCAAGCCACCACTCTGTGACCGCGCTCCAGCACATCCACCAACGTGTCGCTCTGGGACCCTTCCAGGCGTACGTGGCGGGAGGCTGTGCAGCCAGCGGCGCGTGGTGGCAAGCGGCATAGACAAGATTGCCATCGTGGCGAGCGGTGGCGTCCCTGATGGTCCCTTTTGCACTGTTTAGGCGACGCAGACGGGCATTTAATGCCCTTGTCCCCTGCCGTCAGGGTTAGCTATGATACACTGTAGCAGGTAGTTGTACCAACCACAACACCTTTCCATTTTTACCCTTGTCTACGTTGCCACCTGACGGTGACCCCTGGAGCATATAAAAGGAGGCCCGTGCGCAACGTAGAGGGGGGGAGAAACAGGACACTCACGCTCGGTCTCGTTAGCTGCTGGAGGGTACTGTAGCACTCCGCGCTCCCGAGCAAGAACTCAATACAAACCACAAAGCAGGAGTAGGGTTTTACGCATCCGTGCGGCCCGAACCTGGGTAAACTGCTCGTGTGTTTCGCCTCGATCTGCTCTTCGTGCGACCTCCGCCCCCGCCGAACTGAACGGGACTCGGCCCGCCGGTCCCATAGGTGTTCGTGGATCAGTCCCCCGACAACCAGGCATGCGTTCAAATCCTTGTGCGCTCCACGGTAGAGGATGTAGTCATTAGGGCATGCATGTATCTTCAGCACCTCCAATCCTAGAGGGCATACGACCTTCTTGGCTGCGTACGTACTGCCGGGCAATTCGTTATCCTTTGGAAGCTTCTTCTTTAATATTTTCAGTAGCTTCTCAAATCCTTTGTCAGGCACAGCATTCTCTGCCTTCCACTGCAGCAATTCCAGTACGGTACCGAGCTTTGTGTTGCCATCTTTGCAATTAGGGTACAACCCTTTTTCGTGATCCTCTAACATGCGATCGAACTTCAGCTTGTCCTTTTGACTTTTGCACTGTCTCCTTGCGTCAACAATGACCCGGCGGAGATCATCATCGGGCACATCGTCTGGTTCCTCTTGATCTTCAACAGCTTCCCCCGTTCCAGCATCACCGTATTCAGGGAGCACATAGTTGTCATCGTCCTCTTCTTCTTCGCTGTCTTTGATGACCCACAAGTATAGGGGATCTATCGTAGTCCTTTCGATAAGTAAGAGTGTCGAACCCAACGAGGAGCAGAAGGAAATGATAAGCGGTTTTCAGAAAGGTATTCTCTGCAAGTACTGAAATAAGTGGTAACAGATAGTTTTGTGATATGATAAATTGTAACGAGAAACAAGTAACAAAAGTAAATAAATTGCAGCAAGGTGGCCCAATCCTTTTGTAGCAAAGGACAAGCCATAACAAACTCTTATAATAGGAAAAGCGCTCCCGAGGACACATGGGAATATTGTCAAGCTAGTTTTCATCACGTTCATATGATTCGCGTTCGATACTTTGATAATTTGATATGTGGGTGGACCGGTGCTTGGGTACTGTTCTTACTTGAACAAGCATCCCACTTATGATTAACCTCTATTGCAAGCATCCGCAACTACAACAAAAGTATTAAGGTAAACCTAACCATAGCATGAAACATATGGATCCCAATCAGCCCCCTACGAAGCAATGCATAAACTAGGGTTTAAGCTTCTATCACTCTAGCAACCCATCATCTACTTATTACTTCCCAATGCCTTCCTCTAGGCCCAAATAATGGTGAAGTGTTATGCAGTTGACGTTCACATAACACCACTAGAGGCTAGACAACACACATCTTATCAAAATATCAAACGAATACCAAATTCACATGACTACTCATAGCAAGACTTCTCCCTTGTCCTCAGGAACGAATGTAATTACTCACAAAGCATATTCATGTTCATAATCAGAGGGGTAATAATATGCATATAGGATCTGAACATATGATCTTCCACCAATTAAACCAACTAGCATCAAGTACAAGGAGTAATCAACACTACTAGCAACCTACTAGCACCAATCCCGGACTTTGAGACAAGAATTGGATACAAGAGATGAACTAGGGTTTGGAGATGAGATGGTGCTGGTGAAGATGTTGATGGAGATTGCCCTCTCCCGATGAGAGGAGCGTTGATGATGACGATGGTGATGATTTCCCCCTCCGGGAAGGAAGTATCCTCGGCAGAACAGCTCTGCCGGAGCTCTAGATTGGATCCGCAAAGGTTCCGCCTCGTGGCGGCGGAGTCTCGTCCCGAAAAGTTCCTCCCTCTTTTTTTCTCAATGGAAGACCTCATATAGGAGAAGATGGGCACCAGGGGGCCATGAGATAGGGGGGCACGCCCCCCTCCCTCGTGAGCAGGGTGTGGGCCCCCTGGACTTCATCTTTGGCGTGGATTTTTCTTTATTTCTTTTAAGACGTTCTGTGGAGTTTCAGGACTTTTGGAGTTGCGCAGAATAGGTCTGTAATATTTGCTCCTTTTCCAGACCAGAATTCCAGCTGCCGGCATTCTCCCTCTTTATGTAAACCTTGTAAAATAAGAGAGAATAGCCATAAGTATTGTGACATAAAGTGAAATAACAGTCCATAATGCAATAAATATCGATATAAAAGCATGATGCAAAATGGACGTATCAACTCCCCCAATCTTAGACCTCGCGTGTCCTCAAGCAAAAAGCCGATAACAATAAATATGTCCTCATGTTTAGAGGTAGAGGCGTCGATAAAAATAAAATACAGACATGAATGCATCATGATTATTCTTATAACAACAACATATATAGGTTTTGTCATATGATTACTTATGTTCAAGTGATGATCTATTCACAATGCAAAAGTATAAACCATAAACCCTATTGGACTCGTACAAACTATAATCTCAGTCATTGAAGCAATTGCAATTTATCATAACATCGGAAAGAATCTATGTCAGAGCTGAAAAGCAAGTCCACATACTCAACTATCATTTAGTCCTCCATAATTGCTAACACTCACGCGATACTTGTGGTTACAGAGTTTTAATCGGACACAGAGAAAGATAGGGGCTTATAGTTTTGCCCCACAACCTTTTACCTCAAGGGTAATGTCAACAATAATGGTTCATGCTCCCCTACATCCAATTAGATATATATATATATCATGTTCTTTCCAACATGCTGAGCTTTCGAAGAGATAAAATAAAAATGAAAAGGTGAAGATCACCATGACTCTTGCATAAGGTAGAAGATAATAATAAAGGATAGGCCCTTCGCAGAGGGAAGCAGAGGTTGCCATGCGCTTTTATGGTTGGATGTATAAAATCTCAATGCGAAAGAACGTCACTTTATATTGCCCCTTGTGATATGAACCTTTATTATGCAGTCCGTCGCTTTTATTACTTCCACATCACAAGATCGTATAAAGCTTATTTCTCCCACACCAATCAATCATACATATTTAGAGCAATTTTTATTGCTTTGCACCGATGACAACTTACTTGAAGGATCTTACTCAATCCATAGGTAGATATGGTGGACTCTCATGGCAAAACTGGTTTAGGGATATTTGGAAGCACAAGTAGTATTTCTACTTGGTGCTGAGAATTTGGCTAGCATGAGGGGGAAAGGCAAGATCAACAAGTTAGAGGAACCATGACAACATACTTTATCTCAGATATAAGAAAGACATAACTCATTACGTTGTCTTCCTTGTCCAACATCAACTCTTTAGCATGTCATATTTTAATGAGTGCTCCCAATCATAAAAGATGTCAATGATAATATATATATATATGTGAAACCTCTCTTTCCTTATTACTTCCTATTAATTGCAACAATGACCAAAGCTATGTCTCCCAACTCCCAACAACTTTTAATCATCATACTCTTTCTGTGTCAAGTCATTACTCTCAATAAGATCAATATGAACTTTTTGTTTCTTTTATTCTTTTATTCTTTCTTTTATTCACCCAAGATCATGGCAAAATAATCAAGCCCTTGAGTCAACACTAATCTTTATTATATATAACTCACGGACTCAATTACATAGAGGGATCATAAAGCAAAACTCAAAACTAGATCATGCCATAAAGTTTATTCTACTAGATCAAGATAGATCATGCCATAAAGTTTATTCTACTAGATCAAGATACTACTAATAGGATCGAACTAAGAAAAAGGTAAAGATAGGAGTTGTGATGGTGATACGATACCGGGGCACCTCCCCCAAGCTTGGCAGTTGCCAAGGGGGGTGCCCATACCCATGTGATCATGTCTCCTTCTTTGTTGGTGAAGAAGGTGGCGGTGACGGATAATCGCACATCGAGCGTAAGAGGTCCTCCAGCTTGCGAATAATGACCTTGAGTGCAACAATATGCACCTTCAACAAAATATTTTCTTGTGTGAGATACTTGTTTTTAACCCGAGCTAACTTACTCATCTTGAAAGCTTCGATCTCAGTTGGGGTAAGAAGGTTATGATCAATTTGAAGGGTGTCTTTTGCTGCTGGAGCTTGATCCTCCGTGGCCTTCTTGATCCTTTCATCCTTGTTGACCCTCGTGGGTTCTTCCCTCTTCAAATCTATCTTCATTAGCCAAGCATCATTGTCACCATTATTGGAGGAGGGAGACGACATGATGCCTAGCCTGAGAGACCTTGACAGAAAATAGCTCGAAACAAGAATAGAGGAGGTTTACGTGATACGGGAGTCAAAACCTTCGGGAGAATATATAATGAATTTTTACCAACCAAAATACGTATCGTGCAAGAAAACGGAGTCCGGAGGGCATACGAGGCGCTCACGAGGTAGGGGGCGCGCCCAGGGGGGTAGGGCGCGCCCACCACCCTCGTGGGGCCCTCGTGTCCTTCTCGGATTGCTACTTATTTTTCTATTTTTCTAAATATTCCAAAATGTAGAAATGTTGCCTTAAAAATTGTTTTGGAGTCGGTTTACTTACCGTACCACATACCTATTCCTTTTCGGAGTTTGAAACATTTTGGAAAGTGTCCCTTATGTATTCCTCCGGGGTTATGGTTTCAATAATATTGGTTTCAACATTTATGGGATTACCTGAGATATAATGTTTAATTCTTTGACTGTTTACCACCTTTGGATTTGTGCCCTCGAAGTTGTTGATTTTTATGGCACCGGAACGATAGACCTCTTCGATGACGTAGGGGCCTTCCCATTTAGAGAGAAGTTTTCCTGCAAAAAATCTTAAACGAGAGTTGTATAGCAATACATAATCACCTACATTAAACTCACGCTTTTGTATCCTTTTGTCATGCCATCTTTTAACTTTTTCTTTAAACAACTTGGCATTTTCATAAGCTTGGGTTCTCCATTCATCAAGTGAGCTAATATCAAATAACCTCTTCTCACCGGCAAGTTTAAAATCATAGTTGAGCTCTTTAATAGCCCAATATGCCTTATGTTCTAGTTCGAGAGGTAAGTGACATGCTTTTCCATAAACCATTTTATACGGAGACATACCCATAGGATTTTTATATGCAGTTCTATAAGCCCATAATGCATCATCAAGTTTCTTAGACCAATTCTTTCTAGACCTATTAACAGTCTTTTGCAAAATTAATTTGAGCTCTCTATTGCTCAACTCTACTTGACCACTAGACTGTGGGTGATAAGGAGATGCAATTCTATGATTAACATCATATTTAGCAAGCATTTTACGGAAAGCACCATGAATAAAGTGTGAACCACCATCAGTCATTAAATATCTAGGGACTCCAAACCTCGGAAAAATAACTTCCTTAAGCATTTTAATAGAAGTGTTATGATCAGCACTACTAGTTGGAATAGCTTCTACCCACTTAGTAACGTAATCAACAGCAACTAAAATATGTGTGTATCCATTAGAGGCAGGAAAAGGTCCCATATAATCAAAGCCCCAAACATCAAACGGTTCAATAACAAGTGAATAATTCATAGGCATTTCTTGACGTCTACTAATATTACCAATTCTTTGACATTCATCACAAGACAAGACAAACTTACGGGCATCCTTGAAGAGAGTAGGCCAATAAAAACCAGATTGCAATACCTTATGTGCAGTTCTATCTCCAGCGTGGTGTCCTCCATAAGACTCGGAATGACACTTGCGTAGGATCTGTTCCTGTTCATGCTCAGGTACACAACGCCTAATAACACCATCTACTCCTTCTTTATAAAGATGTGGGTCATCCCAAAAGTAATGTCTCAAATCATAGAAGAACTTTTTCTTTTGTTGGTATGTGAAGCTAGGTGGTATAAACTTAGCAACAATATAATTAGCATAATCAGCATACCATGGAGTACTACGAGAAGTACTTATAATGTTTAATTGTTCATCAGGAAAGTCATCATTAATAGGTAGTGGGTCATCAAGAATATTTTCTAACCTAGACAAGTTGTCTGCAACGGGGTTCTCAGCTCCCTTTCTATCAACAATATGCAAATCAAATTCTTGTAGCAAGAGAACCCATCTAATAAGTCTAGGTTTAGCATCTTTCTTTTCCATAAGATATTTAATAGCAGCATGATCTGTTTGAATAGTTACTTTAGAATCAACAATATAAGATCTGAACTTATCACAAGCAAATACAACTGCTAAAAGTTCTTTTTCAGTAGTAGCATAATTTCTTTGAGCATTGTCTAGAGTCTTACTAGCATAATGAATAACATTTAATTTCTTATCAACTCTTTGCCCTAGAACAGCACCTACAGCATAATCACTAGCATCACACATAATTTCAAAGGGTAAATTCCAATCAGGTGGCTGAACAATAGGTGCAGAGACTAATGCTTTCTTAAGTATTTCAAATGCTTCTACACAATCATCATCAAAGACAAATGGTATATCTTTTTGCAATAAATTAGTCAGAGGCCGAGAAATTTTTGAGAAGTCCTTAATGAACCTCCTATAAAATCCGGCATGACCAAGGAAACTTCTTATACCTTTGATGTCCTTGGGACATGGCATCTTTTCAATAGCATCAACCTTGGCTTTATCAACTTCAATACCTCTTTCAGAAACTTTGTGCCCCAAGACAATACCTTCATTAACCATAAAGTGGCACTTTTCCCAATTCAAGACAAGATTAGTTTCTTCACATCTCTGCAAAACTCGATCAAGATTGCTCAAGCAATCATCAAAAGAGGAACCATAGACGGAAAAGTCGTCCATGAAAACCTCACAAATCTTTTCACAAAAGTCAGAGAATATAGCCATCATGCATCTTTGAAAGGTAGCAGGTGCATTACATAAACCAAAAGGCATACGTCTATAAGCAAAAGTACCAAAAGGGCATGTAAAAGTAGTCTTTGATTGATCTTTAGCCGACACAGGTATTTGAGAGAAACCAGAATAACCATCTAGAAAGCAATAGTGTGTGTGTTTGCATAATCTTTCTAGCATTTGATCAATAAAAGGTAAGGGGTAATGATCTTTCTTAGTAGCTTTATTTAATTTGCGGAAATCAATTACCATCCTATAACCTGTGATAATTCTTTGTGGAATCAATTCATCTTTATCATTAGGAACAACAGTAATACCTCCCTTCTTAGGGACACAATGGACAGGACTTACCCACTCACTATCAGCAACGGGATAGATTATACCTGCCTCCAGAAGCTTTAGTATTTCTTTTCTTACCACTTCTTTCATTTTAGGATTCAGACGTCGTTGAGGATCACGAACTGGTTTGGCATCTGCTTCCAAATTTATTTTATGTTGACATAGAGTGGGACTAATGCCCTTAAGATCATCAAGAGTATATCCAATAGCAGCACGATGCTTCTTCAGAGTTTTCAATAATCTTTCTTCTTCATGCTCTGAAAGGTTAGCACTAATAATAACAGGATATATCTTCTTTTCATCAAGATAAGCATATTTAAGATTATCAGGCAAAGGTTTAAGCTCGAACACGGGATCACCCTTGGGTGGAGGAGGATCCCCTAAGATTTCAACAGGCAAGTTGTGTTTCAGAATAGGTTCCTGTTTAAAGAATACTTCATCTATTTCCCTTCTTTCATTCATGAACATATCATTTTCATGGTCTAGCAAATAGTGTTCTAAAGGATCACTAGGAGGTACTGCAATAGAAGCAAGACCAATAATTTCATCCTTACTAGGTAATTCTTCCTCACGATGTTGTTTACTAAATTTAGAGAAATTAAACTCATGAACCATATCATCCAAGCCAACAGTAACAACATTCTTTGTGCAATCTATGGTAGCATTGACAGTATTTAAGAAGGGTCTACCAAATATAATGGGACAAAAACTATCTTGTGGGGAACCAAGAACAAGAAAATCAGCAGGATATTTAGTTTTCCCACACAAGACTTCAACATCTCTCACAATTCCCATTGCTGAAATAGTATCTCTATTGGCAAGTTTAATTGTGACATCAATATCTTCTAACTCAGCAGGTGCAATTTCATTCTTAATTTCTTCATATAAAGTATGCGGTATAACACTAGCACTAGCACCCATATCACATAAGCCATGATAACAATGATCCCCTATTTTAACAGAAATAACAAGCATGCCTACTACGGGTCTATGTTTATCTTTAGCACAAGGTTTAGCAATTCTAGCAGTTTCACCTTCGAACTGAATAACATGCCCATCAATATTATCAGACAAGAGATCTTTAACAATATAAATATTAGGTTCTACTTTAACTTGCTCAGGAGGTGTATAAGTTCTAATATTGCTTTTATGAACAATAGTTGAAGCTTTAGCATGATCCTTTATTCTAACAGGAAAGGTGGTTTCTCAATATAAGAAGTAGGAACAATAGGATCATTATAAGTGACAGTCTTTTCTTCAACTTTAATAGGTGCAACTACTTTTACTTCTATGGGAGGATGATATTTAAACCACTTCTCCTTAGGGAGATCAACATAAGTAGCAAAAGATTCACAGAAAGAAGCTACTATCTCAGAGTCAAGTCCATATTTAGTGCTAAACTTACGGAAAATATCGGTATCCATAAAGATTTAACACAATCAAACTTAGGTGTCATACCTGACTCCTTACCTTCGTCGAGGTCCCAATCTTCAGAGTTGCGTTTAATTCTATCCAATAAATTCCATCTGAATTCAATAGTCTTCATCATAAAAGAGCCAGCACAAGAAGTATCGAGCATGTTGCGATTGTTTTCAGAAAGCCGAGCATAAAAACTTTGCATAATTATTTCTCTCGGGAGCTCATGATTGGGGCATGAATATAACATTGATTTAAGCCTCCCCCAAGCTTGAGCGATGCTTTCTCCTTCGCGAGGCCAGAAATTATATATATAATTGCGATCACGATGAACAAGATGCATAGGGTAATACTTTTGATGAAATTCCAACTTCAATCTTTTATAGTCCCATGATCTCATATCATCACATAGCCTATACCATATCAATGCGTCTCCCTTCAAAGATAAAGGGAAGACCTTCTTCTTAGCAACATCATCGGGTATACCTGCAAGCTTAAATAATCCACAAACTTCATCCACATATATTAAGTGCTCATCAGGATGCTTTGTTCCATCTCCTGTAAAAGGGTTAGCTAGCAGTTTTTCCATCATAGCCGAAGGAAATTCAAAAGGAGTTTCATTTTCAATAGGTTCAGTAGGTTGAGGAGCAACTCTTTGCTCTACTGGACGGGGTGAAGATACCCCGAACAAGCCCCTCAGAGAATTACTTTCCATAGTAACAAGTGACAGTAAATTTCAGCACACTATATAAATTTTTCCTTACCAAATTCCACCTACCAAAGGCGCTACACTCCCCGGCAACGGCGCCAGAAAAGAGTCTTGATGACCCACAAGTATAGGGGATCTATCGTAGTCCTTTCGATAAGTAAGAGTGTCGAACCCAACGAGGAGCAGAAGGAAATGATAAGCGGTTTTCAGCAAGGTATTCTCTGCAAGTACTGAAATAAGTGGTAACAGATAGTTTTGTGATAGGATAAATTGTAACGAGCAACAAGTAACAAAAGTAAATAAAGTGCAGCAAGGTGGCCCAATCCTTTTGTAGCAAAGGACAAGCCGGAACAAACTCTTATAATAGGAAAAGCGCTCCCGAGGACACATGGGAATATCGTCAAGCTAGTTTTCATCACGTTCATATGATTCGCGTTCGATACTTTGATAATTTGATATGTGGGTGGACCGGTGCTTGGGTGCTGTTCTTACTTGAACAAGCATCCCACTTATGATTAACCTCTATTGCAAGCATCCGCAACTACAACAAAAGTATTAAGGTAAACCTAACCATAGCATGAAACATATGGATCCAAATCAGCCCCTTACGAAGCAACGCATAAACTAGGGTTTAAGCTTCTGTCACTCTAGCAACCCATCATCTACTTATTACTTCCCAATGCCTTCCTCTAGGCCCAAATAATGGTGAAGTGTTATGTAGTCGACGTTCACATAACACCACTAGAGGCTAGACAACATACATCTTATCAAAATATCAAACGAATACCAAATTCACATGACTACTCATAGCAAGACTTCTCCCTTGTCCTCAGGAACGAACGTAATTACTCACAAAGCATATTCATGTTCATAATCAGAGGGGTAATAATATGCATATAGGATCTGAACATATGATCTTCCACCAATTAAACCAACTAGCATCAACTACAAGGAGTAATCAACACTACTAGCAACCTACTAGCACCAATCCCGGACTTTGAGACAAGAATTGGATACAAGAGATGAACTAGGTTTGGAGATGAGATGGTGCTGGTGAAGATGTTGATGGAGATTGCCCTCTCCCGATGAGAGGAGCGTTGGTGATGGCGATGGTGATGATTTCCCCCTCCGGGAAGGAAGTATCCCCGGCAGAACAGCTCTACTGAGCTCTAGATTGGATCCGCCGAGGTTCCGCCTCGTGGCGGCGGAGTCTCGTCCCAAAAAGTTCCTCCCTATTTTTTTCTCATCGAAAGACCTCATATAGGAGAAGATGGGCATCGGAGAGCCAACACGGGGCCCACGAGATAGTGGGGCGCGCCCTAGGGGGGCGCGCCCCACCCTCGTGAGCGGGGTGTGGGACCCTGGCCTTCATCTTTGGCATGGATTTTTCTTTATTTCTTTTAGGACGTTCCATGGAGTTTCAGGACTTTTGGAGTTGCGTGGAATAGGTCTCTAATATTTTCTCCTTTTCCAGACCAGAATTTCAGCTGTCGGCATTCTCCCTCTTTATGTAAACCTTGTAAAATAAGAGAGAATAGCCATAAGTATTGTGACATAAAGTGAAATAACAGTACATAATGCAATAAATATCGATATAAAAGCATGATGCAAAATGGACGTATCAGTCTTCCATCATTACCCCTATTTCTCTGTGCTTGGTCCAAACATTATAGTGTGGCATGAAACCCTTATAAAGCAGGTGGGTGTGAAGGATTTTCCGGTCAGAGTAAGACTTCGTGTTCCCACATATAGGGTGTGAGCAACACATAAAACCATTCTACTTGTTTGCCTCAGCCACTTCGAGAAAAGTATGCACGCCCTTAATGTACTCGGAGGTGTGTCTGTCACCGTACATCCATTATCGGTTCATCTGCGTGCATTATATATAACTAAGTGTGTCAAAAACCATTACAGATTCACATGGATAGATAAGTGACCAAATTAATAGAAGTTCATCATCACATTAAAACCAAAGTACATACATAGTTCTCATTGAACAACATATAGCTCTCCAGAGCATCTAATTAAACCATACATTGAAACTATGTAAAACCTTTCAATGCAACAAAAAATGCAATCATAATCGCAACCAAGGTAACAATTGATCCAACGACATAATGATACCAAGCCTCGGTATGAATGGCATATTTTCTAATCTTTCCAATCTTCAACCGCATTGCATCCATCTTGATCTTGTGATTATCGACGACATCCGCAACATGCAACTCCAATATCATCTTCTCCTCCTCAATTTTTTTATTTTTCCTTCAAGTAATTGTTTTCTTCTTCAACTAAATTTAACCTCTCGACAGTAGGGTCGGTTGGAATTTCCGGTTCACATACCTCCTAGATAAATAAAATCTATGTCACGTTGGTCGACATAATTGTCATACACAGTAAATGAACCAAATAGTTATAAAAGATAATATATACCACATCTGAATCATAGACAGGACGAGGGCCGACGGGGGCAGATACCAAAGCCATCGCACTATATAATAGCAAGCAATAATAAAAGTAAGAAAATTAGACAAGTATCTATCTAATCATACAAGTAAGAATTTTTTTTCTTTCAGAAAGAAGATAAGAACAAGAGGCTCACCACGGTGGTGCCAGTGACGAGATCGGCACGGGCGATCGACGGCGGTGAAGACGGGGACGGGACTTGATGGACCGCTAAACCTAGACAAATCTCGAGGAAAATGGAGCTTGGAGGTCGAGCTTCGAGAGGAGAAAGCTTAACTAGTGTGGCTCGGACATTTCATCGAACACCTCATGTGCACAGGAGGTGAGCTAGAGCACCACAAAGTTCTCCCCTCGCCGGCCAGAAAAACGGAGCAGTGTGGAGTGCTCTGCTCGCGGGTGAGGGTATATATAGCCACCTCAGTGGTCCCGGTTCATGGCTGGAACCGGGACTAAAGGCCCCCCTTCTATCCCGGTTCCAGCCATGAACGGGATCAATGGATGTGGGATAGGAGTGAGGACCATTGGTCCCGGTTCGTGCCTAGAACCGGGATAAATGGGTCTAGACAAACCGGGACCAATGCCCCACGAGTCCCGCCCGGCCCCCTGGACTCATGAACCGGGACGTATGCCCCCATTGGTCCCGATTCGTGGCTGAACCGGGACTAATGGGCTGGCCAGGCCTCAACCAAAGCCCTATTTTCTACTAGTGTAGTTCTTTGTCAAAGCCCTAACTAAATTTTTGCACTAACCTAAATTAACCTAATTAAACTAGTTAACGTAGCTAGCTAGTTCTCTGTCCAATGTTTGTGCTATGAATGAGAGAGAAAGAGGAGGGTGGGGGCTTACAGAGGATGGCTCCGGTGGTGGTGAGGGAGGCAGTAGTGGCGAGGGAGGCAGGGGCGTCTCCGGTGACGGCGAGGGAGGGGCGGTTTTCTGAAGATCGCTACTACTATTCATAGCCTATCGGCTTAGTAGTGGGAATCTTAGTAGTAGCACTTTTCCCAGAAGAAGCGCTACTACTACACCCGTATCTGTAGTGCGGTTCATGTGCACGCGCTACTGCTATGTAGCACCAGCGCATCATTTTAACCAGCGCTACTGCTAAAGTTCTGTGTATAAGGTTTTCCCTAGTAGGGTATCGTGGCACGTCTCTCCTTGCCCTCCTCCTGGCCGATGTTGAAGCGCCACGTCCCCAACATGCGGAGGGTTCAACATGACAGTCCTTCATTCGATCAAATGGATTGTACAACAGTCGTTGGTCACCCTAAGCTTCAATTTTGTGCGGTGGTAGCAGTGGTCCTTCAATTAAGCTCGTGAATGGCAGTTTATGGCTTGTACTGGTGTGCAACAAGTAGGTCTGGATGTCTTCTTCAATGACGTTCGCCGGTGGCCGCAGATATAGGCATAAGACTGGCCACAGGGGGAGTAACTTCAAGAGTAAGATTGGATCCAACTCAGCAAATTTTCCTATGTGGGAATGGAGTTGAATGCGTGTGCGGCGACTAGGGTTGGAAATTATTTGATTATAAAGCCACACCAATTCCTCCTATACCATTGAACTTGATCCACTTGTGGGGGAAAGCAGTAATTTCAAAAATTTCCTACGCGCACGCAATATCATGGTGATGCATAGCAATGAGAGGGGAGAGTATCATCTATGTACCCTCGTAGACCATAAGCGGAAGTGTTATAAGAACGCGGTTGATGTAGTCGTACGTCTTCACGATCCGACCGATCCAAGTACCGAACGCACGGCACCTCCGAGTTCAGCACACGTTCAGCTCGGTGACGTCGCATGAACTCTGATCCAGCAGAGCTTCGAGGGAGAGTTTCATCAGCACAACGGCGTGATGACGGTGATGATGATGCTACCGACGCAGGGCTCGCCTAAGCACCACTACGATATGACCAAGGTGGATTATGGTGGAGGGGGGCACCGCATTCGGCTAAAAGATCAACTGATCAACTTGTGTGTCTATGGGGTGCCCCCTGGCCACGTATATAAAGGAGTGGAGGAGGGGGAGAGGCTGGCCCTCCTAGGCGCTCCCCAAGGGGAGTCCTACTCCTACCGGGAGTAGGATTCCCCCCCCCCTTTCCATGTAGTAGGAGTAGGAGAGAAGAAAGGAGGGGGCGCCGCCCCTCCCCTAGTCCAATTAGGACTAAGCCTTGGGGGGCGCACAGCCTCCCCTCTCTCTTTCCCCTAAAGCCCAATAAGGCCAATGTACTCCCTGGCAAATTCCCGTAACTCTCCGGTACTCCGAAAAATACCCGAATCACTCAGAATGTTTCCGATGTCCGAATATAGTCGTCCAATATATCAATCTTTACGTATCGACCATTTCGAGACTCCTCATCATGTCCCCGATCTCACCCGGGACTCTGAACTACCTTTGGTACATCAAAACTCATAAACTCGTATTACCGAACATTAAGCATGCGGATCCTATGGGTTTGAGAACTATGTAGACATGACCAAGACACATCTCCGGTTAATAACCAATAGCGGAACCTGGATGCTCATATTGTCTCCTACATATTCTACGAAGATCTTTTATCGGTCAAACCACATATGCATACGTTGTTCCCTATGTCATCTGTATGTTACTTGCCCGAGATTCGATCATCGGTATCTCAATACCTAATTCAATATCGTTACCAGCAAGTCTCTTTACTCGTTCCATAATGCATCATCCCGCAACTAACTCATTAGTCACATTGCTTGCAAGGCTTATAGTGATGTGCATTACCGAGAGGGTCCAGAGACACCTCTCTGAGAATCGGAGTGACAAATCCTAATCTCCATATATGCCAACTCAACATGTACCATCGGAGACACCTGTAGAGCACCTTTATAATCACCCAGTTACGTTGTGACATTTGGTAGCACACAAAGTGTTCCTCTGGTATTTGGGAGTTGCATAATCTCATAGTCATAGGAACATGTATAAGTCATGAAGAAAGCAATAGCAACAAACTAAACGATCATCGTGCAAAGCTAACAGAATGGGTCAAGTCAATCACATCATTCTCTAATGATGTGATCCCGTTAATCAAATGACAACTCATGTCTATGGCTAGGAAACTTAACCATCTTTGATTCAACGAGCTAGTAAAGTAGAGGCATACTAGTGACACTCTGTTTGTCTATGTATTCACACATGTACTAAGTTTCCGGTTAATAAAATTCTAGCATGAATAATAAACAATTATCATGATATAAGGAAATAAATAATAACTTTAATATTTCCTCTAGGGCATATTTCCTTCAGTATCCCACTTGCACTAGAGTCAATAATCTAGTTCACATCTTTATGTGATTAGTTCACATCTCCATGTGACTAATACCCAAAGGGTTTACTAGAGTCAATAATCTAGTTCACATCGCTATGTGATTAACACCCAAAGAGTGATCATGTTTTGCTTGTGAGAGAATTTTAGCCTACGGGTCTGCAACATTCAGATCTGTATGTATTTCGCAAATTTCTATGTCTACAATGCTATGCATGGAGCTACTCTAGATAATTGCTCCGACTTTCAATATGTATCCAGATCAAGACTTAGAGTCATCTAGATCGATGTAAAAAGCTTGCACCGACGTAACTCTTTACGACGAACTCTTTTATCACCTCCATAACCGAGAAATATTTCCTTAGTCCTCTAAGGATAATTTTCACCGCTGTCCAGTGATCTACTCCTAGATCACTATTGTACTCCCTTGTCAGAATCATGCTAAGGTATACAATAGGACTGGTAAACAACATAGCATACTTTATAGAACCTATGACTGAGGCATAGGGAATGACTTTTCATTCTCTTTCTATTTTCTGCTGTGATCGGGTTTTGAGTCTTTACTCAACTTCACACCTTGCAACACAGGCAAGAACTCCTTTAACTGTTCCATTTTGAACTACTTCAAAATCTTGTCAAGGTATGTACTCATTGAAAAAATTTATCAAGCATCTTGATCTATCTCTATAGATCTTGATGCTCAATGTGTAAGCATCTTCATCGAGGTCTTTCTTTGAAAAACTCTTTTCAAACACTCCTTTATACTTTCCAGAAAATTCTACATTATTTCTGATCAACAATATGTCATTCACATATACTTAATAGAAATGTTGTAGTGCTCCCACTAACTTTCTTGTAAATATAGGCTTCACTGCAAGTCTGTATAAAACCATATGCTTTGATCACCTTATCAAAGCATATATTCGAACTCCGAGATGCTTGCACTAGTCCATAGATGGATCGCTGGAGCTTGCTCACTTTGTTAGCACCTTTAGGATCGACAAAACCTTCTGGTTGCATCATATACAACTATTCTTTAAGAAATCCATTAAGGAATACAGTTTTGACATCCATTTGCCAGATTTCATAAATGTGGCCACTGCTAACATGATTTGGATAGACTTTTAAGCATTGATACGAGTGACAAACTCTCATTGTAGTCAACACCTTGAACTTGTCGAAAACATTTTGCGACAATTTGAGCTTTGTAGATAGCAACACTACTATCAGCGTTCGTCTTCCTCTTGAAGATCCATTTATTCTTAATGACTCACCGATCATCGGGCAACTCAATCAAAGTCCATACTTTGTTCTCATACATGGATCCCATCTCAGATTTCATGGCCTCAAGCCATTTCACGGAATCTGGGCTCATCATTGCTTCCTGATAGTTCGTAGGTTCGTCATGGTCTAGTAACATGACTTCCAGAAAGGATTACCGTACCGCTCTGGTGCGGACCATACTCTGGTTGTCCTACGAGGTTCGGTAGTAACTTGATCTGAAGTTTCATGATCATCATCATTAGCTTCCTCACTAATTGGTGTAGAGATCACTAGAACTGGTTTCTGTGATGAACTACTTTCCAATTCGGGTGAAGGTACAATTACCTCCTCAAGTTCTACATTCCTCCCACTCACTTCTTTCGAGAGAAACTCCTTCTCTATAAAGGATCCACTTTTAGCAACAAAGATCTTGCCTTTGGATCTGTGATAGAAGGTGTACCCAACAGTTTCCTTTGGGTATTCTATGAAGACACATTTCTCCGATTTGGGTTCGATCTTATCAGGTTGAAACTTTTTCACATAAGCATCGCGGCCCCAAACTTTAAGAAACGACAGCTTAGGTTTCTAGCCAAACCACAGTTCATATGGTGTCGTCTCAACGGATTTAGATGGTGCCCTATTTAACGTGAATGCAATTGTATATAATACATAACCCCAGCATGATAGTGATAAATCGATAAGAGACATCATAGATCGCACCATATCTAATAAAGTACGGTTATGACGTTCGAACACACCATTACGCTGTGTGTTCCAGGTGGCGTGAGTTGCGAAACTATTGCGCATTGTTTCAAATGAAGACCAAACTCTTAACTCAAATATTCTCCTCCACGATTAGATCGCAGAAACTTTATTTTCTTGTTACGATGATTTTTCACTTCACTCTGAAATCCTTTGAACTTTTCAAATGTTTTAGACTTATGTTTCATCAAGTAGATATACCCATATCTTCTCAAATCATCTGTGAAGGTCAGAAAATAACGACACCCATCGCGAGCCTCAACACTCATCAGACCGCATACATCCGTATGTATTATTTCCAATAAGTCAGTTGCTCGCTCGATTATTCCGGAGAATGGAGTCTTAGTCATCTTGCCCATGAGGCATGGTTCACAAGCATCAAGTGATTCATAATTAAGTGATTCCAAAAACCGATCATCATGGAGCACTACAAAAAAATACACTTCCGTGATGATACGTGTTTGTCACAGTAGGTCGCGTTTTTTGTCATGCATGTACATCCATGACGATTTTATGACAGAATCAAGAAAGTCATACATGTGTTGTCGTAGAAGTGTTCCATGACATTACCAAAATTATCATCACGGAAGTGTCCACTTCCATGATGATAAATCGCGCGTCACAGAAGTGCTTTCGTCAAGGGTGACCGACACGTCGCATCCACCGTAACAGAACACCGTTAAGCTATCAGGTCGGATTTTGGATCCGATAACCCATTAACAGCCCTGACCAATGGGAAATTTCCACATGTAAAATTGTGATTGGCCGAAGGAAACACGTGTTGCCTCACCGTTGGGACAGATGTCATCCACTCATTCGACAGGAGGCGCCTATGATAGGTCGACACATGGCACGGCCCAACAGTGGACCATTCCGGTGAAAAAGGTTGGCCCACTAAAAATTAGCAGGCCGGCCCATATAAGGCCTACTTGTGTCAGGTCCATTTAAGCCCACGGCCCATACGAGATGTGCCAATTCGGCCCGTCAACGACCCGTTAAAGATTTGACACGATTGCAGCCCATCATCAGTTCGAGCCCGTTAACAGCCCGCTATATATTTGGGCTCAATATCGACCCGATGAGATTTCGGCCTGTTAAAGGCCCATTTAATGGATGGGCCAATTTTCAGGATGTACATCTTTCGGCCTTTTAGCGACCCGTTTAAATGTTGGGCTAATTTCCGGCCCGGTGTGTCTTTCATCCTGTTGAAGGCCCATAAATCTGATGGGCCATTTGTAGTCGGACCTGAGTTTCGGCCTTTTAGTGGCCCATTTCAGTGTTGGGCCAATTTCTGGCCCAGTGTCACTTTCAGCCTGTTGACGGCCCATAAATCAGTTAGGCCATTTGTAGTCGGACCTGTTTTTTGGCCTTTTAGCGACCCATTTAAGTGTTGGGCCAATTCCCGGCCCTGTGTGCCTTTCGGCCTGCTAACAGACCATAAATGAGTTGGGCCATTTGTAGTCGGACCTTAGCTTTGGCCTTTTAACGGCCCATGCCCTTCATGGTCCAATACCAGCCCAGTTTCTCTTTCGGCCTGCTAAAGGCCCACAACACAGTTGGGCCGTTCAGGGAGTCCTGGATTAGGGGGTCTCCGGACAGCCAGATTATATCCTTTGGCCGGACTGTTGGACTATGAAGATGCAAGATTGAAGACATCGTCTCGTGTCCGGATGGGACTCTACTTGGCGAGGAAGGCAAACTAGGCAATACGGATATGTATATCTCCTCCTTTGTAACCGACCTTGTGTAACCCTAGCCCTCTCCGGTGTCTATATAAATCGGAGGGTTTAGTCCGTAGGACAATATACAATCATACCATAGGATATCTTCTAGGATTTAGCCTCTCTAATCTCGTGGTAGATCTACTCTTCTACTACCCATATCATCAATATTAATCAAGCAGGGCGTAGGGTTTTACCTCCATCAAGAGGGCCCGAACCTGGGTAAAACATCATGTTCCCTGCCTCCTGTTACCATCCGCCTTAGACGCACAGTTCAGGACCCCCTACTCGAGATCCGCCGGTTTTGACACCGACATTGGTGCTTTCATTGAGAGTTCCTCTGTGCCTTCGCCAGAAGGAAGGATGTCTCGCCTCATCTTTAAAGATGGTACTACTATCGAGGGAGCTTTGGCTGTCGTCCAAACTCTCCGGCTAGGCAGTTTCATCATAACTGCCTGTTCGGCCGTCGCACCGACGATGACTTCTCGGGTCATCGAAAACAGCCTGCACGTCAAATCGGCACTCGCCGAACAGATGGATCCAATAGAGCTCGCCTCCTTAAACGAGCTCTTATATCGCATCGCCGCCCTGGGAGTCACTATGAACTATGATCGGATTGGGCTTAAACCCGATCAAAGGGAGATTAACTCTCCGCCGGTCACCCATCATATTGCAGTGGTGGAGGAACAATGCAGCGACCTTTCCTCCATCTTGGGGACCAACTATGTCTGGATTCCCGAGCTCTCTGAGCTGGACGCCCGTTCGCGGGAGGATAACACCCAATCCCTGAACTTAGAGTCAGGCAGCGGGCCAGGGTTATCGGGTCACACCCTGGAACCGGAACTTTCAAAACTGGAAATTCCTCGGCCCCTGGATCCTAGATCAGGTGAGGGTTCGGATTCAATTCCACCCACCCAAACATAAGTGATCTTTCCCACATCAGGCAAGAGCCCCAGGAAACATTACATTACTACTAGGCCAGATTCCTCCTTACGATGAACAAGGTTAAGGACTATCGCGAGGAAGACGCAATCTTATTTTTCGGCAATAATTGCACGGATAAGGGAATCCTTAACGCCATAAATTGCCGTGTGATAACACACTTCGCTGACTTGGCGTCCATAGTACGAAAGTACTGTGCGATGGAAAGTGCTTGGAAAATCGAAACAAACTTTTGGGATAATCCGGCCCTGAACACAAACCCAGTCCGAAATAAAAGGGTGCATTATCACAATACACCCGGGTTAACTACCAAAAAGCAAAAGCCCCCTACAGGGCAAGGAACCGTACTGGAGGGATGGCTCAACGGACCCTACAAAATTCATAGTACAACGGATGCAATACCAACGCACAGCCTTAGAGCATGTTGGATACTCCAGCAGGTGGCCAAAAGTGGTGAGGATCTACTCCTCCCAAATACCACAGAACACCATCCCGTGGACAACAATATGGTGTTAACTGTCTTTGAGACCTTCACGTCAAATAATAGACGCAAGCGAACACTCCGCGGCATGGCCGAAATCTTCCACGTAGCAGCAATAAATCCTTGGAGTGACACGGCTATTACCTTCAATGCCATTGACGAACCTAAATTCCAAACAGCCCGAGCAACAGCCACACTGGTCCTCAGTCCAATCGTGAACGGCTTTCGACACACCAAGGTACTCATGGACAGCGGCAGCGGATTAAACCTCATCTATGAGGAAACTCTTCAAAAAATGGAACTAGACTAGAGCCACATTGAGCAAAGTAGCACAACCTTTAGAGGAATCATCCCCAGTCGGGAAGCACGTTGTGCTGGGAAAATCACACTAGATGTGGTATTCGGCACACGGATAATTACAGGTCCGAAGAAATTACATTCCAAGTGGCCCCATTCAGCAGTGGTTATCACGCTCTTTTAGGACGGGAGGCACCACATTATGGGTACATGAAGCTCAAAATGCCCGGGCCCAACGGAATCATCACTCTCGCCAGCGATCCAGACAGAGCACTCCGTGCTGAAAACAAAACAGCTGCATTGGCCCTCGAGGCATTATCCGAAGCCCTCTCGGCCGAGGAATTAACTACGCTACGCTCCACAGTGGACTAGGACGACGTGATACTCAACAAGAGATCCAAGTCCACCTCTTTTAAACCAGCAGATGAAATAGTCAAATTCCAAGTCCACCCAACAGACCCTACAAAAACAGCCTCCATCGGGGCACAACTAAGCCCCGCTGTGGACGCCGCACTACGGCAGTTCCTGCGCGAGAACTGGGACATATTCGCCTGGCATCCCTCAGACATGCCAGGAATCCCATGCAGGCTGGCTGAGCATAGCCTCAATATCCTAAAGGGATTCAAGCCGGTCAAGCAAGCTCTTCAGCATTTCTCTGAACCTAAGAGACATGCCATGGGAGAGGAACTAGCCAAGTTATTGGAGGCTGGATTCATCAAAGAAATAAAACACCCGGACTGGCTAGCAAACCTGGTGATGGTACCAAAGAAGGACAAATCCTGGCGCCTTTGTGTCGACTTCAAAGACCTCAATAAAGCTTGCCCAAAGGATCCCTTCCCCCTCCCACGCATCGATCAAATCATTGATGCTACCGCAAGACACGAGTCATTGTGTTTCCTCGACGCATACTCCGGTTACCACCAAATCAAGATGGCGGAGTCCGACCAAGCCGCAACGGCATTCATCACGCCATATGGTCCTTTCTGTTTTAACACAATGCCTTTTGGGCTCAAAAACACTGGTGCAACATATCAGCGCATGATTCAGACATGTCTGGAGAAAAAAAATCGGCAAAACAGTAGAGGCATACGTAGACGATGTGGTCGTCAAAACCAAACACGTCGACTCTTTGATGGACGACATGAGGCTCACATTCGACAACCTCCGAACATATGACATCAAGCTCAATCCGGAAAAATGCGTTTTCGGCGTACCAGCCGGAAAGCTCCTGGGATTCATTGTCTCCAGTAGAGGTATTGAAGCTAATCCAGCCAAAATCCGAGCGTTGTCATAGTTGGCTACCCCAACAGACCTCAAACAAATCCAGAAGCTAACTGGATGCGTGGCGGCTCTAAGCCGCTTTATCTCCCGCATGGGAGAAAAGGCTTTACCCCTTTATCGCCTCCTTCGGCGCACTGAACACTTCGAGTGGACGGACGCGGCCACAGGCGGATTGGAAGAAATAAAGGCCATTCTGGCAACTAACCTGATCATGGCCGCACCAAACATCGGCGAACCAATGATGTTGTATATTGCGGCAACTCATCAAGTTGTAAGCGCGGTGCTCGTTGTCAAACGGAAAGCGGACAGCCACAAATTCCCTCTTCAAAAGCC
The DNA here is from genome assembly GCF_018294505.1 of Triticum aestivum. Taxonomy (NCBI): domain Eukaryota; kingdom Viridiplantae; phylum Streptophyta; class Magnoliopsida; order Poales; family Poaceae; genus Triticum; species Triticum aestivum. The sequence goes on from NC_057812.1 coordinate 644,552,450, forward strand.
GGTATACTATGTATCCACTGTCCTCACTCCATGCAAATCACGGTACCCACATTACCAAAAAATAGCATATGCGGTATTCATGGCATCACGGAAACGGCGACACTACTTTCAAGAGTGTTCGATTACAGTAGCCTCGGAAGTGCCACTTAATGATATTATCAACAACCGCGACGCTACGGGCCGGATTGCCAAATGGGCCATTGAGCTCCTCCCATTCGACATAACATACAACCCTCGCCGAGCCATTAAATCGCAAGTACTAGCCGACTTCGTCGCCGAATGGACGGAGGCCGAACTCCCTAAAGAGTACGGTGCATACTCCAATTGGATCATGCACTTCGACGGTTCTAAAATGCTGGCTGGTCTAGGGGCTGGCATCGTCCTGACGTCCCCAACCGGAGATACCGTTCGGTACATACTGCAAATATTGTATACAGATTCCAACAATGCAGCCGAATACGAAGCTCTTTTGCATGGTCTTTGGATGGCAGTCTCCATGGGCATTCAACGCCTGGAGGTGCGTGGGGATTCAAACCTCACAATATCCTAAATAAACGGAGATTTTGATGCCAAGGATCCGAAAATGGTGGCCTATCGAAATGCCATCCTAAAAATGTCAGCTCGGTTCGAGGGACTCAAATTTCACCATGTGGCTCGGGAAAACAATCAGGCGGCGGATATCCTCGCCCGCATCAGCACAAAACGCGACGTGGTCGCTCCCAACATTTTCCTGGAAAGGCTCTTCAAGCCATTCATAACATGGGAAGGGGACACCGGTAACAACAGTCCGGACCCGGCCAAAATACCCGATACCGAACTCTCTGACACAATCGGAGGCTCCACCACCGAAATAACACCTTCAGCCCACGAAATAATGGCCTTTATTGTCCCGTGGACAGAACCATTCCTGGCCTACCTAACTAGACAGGAACTTCCGGAGGACCAAATTGAGGCACGCTACATAGTGCGGCGATCCAAGGCCTACAGGGTCCATGAGGGAGAATTGTACAAGAAAAGCACTACCAGAGTCCTTCAAAGGTGCACCTCCGAAGAGGAAGGGCGGAATCTTTTGGCAGAAATTCACGCCGGACTCGGCGGTCATCACGCCGCAGCCCGGACTCTTGTAAGAAAGGCCTTCCGTACAGGATTCTATTGGCCAACGGCCCGGGCAGATGCACAGGACTTGGTCCAATGTTGCGCCGGTTGCCAGCTCTTTGCAAATCAAAGCCACATGCCACCCACCGCCCTCCAAACAATCCCCATTACATGGCCCTTCACGGTCTGGGGTCTTGACATGGTTGGACCCCTTAAAGGGGGAACCCACAAGAAAAAATACTTATTGGTCATGGTGGATAAATTCACCAAATGGATAGAGGCTAAACCAGTTAAAACAGCCGAATCCGGACCGGTGATAGATTTCATATTTGGGGTTGTACACCGCTACGGCGTCCCCCACAGCATCATCATTGGTAAAGGCACGAACTTCACGGCCGATGAGGTAAAACTCTGGTGCAGCAAAATGGGCATCAAGCTCGATTATGCTTCAGTCTATCACCCACAAACCAATGGTCAAGTCGAACGAGCAAACGGTCTTATAATGAGCGGCATTAAACCCAGATTAGTGCGTTCCTTAACGGAGTCTGACACGCACTAGGTAGAGGAGCTCGACTCCGTACTTTGGGGGCTGCGAACCACGCCGAATCGTAGTACCGGATATACACCATTTTTTATGGTGTACGGCGCAGAGGCAGTCTTGCCCTGTGACATAATTCATGACTCACCTCGAGTGCGCATGTATGAAGAAAGAGAAGCCGAGCTCGATCGGCAGGACAGTCTGGACACCTTGAAGGAAGAGCGCGACGTAGCCAAAGCCCGTTCCGCATTTTACCAGCAACAGGCTCGCAGATACCAAAGCAGAGAAGTACGGGCCAAAACTTATAACATTGGCGAACTAGTTCTACGCCTGCCGGATAAGAAAAAGAACAAGCTCGAGCCCAAATGGGAAGTTCCCTTCATTATCGACCAAGTTCTGACCGGTGGAGCGTACCGACTGCGGGATGCATCGACTAGTCGACTCGAGCCCAACCCATGGAACGCAGCCAGGCTCCGAAGATTCTACGCCTAGCACCGGACTCTATGTTAGTCCCCTCCCTTTGTCCATTTTCTGTGTGTGCATCATCTGTCGTGTTTCCCTTTCTTTCTTTTTCTTATTATTTCTCTAGGCCTTCAAGGGTCACCTTGTGCCTCAATTGTACATTACAGATGCGCTAGCCGCACTCTCCATACCTGGGGGCTTCTTTCACAGAAGCTTACATTCTTTACCTGGGCCTCACGCCCAACACATGTGTTATACTTCCGCATGTACCTTTTTTCACCATTATATGCATCGATAAGACTTAAGTTTTGGCCAAGCTGGGTTGCCTGGCTCTTGTATTTATGCCCTACATTCCCGTTAATTCGGCTAGGGCATAAGGGGAGCACCTCTGCGATTGTTATTGCCGGGTCAGCCGGATGTGTACCTCAGACTGGGTGAAGCCGAAAGCTAGCGTTCTTAAGGGAATATTTGGTCGGTGAACAAAAGATGACTTTTTATTTATAATCCATATCTACCCCCAGATGCTTTTTCTGCGTTTCTTATCGTAGTCCGGACATGCACTTTAGGGCATGCTTACCCAGGGAAAGGATCCCTTAACAGAACTATTCTCCCTAGAAGATGTTTCTTACTACCCATGTAATATAACATAACTAGTTGGGCACTTGTCTGATAAAGCACTAATGACCCCTACGCCTGGTCTCCACGCATACTCCAGTTCTTATATAACTGAGCGGGTATTCGGATTCACTCCGGACTATCGGGCCCGGAGGTTGAAGCGAAAAGGTCCGCAACTACAAATGATCTACAATCTGGCTAGAAGGCATTATACATGTCACTTTCATTACATAGTCATGCAGACTGACTAAACTCCTCTTCTATACCATCCAACAAGCGGTCTAGCTTACAATCCTATTGGAAATACTTTGCGGCTAATTCTACTTGCCCATAAACTAAGCTAACGGGGATCTTTTTTCCGTCGGGCCCCACAGGTCCGACCTCGGCCATGTGATTTGGGTCTGCCTTGGTATACCGAGTCTTCACCATGGCCCAGGCCTCTCTGGCACCCTGTCGGTAGGCCAATATCTTCCATAATCGGAGCCACCGCCGTGCTCCCTTGAGCTTCTCCGTAAGCTCTGCAACGCCCTCTAGCAAGGATACAAATGGCCACAAAGCCTGGGCAACACCTTGCATCACCTGCCGAACTTGTTCGTGCAAATGTGACAGCTCGGACAGAAGATCACCTGCAGACCCGGGCATTTCCTCCGCGGGACGACCCGTCAGCATACCTACAGACATAATGCTGTTAATCGACTTCTTCGCCGAACACCTTTAGTAGGATTCGTTCAAGCACTTACTAAAAATGTCGTGCCGAAGCCGCTTATTCTCCTTCTCGGAGTCCGCAAGCTGGCCCCGAACGTCTTTTAGTTCAACGTTCAGCTTAACATTGGCATCTTGAAGACTGTTTTTCTCCAGCATAACCTTACTCAGCACGCGTTTGCTAGCCTCTAGCTGTCGCATAACATGCTGGTCCCCCGGACTTTCTCCGGACTCATCTGCAAAATCAATTGTTAGATTTGCAGACATGCCGCACACTATATGGTAATTGCCATTCTTTAAAATAAATGTTACCAGCGGGAGGCTTTTTCTGTTCCTGCAATGCGGCAAGAGCGGCCCCCAGTTGGGTCTTGCATTCCTCCAGCTCCTAGGACATCCTAGTATTCTTCTCTGTAAGAACCTGCACATTATAGATGATCCTTAAATTAGTTTTGCTAATTGTTTCATGTCTCAGGGGATACTAATACATATAAATCGTCAGATTTACTCACCCGTACATCCTTTATATACTGATCTGTGGCTCTGGCTAGACCATCTTGAGCAGCACGGATGTACGCCTCTCCAGAATTGAAGGCGTCGAACGCCTCTGGTGGGAAACAAGCATCGCGGAGTACGGCCCGGCGGCGCCTATGATTCATGGCGCTTCCTACTTCTGAGTTTGTAGCGGACAATCTATCTGCATCCTCTGTCGGGGGATTAACCGGCGCCTGCCCCATATCGCCTTTCGCCTCTATGTCCGGTCCTGGCGCCCGACTAGTGGAAGCTTGGTTGGCAGCATCGCCGGACATATTCCGGTGAGCGTTCTTTCTGTTAAAGAAACGCGGGCGTCATTACATTTCAAAAAAGACAACAACCATGGAGTAGGGTTTTTCCTATACCTTTGCGTCGGCGTCTCCGTCCTGACCACCTTCCTTTTTGGCCTACCCGGCCTCGGCACCTCTTGTTGGCGAGTTGCTGCGGGTTCAGCAGGGCGTCCCGAATGCCTTCCCTGTAAAAGATGCCATGTGTATATGGTGGGTGAAGTGCCTAAAAGGAGATCCTAGTTTTGGAGTTGGGACTTTTTGATTTTTCTTACCTGTGATGCAGGAAGCAGTCCGGGATAGTGGGCCGTAATGGCCATCGGGGCATCGTTGCAGCCTAACTGATAGAACTGCTGGTCTATCAGTTCCACGGAGATAACCGGATCTTCTTCGAGTCCGGAATCGATGGCCCAGTCAGGGTCCTCTGGTTGTGGAGAAGGGTTGCTGACCTCCTTTATGGCTTTTCGCAGTTCCTTCCGCAAGGTGGCAAGGTGAATACTTACGACTAAGAATGCGGGAAAAATGGGAGCAAGGAAATATAACTTACCCAGCTTGGAGGATTGTACATAGAGAATCCATCCCGTGGCTTGATGCGGGTGAACTCCTCTTCCTCGCCCTTGAACAGTTCGGACAGAATCTTCGCTAGAGCGGCAGCATTGTCCGGACCCTTACGCCCGCAGCGGGTGGTGTCATCCGCCCCGTTATAACACCACAAGGGGTGCCCACGATATTGGAGTGGCTGCACTCCCCGCATTATGCAAATCGACATAACTTCGATTATTGTCAATCCGGATCGAGCTAGTGCTTTGATCTAGTTCATCAGATAGAGGACTTCTCCATTGTCTTCCGCCTGAGGGCTCTGTGGGCGCCAACTTCGGCGCTTCTTCAGAGGAGCATTGTTGAACTCGGGCAGACCCCGCCGAACAGGGTCCGGAAGGGGAACGTCCTCCATATAAAACCATTCTGAAGGCCAATCTTCGGACGGCTTCTTTGGGGTACCGGACAAATATCTGGTAACGGCGATGCGCCATACTTCAGCTCCGCCCACTTGATAAAGTGATTCCCTCGGTGTGCGAGGGACAAGGCAAAATAACCTCTTCCACAGCTTGAAGTGAGCCTCGCAGCCTAGGAACAACTCGCAGAGAGCAACATAGCCGGCGATGTGTAGGATGGAGGCAGGGGTGAGATTGTGTAGTTGGAGGCCGTAGAACTCCAGGAGCCCGCGGAGGAACGGATGAATTGGAAATCCGAGTCCCCTTAGTAACTACGGAACAAGGCAAACCCGCTCCCCCATGGAGGGATAGGGAAAGTTCTCCGCTTGCTCCCCGCCATTGTAGGTGGCAAGCCCGGCTCGAACAGGCACCATTTACGCCGGAGGGAGAAATCCCTTAGTCTGCATCTCGACTAATCGACTGTGCGGGACTAAACACCTCTCCCAATCACCGGGCTTAGGGCTACGGGGGCGGGAGGAGGAGCTGTGGAGGTCGGCCATGCTGGAATGGATCTTTCCGAAGCACGCTCTGATGAATTCTCACTGGGGGAGGATGATATGGATTGGATCTAAGAATCCCCATCCCTTTAATAGACAATTTATTTATCTTGCTAGGGGGGCGAATGTAAAAACGCCCTGGCACCTCGTATTCATTCGACGCGTGGGAGATAGCCCTTATTGGGCACAGAAGCCAAGAGGTTCAACATTTATGGAACCGGACACTACTTATGAACACTTGAAAGTTGAAGAAGAACCCGCCCTGCAATGCTGAAGACAACACTGCATGTCGGACTCTTCGTCATTGAAGCCTGGTTCGGGGGCTACTAAGGGAGTCCTGGATTAGGGGGTCTCCGGACAGCCGGATTATATCCTTTGGCCGGACTGTTGGACTATGAAGATGCAAGATTGAAGACTTCGTCTCGTGTCCGGATGGGACTCTACTTGGCGTGGAAGGCAAGCTAGGCAATACGGATATGTATATCTCCTCCTTTGTAACCGACCTTGTGTAACCCTAGCCCTCTTCGGTGTCTATATAAACTAGAGGGTTTAGTCCGTAGGACAATATACAATCATACCATAGGCTAGCTTCTAGGGTTTAGCCTCTCTGATCTCGTGGTAGATCTACTCTTGTACTACCCATATCATCAATATTAATCAAGCAGGACCTAGGGTTTTACCTCCATCAAGAGGGCCCGAACCTGGGTAAAACATCGTGTTCCCTGCCTCCTGTTACCATCCGCCTTAGATGCACAGTTCGGGACCCCCTACCCGAGATCCACCGGTTTTGACACCGACAGCCATTTACAATACGACCTGACTTTTATCCTCTTAGCGGCCCATGCTCTTCATGGTCCAGTACAAGCCTGTTGTCTCTTTCGGCCTACTAAAGGCCTACAGTATAGTTGGGCCATATGTAGCCCAAACTTAGTAACGGCCTGTTAACGGCCTGTGAAATAAATTGGGGCCACCTATTGCCTGCTTCGATGTCGGCCTGTTAACGACCCGGGAGGTAAGAGGGCTGACCATTAACTTTCGGCCTAGTAACGGCCCATTAACTTAATGGGCCCACTAAAGTTCGTTCATGTCTTTAGGCCAAATTAGATAATTTGAGCCCATTACGACGAGCAATTATGCACAGGACCAAAACGATCAAGCAAAGGTACGGCATATAGGGAATAACGTTGCACATCCAGCATATATTACAGAAAATTACATCCACTGGCCAATCAAAGATTCATGCTAGTGCAAATAAATGAGCAGAACCTAACCATCTACAACGTCACAATCTGCAACCTCAGCACAGATGACGCCCATAAGCATGTGGGCAAGTTCTTGCTGCTTTGCTACACTGTCTCTGAAAACATTGATTAGTTGTTGTGTCGCACGACTCTGCACCTCTGATTCATCCACCATTTCCGTCATTGCTTCAGCCATTAATTGGTTCACAAACATACATTTATTCCGTTGCATTCGAGATAGAGGATACTGAACAGATTCAGATGGCGATTTTGGCAGGCTTGTATTATTGATAGTGGAGAGTGTCTCGACCACTGCATCATAACATAAATTAGGATGGGAACCAAACATATTAATCATTAGTTATTGCCATATTACCTGGCCTAGATTTACTGGAAAGAAACAATGGGGTTGCCTTGCTATTTTCAGAGTTTGTCTTCTTATCTTCAGCAGCCTGCACACAATTAACACACTAGCATTGCTATCATTGGCCAAGTCAGATAATAGGAAAGCAACATTGACACAACGAACGTTTGGGCAACTAGCCTACACCAAATTAACACAATATGGCATAGCTATCATCATCCAGGTAAGGTAATACGAAAGCAACATTGACACAATGAATGACTGGGCAACCAGAGAAGCACTACAATTCAGTAATGTGCGTGATATGAGATAGTACATTCATGCAGCTCAGTATGCAAAACTACCAAGCAGTTTTCCTTACAAAAATCAACATTAGCACCTTTAACATTTTGCTACAACTAATTTTAGATCAGATAAAGGTTAGATTCACGCTGATTAACAAAATACATGCTGATGTAAAAATATAGTGATATACAACAGGTACTTACATCAGCATTGGAGCATAGAGAATTCCCGCAAGATATTTTCCTCGAATACGATCCAAATGGAGGAAATCTTGTATCGTTTAACCTTATTTTCTAAAAGAGAGATGGGTAAGAAACATGTAGAAAATATGATCAGAATGCTATAAAATTTCATGATGCGAGGATACGCACATGCTTCTTAGAATGGAGTTGACATTCTTTTGCTGGACTGGAGCACACTAGTTCTTTGGCCACTAGAATCTGCTTATTATCAGTGGGAGTTGGGTTTCTCTGTGCTGGAGCAGTATCTATGAAAAATGGAGTTGGTTTATTATCTCCTGGCGTTTGGATCTTTTGCAAAGACCTAGTTTGTAACCCTTCAGATTCTAACATAGCTGTCTTCCCCTTGCATGCCTTATATAGAAGAATGGTGATTCAGTTATAAATCATGCTACAGCGGAGATGGAATAGGTACTAAAGAATAGAAAGGCATGACATATTGACATGTATTCCCTCCATCCGGAAATAAATGGATGGGTCTAAGCGTATTTCAGTTCTAGATACATCCAGTTTTATCCATTTCTGCGACATTTAATCCGGGCGGAGGGAGTATGATGTAAGAGCTAGGGATACGACAGGACAACACAGTAAAAAAACACTGAAAACCCCACTGCAGAACCAAAGTATTCAAACCCACTGATATGAGATAGTACACTCATGTAGCTCAGGATGCAAAACTACCAGGCAGTTTTCCTTGCAAAAATCAACATTATGGCCTTTAATCATACATTTTGCTACAACTAAATTTAGATCAGGTAAAGGTTGGATTCACGCCAATTAACAAAATACATGCTGATGTAAAAATATAGTGATATACAACAGGTACTTACATCTATATTGGAGCACAGAGAATTCCTGCAAGAATCTTTCCTCATAAACGATACCATTGCAGAAATTCTTCTATCTGTTAAGCTTATTTTATAAAAGAGAGATGAGTAAGAAACATGTAGAAAATATGATCAGCATGCTATAAAATTTCATGATGCAAGGATACGCACACGCTTCTTGGAATTGAGTTGAAATATTTTTGCTGGACTGGAGCGGACTAGTTCTTTGGCCACTGGAATCTTCTTATTATCAGTAGGAGTTGGGTTTCTCTGTGCTGGAGTAGTATATATAAAAATTGGAGTTGGTTTATTATCTCCTGGCGTTTGGATCTTTTGCAAAGGCCTTGTTTGTAACCCTTCAGATTCTAACATAGTCGTCTTCCCCTTGCATGCCTTGTATAGAAGAATGGTGCTTTAATTATAAAACATGCGACAGCAGAGAGATGGAATAGGTACTGAAGAATAGAAAGGCATGATATATTGACATGTATTCCCTCCATCCGGAAAAAAATGGATGGGTCTAGGCATATTTCAGTTCTATATACATCCTTTTTTATCCATTTCGAGAACATGTAATCCGGACGAAGGGAGTATGGTGTAAGAGCTAGGGATACGACATGACAACACAGCAAAAAAACACTAGTTGAATGTAAAACTGTATGCTAACGGAATACGTACAAAAATAACTAAGGCAACATACACGTGTATGATTGAGAAAATAAGATGGCATTGCAACAGAGCACTAGAACAACACTTCAATGTAAAAAACATGGTATGGTAGACAGAAGTACATACTGATGAATAACAATGCATAAGATATTCAGAAGCATGATGTCCAAATTAAGCAGATGGCATTGCGATAGAGTAGAATGACAGTACTTGAATTTGAAAACATGTTATCATGAATGGAATAGGTACTGGAAAACAGGAAGGCGTGACATATTTACATGCATGATCAGCATGCTAAGCACATGGCATTGCAATAGAGTAGATACACTCCAGGACATTATATGCATGTTGTACCCATATCACAGGCCAAGTTAGAGCAAGGACCTTGTGGGGTGAAGAGGATTCATCATCTTTCTGCAAGTCTTCTGAAGAACTGCCTTTACATGTTCCATCATATTAGGTATCATTGACATCAAGTTTATTGGCCTTTACATTGCTTCGTGAGGTTCTTGTGGATATATCAGTGTGTGCAATTATATCTGACATGCATGGAAAACAACTAGTAGTTATTTTTATGTAATGAGTGCCTGCAGGAGACGACATAAATAGTAGGATTGGGGTTAACTAGCACTACAACAAGAACCCCCCTACAGCAATGCATCATTGCGTTGCCAAAGGTCCATATAAGCGTTGGTAAGGTCTACACCAACGGATTTGTATGCGTTGCTGTTGGTGGCGCTGGAAAGTTCTACAACAACGTATATGCATCTGTTGGTAAATGGCGTGGAGAAGTGTTGTAAGATAGCAACGGATAAAGTCAAAGCGCAACAACGCTTCACATGCGTTGGTGGATTATAAATGAGTATTGCAATGCCTGGTGCATTGCATGAAAAATGCACGATATTTTATATATCACCATCTAGAATTATTAGGTCAATGACAATATTGCGCAGGGACACAATATAATAAATAGAAATTTCTCATATATTAAATCAACTTGGTTGCATTACAAAGGACACGATACAAAAATTACAAGATGTGAAGCTAATAGTAATCCTACTGTTGACCTTGCAACCAATGTCTCATCCATTTCAAAACATTGACACCGAAAATATCTGAAACAAAATGATTGAAACATTGGCACTATACCTGAAATTCTAAGACACAATATGAAACTATCTAGCTAAAGCACTCCTATTCTTGACCAATATTTGAGCCATGCATCATCGAATATAGCAATCTACAACAAAGAAACGAAATAGGTTAATAGGGCAAAAAAATTGAAAGGAGGAGCAACATGGAAAGGTTGAAGGCAATGTGATAGTTAATCTTGCTGCATGACTAATAATTTTGACTCTTTTTGGTAGTTATAAAAACATGTAAGATTTTGCTAATGTAGCATCAACGCGCAATACCAAGAATTCATTACCAAGTTTAACATCATCAACTTTAGATTTATATTCGGGGTCGATACTTTGGATTAAAGTAAGAGGAGTGTTGTTGTTCGGATGTGTCCAGTATAATATTTGTAGCTAACAATAATCAATTTAGCTTACAGTAAACTAACTCAGCCTGTTTCATTAGTAAGTTTCACCCTGTTAATTAATAGAAATAGAGTGTTTTATAGGGGTGGGAAAATGTAAGGCAGACATAAAGTAGTTGATGAATTGTTTTACCTAATCTAACCGAAATGAGTCTTATCTCACAGAAGCAGTGTTCTCTTGTACAAATTAGGTGGGATAAAAAGAAGCATGTGTAAGATAATAAAATGTAGTCAAGTAATGCTATTAATTCTCCAGACTTTCCATTCGATCTGGTGAAGAATCATTCATGCAATATAGAACTACTATCAGAAAATACCTCCTAGTAAATCCAGCTTGGCACTAATATTGGTCTATGTTTTAGCGCCAGCAACATCGAGTTGGAACAATCTAGTCTCTGTAACCTGCTGATTTGGCATATCCATTAGTAAACTATGTTCGGTTGTGCTCACATAATCGATGGCATCAAAATAGCCGAACACATGTGCACGAAAAAACTTTAGTGTGCTCTTTATTCTTTTATATCAAAACTCTTACGTAAGCTTTTTTTACGGAAAAACTCTTGCACGACCTGGTTCCATGATATGACCTACTACATGGCCAAAGCAATCCAAACCTACACTAACCTAATAACATCTAGAACAACTCAGACTGCAGCGCCCTTTTACTAGACTAGTAAGGCATGCTGAGTCCAAGACATACTAGTACAGCATGTAGGCTACTAGCTATGCAAACTCATTGAATCATATATGGACTACAGAACACAAATGCTTACGACATGCAAATGAGACATGTTGGAAAACTAACTAATCAACCTATCAAAATTAGACTCAAACTTGGCTAGTTAAACTAGCATGGACTCCTACCAAACTACTTAAAATTATTCTAACAATTTAGAAGACCACAACATTAATGTAGTGTCAGCGTATCAGTATATGCCAACATTTATTAAATAGGTTTTGCTTTCTTAGTTCACTTGTTTACCGAGAATATGGAAACTTAGAGCAGTTCCAGTATGCTCGTCTTTGTCACCATGGTTGCCGGATGCTCAAACTGTTGGCCTGAATAGGTAGAGGAGAAGGTTCTAAGTATTACAGAGAAGAGGAGATCCTAGTAAGATCCAATAGTTTGGGATCAGTGAATTCGACGTACCTGACACACTTGCACAGTCGCCATATCTGATCGCTTAGGTGTTTGTTTATGGTTGTTAGTAACATTCCACCACCATAGTGTGCCTGTATGTCAGGGAAGCAGAGTGCACAAGAGGAATAAGTTTGACAGTTTAAGGAGAATATGTTACAAACAAGATAAGATGTGAGAGGCACCTGGCCAAGAGTTTGTGTGCTTACCATCATGCATCATTCTATATTTGGAAACGTCTGTGGCTCCCCACAGAATACAAATTAGTAAAGAGATTGCAGGAATTCAAAAGTACCTGTATTTCCAAAAAAAATGCACTAAACTTGATTTAAAGGTGAGATTTCAATAATATGTGTCAAATACATATGACGAGAATATCAAGGTATGATGTTCTTGTAACTCACGTTCAACTTTTATCAATTATTTAACACTTTATATTGGATAACATGAGTGTAAGAATTATTACCATTTGAGCTTTTGCATAAAGTTAGAGATTGAGGTGTGCACATTTTTACTGAATAAGAAGCTGAAACTAATATAACTTTTTGTAGGAGAAAACAAATATTACATCAACCGAAAAAATAGAATAAGATACAAATTCACGTTTTCCTTACTGTAACATGAACCAGCGAAACAATCCTGACCATGCTATACACAAATGGCTAAAATAATTCTCAAGGCTTCTTTTGCATATTCATGGATTCTCCGGATTGCAATGCGTAAGTGTTGTAGATCTAAGAAACAACAGAAGCACACACACATAGTAAAAGACAATGTCAGAACCTGTGAGTGTAGATGGAATAAATGATCATAGAATAAGGACAAATATTGGGACGAACGGATGCAAGTAGGACTTATTTATTTAATATATTGTACATTTAACACCAAATAAATAATGATTCAGTGTATTGAGAAGGGGATTTTCAATTTGAAATAATTATGCTAGTATCATGGACCCATAATTGCACTTACATTTGGAAAGAATAATAATGATGTGCGTATGTCGGTGGGGACGCTAAAACACATGGAGATCGACCGATTAAAGGTTTCTCCTAAGTGTTCAAGCCCCCTGCCGTACCCTGAAACTGAGGAGGAGGAATCGGCGGCCACATATGATGGTCCACTTCTCTCCCACTTGGTTGGTGCGATAACTGAGGTTGGATTAGATGATGCATGACCAGGGTCCATGTTTTGTGACTTCACTGCATCTTCGTGTAAGTCTAAATCTCATTCCTCAAAAAAGAAACAAAAATCGTCCAAAAAGGCGAAGATATCCAACCCAAACCGAGTTTCCACATGAGAGGCATGTTTTGGAATAGCAGAGGTCTTTCAGACTTGGCTAAACATAAACACGTCAGTGATTGTGTGCGAGAGCATGGGCTGGATTTTGTAGCAATTTCCAAGGCAGGTAAATGTGACTTTCGTGCACATGTCTTTGACCAGCTATCTAGTGGTTTTGACTACACATGGCATTGTTCACCACCACGTGGAAGGTCCAGAGGAATCTTACTTGGGATACAGACAACAACCATGGAATTGTTATCTTTTTCGGTTGGTGAATTTCACATCAAATTCCATCTCCGAAACAGAGCTGACAATTTTACATGGAGTCTGGTCGCGGTCTATGGGGCTGCCCAAGATGAGAATAAATCCGCTTTCCTGCGGGAATTGGTGAACCTGGCTAAGGATAATCCACACCCAATGCTTACTGGAGGCGACTTTAATATCCTTCGGTACCAGGAAGAGAAAAATAACGATCGTTTTGACACTCACTAGCCTTTCTTATTCAACGTTGTGATTGACAGTTTGAATCTTCGGGAAGCCAGTATGTCAGGGCGACAATTCACTTGGGCCAATAATCGCCTGGTGCCGACATATGAGAAACTCGATCGGGTACTCATGGATACCGAATGGGAACTAAAATTCCCTCTGGCAACAGTGCGTGCCCTAGAGCGTATTGAGACACTTTCGGACCATGCACCCATCATTCTTGAGTCTAACTCTGCTAGTCCTCCCAATGCTCGCCGCCCATTCAAATTCGAATTGGGATGGTTACAACATGATGGCTTTGCAAATATGTTTAAGAATGTATGGGAGAGGCCCGCCGTTGGTCGCACACCAATTCAGAGATGGAACTTCAAAATTTGAGCCGCAAGGCAGTTCCTAACTGGATGGGCAAAACACACCAATGGCATATATAAAAAAGAAAAGCGGCGTCTTTCCACTATTATTGATGACCTCGACAAAATTGCAGAGACTCGCACTTTGTCTCAACATGAGATTGACATAAAAAAATCAATCCAATGAGCAAATGGCACGTCTATTGCGAGAAGAGGAACTCAAGTGGTATCGAAGATCCGGTGCCCAATTCATTCTCGAGGGAGATAGCAATACACGTTATTTCCAATTGGTTGCCAATGGGCGACACCGGAAAAAGTGTATTTTTAGCCTCGAATGGGATGAGGGACGGATCGAAGGCCGGGAAGAGCTTAAGTGTTATATAACAAAATACTACAAGTATCTATTTGGGGCTCCAGATGAAGGGAACTTCGGTCTCGATGAGACCCGAATAGATGATATTCCACAAGTCACGACTGAAGAGAATGATATCCTGGCGGCACCTTTCTCTGAAGAGGAGGTGAGAGCTGCGGTGTTTCAAATGGAACACAATAAAGCTCCAGGACTTGATGGCTTCCCCGCAGAGTTCTATCAGAATTTTAGGGATGTCATCAAGACTGACCTAATGGAGTTGTTCAATTATCTTCATGCCGGCCAACTTGACCTATCGAGGCTAAATTTTGGAGAGATCGTTTTGTTGCCCAAGACAAAGGAGGCTGTACGGATCCAACAATACAGACCGATATGCCTCCTTAATGTCAGCTTCAAAATATTCACCAAAGTAGCGACTAATAGGCTCAATGTGGTTGATGACCATGTTGTTCGGCCATCCCAAACGGCTTTCATGCAAGGAAGAAATATACTCGTTGGAGTAGTTATCCTTCACGGGACCATTCACGAGATGCACCGGAAGAACATGAGTGAGGTAGTATTGAAAATTGACTTTGAAAAGGCATATGATAAATTCAAATGGTCATTTCTACAGCAGACCCTGAGAATGAAAGGTTTCTCCGATAAATGGTGTGAGTGGATCCAAAATTTCATTACTGGAGGCAGTGTGGCTATCAAAGTCAATGATGACGTAGGCCATTAATTCCAGATGAAAAAAGGATTACGTCAAGGTGACTCACTGTCTCAAATGTTATTTAACATTGTCGCTGACATGCTGGCTACTTTGATTGAACGCGCCAAACAGGATGGTCAAATTGCAGGAGTAGTGCCACATCTTGTTGATGGAGGACTCTCTATCTTGCAATATGCCGATGATACGATTCTTTTTATGGAACATGACCTTGATAAGGCGAGAAATCTGAAACTTCTACTTTCAGCTTTTGAGCAAATGTCAGACTTGAAAATCAACTTCCATAAAAGTGAATTGTTCTGTTTTGGAGAAGCCAAGGAGACGGCTGCACAATATGCTGACTTGTTTGTATGTGCACAAGGCCAATTCCCAATTAAATATTTAGGAATTCTGATTCATTATCGGCGTCTCACTAATGCAGAGTGGAAACATGTTGAAGAACGATTGGAGAAACGGTTGAGCAGTTGGAAAGGAAAATTGCTCTCTGTTGGAGGACGACTAGTTTTGATCAATTCTGTTCTCACCAACATGGTTCTCTACATGCTCTCATTTTTCCAACTACCCAAAGGGGTTCTGCAAAGACTGGATTACTTCAGATCCCGATTTTTTTGGCAAGGAGACTGTGAAAAGAAAAAGTATAGACTAACCAAATGGAGCATCATTTGCCTACCGAAAGACCAAGGAGTCTTAGGTGTTCAGGACCTCCAGGTCAAGAATGATGCCTTACTCAGTAAATGGTTGTTCAAGCTTCTTACTGAGGATGGTGTTTGGTAAACTATGCTACGCAACAAGTATTTAGGCCAAAAGGCGTTATCCCAGGCTTATTGGAAGCCCAGTGACTCGCATTTTTGGGCTGGTCTGATGGCGGTAAAGAAACATCTTTTCCGTTTCGGATCCTTCGCGATAAAGGATGGCTCAGAGATACGCTTCTAGGAGGACAAGTGGCTAGGAAATACCACTCTCCGAGAACAGTACCCAGCCTTGTACCGCATTGTATGCGATAAGAACGATACTCTTGCGCACGTGATGACCACTTCTCTGCCAGATATATCATTTCGGAGGGATTTGGTTGGGACCCGTCTTGGGTCATGGCAACATCTTCTATCCCGTTTGGATTCGATTAACTTGACACAAGGCCGGGATGTCTTTCGTTGGAATCTTACTACATCTAGGTTCTTCATAGTTGACTCTATGTATCATGCACTATCGCACACAGAGATTCCAGTGGCCAATAATAAACAAATCTGGAAATCGAAGATGCTACTAAAAGTTAAGATTTTCATGTGGTATCTTCGGAGAGGAGTTGTGCTAACTAAAGACAACCTCGCTCGACGCAACTGGCAAGGAAGCAAGAAATGTAGTTTTTGTACTCGTGACGAGAAAATCAAACATCTCTTCTTTCAATGCAAGTTTGCGCGTTCTACATGGTCAGTTATCCAAATAGCGTCAAATTTGTATCCACCAACAAGTGTTACCAATATATATGGTCACTGGCTTGATGGAATACCAAATACTTTTAGTACGCTAATACGGGTGGGAGCGTCTGCCTTACTATGGTCGCTTTGGCTATGTAGAAATGATTGTGTTTTTAATGACAAAATCTCTTCTCCTATGCCGGTTATTTACCGTTGTACGCACTGGCTTCGTATGTGGTCTACTCTACACCGAACGGAGTACCAATCGTTGTTCAAGGCGGTGTGTATGCGGTTGGAGCGGGCGGCCAGGGAGGTTTTTACCCAACATGGGTGGCAGCATAATCTCCGAATCGATCCACCTTTCTCCGTCGACATAGGCATAGTTTCGGCCCCATATGGCTTTGCTGTTGCCACTTTGTCGTTTTTATATTTTTTTGTCAGACTGTTTGTTTGATGGCTGTGTGCATCTTAGCTATGCAGAGGCCGGGTGTCGCTCTTTATGTTTTGTATCCGCCTGATGCTACATTTTGAGTTAATAAAAGCACCCTTTATCGAAAAAATAATTGCACTTACATGTTGATTTTGGTAGCAATGTTCTTGAGTGACATACATGGTCGCATATGGTATATCACTGATACACTATATCACTATAATTTGAACTAAGTTGATTTTTTTAATAAGAAGATACTGCGTTGATCTTATTGAATAGGTCATGATCATTGCTAGTATATACTACTAATCCAAGAACACATATCATATGAACAGTAAAGTCTAACCACTACCCATCCAGAATTAGTACAGATTGACTGGTGAATCAGATCTAATAAAAAACACCAGTACCAGACATGTCAACTTCGAAGGTAGAAGAGGCGGAGTACCATGTCAAGCCCAAGCCAGCTGTCGCGCGTGAGGTGATGCAGGGATACTGGGCGATAAACCGGAGCCCCCGGAGCCATGCCGATGACGCGTGGCAGCTAGGCTTGTTGCGGGGCGCGCGTGCAGGGGCGCGGTGGACGGGGCGAAGGATCTGAGAAGAACATAGAGGGAGTGGGCAGGCTGGTGAGTAGTGGGTTGGGAGTCTGCCGGAGCTTCCCGGAATCGGAGTTGGTGGCAACAACTCTGTGGTATGACATAGACAGATAGGAATTAGGGGAGAGAGGTGGTTGGGAGGGGGGAAATGGTTTTTTGGGTTGTGTGATATTTAGACGGAGGGGACGCAGATAAGGTGGAGATGGGTACGGGGAGGTTGCCCTTCGTGGAGGTGGATCCCAAACAACACAAATCCTAACTTCGTTGCTAGATATGCGTTGGTGTATGAGGGTGTTTGTTGTAGTGTAGCAGCAATATGTCTCATAAACTAAAGGGAGAACACAGATGAAAGCTACAGAATATGTATCGTTTGTACTCGAGATTAACTAGATGGCACACAAAAGTATTAAAGAACAACATATGTAATACTAGAAGTGGTATAATACTATAATCACCAGCCTATGGGATAGCATTGGCTGATGGATGATAACTATGGAACAGCATTACCTAAGGAACAAGTATCTTAGCTGAACTATGGAAAAGCGTTAACTTCTGAACAAGACCCGTAAGAGATCAGCATGAATATACAGTGAAATGTGATGATCTATTTTCCATGCTTAGATGAATAACAAAGCCATAAATGCTGCACACAAGTAAGATGAGGGTACAACCTATCTGGCTGCCATCCATAGGAGTGAGCATCATGTGCTGACTTGTCGATGGCCCTGCAGTTGTTGTGGTTGTCTATGTCGGGCGTGTGCATTCAATGCAGGGAACTGTTGAGTGGGGACTATAGCTCCCTTCTGGTGTATGCTTCCCTTGTTGGAGCAGCTGCGGTGAGTCGGAAGATGGTGTGTCTGAAGATGCAGATAACGCATAATGTTAAGAACGACATATCTCTTTGATCTGAAGAAATACACTAAGAGATCAACAACAAGGTACGAGAGTGGTCACACGTCTGTTGAGTGAAGACTAAATTGGGGTCACATGATTTTATTTTATTTTGGTACTGTCCGATCTACGCCGGATGGCTGGCCGTCTTGTGCCTCCCGGCTGACACTGTTCGGAATCTTCCCCAAAGAGCCAGCAACCAATGGCAGAGCAGCCTGCCTCCGCCGTATGTGGCCCCGGCCAAAACCCCGCCCCACCGCACTACCGTGGTTGCTCCGCCCCCGGGCCAATCCACAAAGACTCCCCGTCATCCAGATCCGGCAGTGGCAGTACCTTCAACCCACACAACTCTAAAAGATAGCCATCTAAGCGCTGCTTCCACGGCGAACTTGCGGCCCCGCACCCTTATGTTAGACACCAGCCAACCGGCAGCCTAGGAGCTTCGCCGCCTCGAGGGGTGCTGCTTCTCATTGGGAATCGATTGGCCCAAAATAAAAATTCAGACAACTGACGCCTAAATAAAGTGATTTGAGATGAGGGTGCGACCTATCTGGCGGCATGGTGAAGTAGGCAGGTCCAGCTGCCGAGCCGGTGAGGCCGGCGCGGTTGCGGTGGCGACCAGCGGCAGGGAAAGAGCGATGCCGCGACTGTCGACGGCTACACGGAAGCAGCGCCAGGACTCTGGACGGATCTGAAGTTGGAGCCGCTCCGGCACCGTGAACAACGGCGAGGGTGAATCGGCTCCGGTACGGTTCACGCGGCCGTCGTCGAGGCAGCACCAGCAACACGGAGTAAGAGGCACACGGCCTAGTGCACGACGGCAAATGGACAGTGTCTCCGGCATTAGGGAGGAGGGCGGCTGTGAAATTGGTGCGGTGGGGGCGCCATGGAGGTGGGGCTGAGGTTTCGCGGCTGGGGAGAAGGTGATTTGGCGCCCACGAGGTATGAATGGGGGCGGGCAGGGGGGAATTGGGAGGGGAGTGGAACCATGTCTTACGGACGCATTTGTCTGAAATGTGAGGGGGAGTTACAGTTCTACCCTTGCCTATAGGCTTCTCGGCTTGGGTCTGTGTACTGAGGGTCGGGGATAGTAGAGTAACTTTGCTTCTCCCCAAATAGTGGGCGGGAGCGATTTCGGGCGAGGAGGGCTTGTTTTGAACTATAGTGGGCGCGAGCGATTTTGGGCGAGGAGAGCGTGTTTTGAAATAGTGGGCGCGAGCTATTTCGGGCGAGGAGAGCGTGTTTTGCCGATCATGGTTTATGAATTATTCGGCACATGTCATTTCGGCCGAGGAGAAGGTGCGCTTGGTTGAAGTTACGAACCTACCCTCGATGTACAATGGGCCAATTGATGTGTTTCCCACATAGGATGGTAATTTCGCGTCTCCCATTTATTTGCTCGAGCAAATTCCACCGAGCAGAGAGGATGTTTAACGGTTCGTTCAAATTTTGGGAGAACGACCTTACCAAGTCGGTTCGGATCAAATTTTGAAATATTAGCTTGCCACTTCTTTTTTAGATGGAGAGATGATGCTCGGGAGTAATGTGTTTTTACATGCTCGTTGCTAGCGATTTACTATATGACAAATAGTTGACCCACTCAAAAACGCGAATCAAACCCAAAATGAAATATCTAGATTCAATGAAATAGCTCGTTCAGTAGGTAAAAATAGTGAACTAAATCCAAAATTGAACACCTCAATCAAGTAGCATGTTGTACAGTATTATAGTACTCCATGAACATGTTGAAAGTCAAATTAATGAACTTGTTTGATATACGCATATATCCGTTCATGTGTGGATTGCAGACAACACGTTCTCCAATTTAAATATTTGAATGCAAGTTTATATCGAAACATGGTTTATATCAGTCTTTGATGCATAAAACGCGACCTCCCCCTCTCCCGGACTCATGTTCTCTCTCTCTCTCTCTCTCTCTCTCTCTCTCTCTCTCTCTCGCTGACAATCTTCAATTATGTCGCACGCATCCGACACAAAAAACCTTATTGGTCCCTCTCCCTTTCTCTCCATCTCTCTCTCTCTCTCTTTGTGTGTGTGGGGGGGGGGTCTTTCTAGTTCGCATGCATATATACACCATCTATAGGTCTCTCTCGCACACTATGTGTCAGGACCCCGACTCAATGCCACATCGATCTAGCATGTAATACCTCATATCACTTTGCGGCCTCACGCACGGTATTCCCACGGGTGTCGCCTTACCTTAGCCCGGGACCGTTTGCGCCTTTTGGCACACGTATATGACAGTGTCTCTAGCATCCATATGATAAGGAGCCCGGGCTGACATGGCTAGTCATAAACCCAAAGTGGCACAGACTTATAGGGACAGGCATCCATGACCCAGCATCGAACGTGTCGGTCATCAGCGAATGAATCCAGGCTGTAGCACTGGGCTAGCAGGACTCCGGTGAACCGGGCTGTAGCAGGCTAACAGGACTCCGGTATTCATCGCGTGACATTTCCCCGAAGGGACAGACACAGGAACGAAGAAGGACACATGCCGGCCAGCCTAAGTGTTCCGGAGCAGTAGCAAGCTACCATGGCTCGGTGGAAACACTAGGAGACATTTCCCGGTAAGAGAGGCTACTAAAGATAAACAACTAGATGGTCAGATCCCACACATACCAAGCATTTCAATAACATACACACAATATGCTCGATATGTGCAAATACAACATGGCATCACAACATGACTCTACGACTCAAGTAATTTATTCAATAGGCTCCGAGGAGCGAGATATTACAAACATGGGTCTCATGACCCAACATTCAGAGCATACAAACAAAGCACAAGCGGAAGCTATCATGTCTGAGTACAGACATCTATAAATGAAAAAGGCTGAGAAGCCTGACTATCTACCAAATCCTGCCGAGGCACAAGATCGTAGCTGAGGTAACAAGCTAAACGTCGAAGTCCACGCGAACTACTAGTGAGACCGAAGTCTCTCTGCAAAAACATAAAATAGGCAAACGTGAGTACAAATGTACCCAGCAAGACTTACATCAGAACTATCTACATATGCATCATTATCAACAAAGGGGATGGTGGGGTTTAACTGCAGCAAGCCAGCTTTGACTCGGTGGCTATCCTGAACTACGACTGCAAGTAACTCTTTTGAGGTGGCGCACACGAGTCCACATATTCACCATATCAATACACCACTATGGATCCGCTCCCGTCTCCCTACGAGAACGCCATCCATAGCACTCACGCTTATCTTGCGTATTTTAGAGTATCCACTTTCACTTGTCTATGAACTGATATAAGCAACCCAGAAGTCCTTTTCCGCGGACACGGCTATTCGAATAGATGATGTTAACCCTGCAGGGGTGTACTTCTTCACACACGCTCTCACCACTTACCGCCGTTTACACGACATGTACTCGGCAACCTTCAAGCGGAAGCCCAACGTGGGTGTCGGCCACGGCCTACCTAAACACTCAAGTCTCTAGTCCAGGTTTATCGCCTATTCGGGTTCCATCCATGAGGAGATCCGGCCGGAGTTTCGCTCACAGCCCCAAACGATGTGAACAGGGTTCCGTGACACCAAACGGGCGCCCGGTTACCCGGCCACGTGCCTACCGCATCACAGCCCACCCCTACGGTCAGCGCTGCCACGGCCTCCAGCATACTACAAACACCAGAAACTACTTGCAACTCCTGGACAGAGGACAAGGGTGATCAAGAAGCCGAGAGGGTCCATTGGTTTCGGGCCCAATGCGTGGTAGTAGCTGAATCATGGATCACAAACACAGAACTCAGTTCCTGAGGACGGCTGCAATGAGACAACCCACCATGTACTCCTACATGGCCTCTCACCGCTACCTTTACCAAATCGTGTTCACACACTTAGCTCACACACAGTAGGACATGTTCACACACCTCTGATTCATCCCCGATGAATCAGACCTGACTCAACTCTAAGCAGTAGCAGGCATGACAAACAAGCATGAATGAGTAGGCACAACAGGGCTCAAACAACTCCTACTCATGCTAGTGGGTTTCATCTATTTACTGTGGAATGACAGGTCATGCAAAGGATAAAGGGGTTCAGCTACCGCAGCAAGTAACAGATGAATCGTTGTTGTCCTAATGCAGTAAAAGAGAGCAGGAGCGAGAGAGTGGGATTGTATCGGAATGAACAAGGGGGTTTTGCTTGCCTGGCACTTCTGAAGATAACATTGAGTCTTCATCAGTGTCAACGATCACATCATCGGTATCACGTCTATCGAGAGGGGACAAATACCGGCAACACAGAAAGGAACACAATCAATGCAATGCACAATATGATGCATGCTCATGACATGGCAAATGAATGTGTTTTGAGCTAATGCAACTAGCAACAGATTAAATGAAGTTGGTTTGAATACAAGATTCAAATTCAAACTCCATATGTGATTATTCAAATGCCATTTAATTGATTTGTGCTAAACAGCAGCTATAAGTTGTTCTAACATGCATGAAAATGGTACAGATGGATTCCTTGAATTTTTCTGATAATTTTTCATATATAATTTATTTAATTTGGAGTTACGGTTGAATTTCTATGATTTTTAGAAGTTTTAGGCATTTTCTGGAATTTCCTGAATAATATTAAATCCAGAAATGATTATGGCGTCAGCACCACGTCACAGTGACGTCAGCAGGGTCAACTGGGCGCCCCAGGTCAAACCTGACGTGTGGGGGCCACACGTCAGTGACACAGGAGCTAATCCCGGTCAAACCCAGCGCTGACTGGGGTTTGACCAGGGGTGGGGCCCACTGTCAGTGGCTGTGGGTTTAATTAGTGGGGCCATTAACACTAATTAAGCGTGCCCCGTCGGCAGTCGCCGGAGTATCGCCGGCGGCGACCATTCCGCACGGCGGCGCGGCTCGGATTTGAGCTAGGGGCGATGGTTTGGCGCGCGGTTTGGCTCATTAGAACGTCCGCGACGCGGCGCGTCCAGCGGTGGCTGTGGCCGCGGCTGGGGTGGCCGGTAGCGGCAACTACGGCGAGAGAGGCGGCGACCGGAGCTCGGGCATCGCCTAAGACGATGCTATGGTGCGGCTACGGACGAACCGATGGGAGTTTTCGGCTCCTGGGAACATCTCGAGCCCGAGGGCGTGCTCAGACGCGAGCTAAGACACCTGTGGCCACGGCGGTGCCATGGCCGGCGGCGAGGAGCGCTCGGCAAGGTGGTTAGGGCGGCTAGAGTACGGGAACGAGCGCGAGGAGGAGGGGGAATGGAAGAGTAGCTCACAGCGGATCTGGTGGAGGCAACGGCGAGGCCGGGGAGGGGCTGGAGCTCGCGAATCCTCGAAAGTTCGCCGGCGGCCGAAGGTTGGGGGCGAGCTTGAGGGCGACGCTGCAGGGCTTCCGGAGGGCCGTGGATCGGTGGGGAGGAAGAGGGGGTCGGGGCGGAGCTTCCTGGGGCGTCGGTGAGGCGTGGGGTGGCCGGTAGCCACGGTGGCTCTCGTCGGTGGCGGCGGCTCCGTTCGGGTGAGGAGAACAGAGGAGGGGGAGAGTGTTCCGGGGAGAGGATGAGGACGCGGGAGAGTGAGGAAGAGAGGCAGGGAGGTGCGTGGCGTCTCCGGGCGTCGAGGAGGAAGCAGGAGGTGGCCGAGGCCTCTCGGGCGCGCGCCACGCCTCGCCTCTGTCCTTCTGGCGAGGGAGGAAGACGACAGGGGAGGGGGTGGAGATGGGCTGGGCCGGCTGGGCCGGTTGGTGGCGCCAGGTAGGCTGCGGGTAAGTGGCCCAGGTAGGTTTCCTCTCTCTCCTGTTTTATTGTTCTGTTTGTTTTATTTTTATTTAATCTTTTGCCACTGTTTTGAATTTAAAATAATTCAAACAATGCCAAAAGCTCCTCTGAATATTTTTATTTTGCTATATGGACTTTTCCAAAAGCTCATAAAATATTTCAGGGGTATTTGAAATTATATTCTAGTTATATGAATATAATTCAAATTCAAATAGCTAATGAATTAAATTCAAAGTCCCAAAAATAAATCCTTAAAAATGTTCAATATTTTGGTTGGGACCAGAACCCTTACCAAAAATTATCAAACATTTAAGAGGAGCATTTTGGAGCAATGAATGAGATTTTTAGGGTTTTTGCCCTTCTTTAATTTAAGTTTTTGAGGCTTCCAAAATTCCTCGGTTCAGGTTTCAAAAATTTAAACATGATGCTCAGATGAGGTCTAGCCTAGTGCATAACAGGACCGGGGATGTGACAACTCACCCCCACTAAACAAAAATCTCGTCCCGAGATTCAAGCGTAGGGTAAGGTGAAGGAAAACGCAACTAGTATAATCTTCACGATCCAGGGTGCACTTCAATTGAACGTTGATTCAGTCACCATCTTTGTCTTGTCGTCTTGTTCTGAGAACTCCAACTAACATGACAAGAAGAGGGAAGGAAAACTCTAGAAGGATCGATCTCCTCGAAGATCGAACAACTTAGGATCAACTCATGGATTGAGACATGGAAATATCTCTCAAGCTGAGAGACGAAGCACACCTCTAGAGGAATGGAGTGGAACAGATGACGAAGGTTCACTAGGTAGACAACGATTCCACACCCAAGAAGGTGGTAAACGATTGTCAACGTAGCGAGGAGTTGAGTTGCCATGATACCACAACGGGGCACTTTAGGGACGGTGACTCGTAGAAATATCCCCTTAAGTGGCAAAAAAGAATTACCTTTGATATAGAGATCATTGAGACTCTCTATATCAGCCTAAGGCAAATCACAGCAATCGATTGGCGGGGGTCGGTAGAATGGCATACTCGGACTTGGATGATGTGGATTACCTTGTTGAAGACAACGTAATGGATGAATTTGCTTATCACCGGAAATGGAAGAAACCCATGGTAGAATGACACATTGGCGGTGCAAGCTGGGAACAAATGCAAATGCTGGGAATGATTCTGGTAACTGGGGAGAGGCTCAACAATAGAGAGTTATTCCACTATTGGAATGGTTATAGCATTGCCGAGGTAACTGAGAGCATCCCAATTAGAGCCGATGATAACACGTAGCGCTTGTGCGTGCTCTCAAGAACTTGAGCATTTCCATAATCATCAAGGTTTTACCAATATCCGTGTCAAGGATCCTGGCAACACAACTTGCTACCACGATGAATGATGATGGATGATGCAGATGCAAAGGAAGATAACACTTCTCAGATTTCATCTTAGCGAGGCCAAGGAAATAAAATCTGGATGATCGACCGAGAGACATTTAGCACTCCGCTTCTAATGTTCTCCTTGATGTGCTAGTGTAACCCATTCATAGATATGGTTTGATATCTAGAACATCAAGTAAAAGGTCGGACTTCGGGAACACAAAAATCCATAGGGGCAACTAGGGAGTAAATCCTACGAAATCCCTATGGGGAGGTGGCCAACTTCTTCAATCAAGATACTATAATAACAGGTCTTCCGGCTGGGTGTGTTGGCCACGACATCCACTTTACCGGTTATCGAGGGACCAATATTATAGTTCTTGGGAAATGTTCCAACCATCATATCTGCCTGAGATTCAGATCTGGTTGGTGTCAGGATATTCCAGGCTCATCGAGTCTAGGAAGAAAATGAAAGTTTGCAACACAAATCGACGAGATGACGTTGCGGGATTCTCGGGAGATGAACTACGATAGCAAGCTCCAAAACATGAGCTGGTTCTGCTACAAACATGTGAACACGTTGTCCCAGACAAGCATGCCCACATGGTAGTCTTACAATAAAACACTACCGAGTTCTGGTTGGGAACCATCAGCGAGGATATCGAAGTTCTTTCATAAGTCCGGATTAGCTCTTATGAAGATACTCCTTCTCCTTGAACAAATCAGTCAGTGGCTTGGTGTGCTAGGGACACATATGGAATGGAGGTTGCAAGTCTCCGAACCACAGAATACTTCGCACGTATGCATGACTGACTTGCGATGATTCCAGAGGAAGCAACATTGACTTTCTCGAGTCCACGGCGACAACTTGCATCAAATGCACATGAACTAGAGGAAGTCACTTCTTACATCCGAACATATGCTTCATGAACTAGCATGAACAAATGCTTTCAAAAGTGTCCAACACTAGCTTAATGTTCAACAAAATCATGGAGAAGACAAGGATGTTGTCAATGGGCTCAACAACAATTCATCTGGGTTTCCTTTTAAAAGGAATTCCATAGTTAAGTGAACAAGTGATAGCATTGGTCAGACCAAAAGATGTAATGGTGTATGCTCGAGGGATCAACCACGAATAAGACAACATTACGAGCATCGTTGGTACTGGTTTGATTGACGATAGCCCACACTCAAATCAAAGGATTGATAAACAATAGGTCCAGCAACTGATCACAGGGACCAATCGATGAAGATATCATCTTTCTTCAACACACACTACACAAGAATATCCCTTTGGAACGAACTAAGTCAGGCAAGCTTTTATCTTCCAACTCTCCAAGTTGTTGTCTAGCTTAACCAACTAGCTCAGGGATATCCAACACCGGATTCTTGGAGAAAGGGTGGTTCACAGGATAAACCAACTTGATCACGAGCTCAACATAACAGTCAGGTGACAACCTGGTGATACTTCCGAGAAGATATTCGGAAAATCACGAACCACCGGTATGTTACTAAGCTCGAGAACAATCTCGCTTTTGAGGGCAAGACGATATGATCAAATGAGTGAGGACTTGACAAGATCCTAACTCATCAATCGAAGGGTGCACCGAAATAAGGACTAGGTAGCACGATCAGTCTTAGAAGGATGATTCAAAAACCAACACGCTAAGAATGAAATTATTATCCTTTAACTACCAAGCAACGAGGTTGCTGGGAGTATTGATTTCACACATCACAATTCATTTGTCGGTATTCCGGTTGCATCAACACGAGGGCCGAGGAATGACTAATGATGGTGAGAAGTATCACTACGTCAAAATTCATGAGAGTTGGTGCAGTTCTCATGACAATTCTGACATAAAGGGGGTAATACTCCAAGGTAGAACAGAACCAAAAGCTGGATTGGCATTTGATCTGCGGAATACAACTACTTTGACCCAATCCTAGATATGGATGAGGTACTGGAGTTTGTTTCTCCAAGTCATTCAGGACAGAATGGCTTGACGGACCACAAGGGTAATAGGCATCGATAAATGAATGCATGCATACCCTTGACTATCAATTGATAGACGAAGGTCAGTAGACAACTAAAGAGGGACAACTCAAAGGAACATATAATTTTCTGAGTTGTGGATGCATAGATTAGTATGTCGAGCGAGATCAACATTTCTTCCAGATAACCCATGCAGAGAGGTAGGACTGGCAGAGTCACGATTTATGAATGGAGATCTCCTCAAGAGTACTCTAATTGTGATCTTTTGATCCAATAAACATCTGCCAATAGCGGTCCATAGTATTTGGAAGAAGGAAATACCACGGACCTCGAGGACTATCGCAAAGTTACTAATATCCTGAAGGAACTAGCAAACACTATCAACATGAAGTAAGTAGAGTGAATCTCGGGTTCAAAACCCAGAAATAGAATACCTACTACCAAGTAGCATCACGGGATGCTTCCGAGAATAAAGCCAGAATCATCACACTGGGAACACAAACATGGCTAGACTACTAGATGATCCCCTGAGACACCTAGGGTCATAATAATAACTCCAACATAAAGGTCGAGGCAGTAGAATACCTCAACTCAACAATTAGTGTGATTGAGCTGGCATAAAGGACATTGAAACCAGAGGAAAGGATTTGCAAATGCATCAGACTCTTTAGAAACCTGGGATGACTCGGACAGCATAACGGCTGTAAATGCTCAGAAAAGATTTGAGACATTCACAAAAATGGTGGCATAACCACTCAGAAGCACAATATCAAGGTTTCGAGATCAACACTTACATACGGAAGTAATAGGAACTGAAACGAGGCTTAAGTCCAACAATCTATAAGTCTACGGATTAGTAACACGTGATCCTGATAGAAAGAAGAGATAGCCTAGTTCCTTAACCCCCGTAGAAGATAAGATGATGACTCAGATCAGAAGGCCATAAGGTATAAGGAGTAAAAAGAGCCTTACGTTCCATCCCACAATCAATTCCCTTATATAACTAAAGAATTTCTAGACTCAACTTCGACCAGTTTGGCTTGGTAATCCTACAGGCAGTCAAGCTCTGATACCAACGCTGTCAGGACCCCGACTCAATGCCACATCGATCTAGCATGTAACACCTCATATCACTTTGCGGCCTCACGCACGGTATTCCCACGGGTGTCGCCTTACCTTTGCCCGGGACCGTTTGCGCCTTTTGGCACACGTATATGACAGTGTCGCTAGCATCCATATGATAAGGAGCCCGGGCTGACATGGCTAGTCGTAAACCCAAAGTGGCACAGACTTACAGGGACAGGCATCCATGACCCAGCATCGAACGTGTCGGTCATCAGCGAGTGAATCCAGGCTGTAGCACTGGGCTAGCAGGACTCCGGTGAACCGGGCTGTAACGGCTAACAGGACTCCGGTATTCATCGCGTGACATTTCCCCGAAGGGACAGACACAGGAACGAAGAAGGACACATGCCGGCCAGCCTAAGTGTTCCGGAGCAGTAGCAAGCTACCATGGCTCGGTGGAAACACTAGGAGACATTTCCCGGTAAGAGAGGCTACTAAAGATAAACAACTAGATGGTCAGATCCCACACATACCAAGCATTTCAATAACATACACACAATATGCTCGATATGTGCAAATACAACATGGCATCACAACATGACTCTACGACTCAAGTAATTTATTCAATAGGCTCCGAGGAGCGAGATATTACAAACATGGGTCTCATGACCCAACAATCAGAGCATACAAATCAAAGCACAAGCGGAAGCTATCATGTCTGAGTACAGACATCTATAAATGAAAAAGGCTGAGAAGCCTGACTATCTACCAGATCCTGCCGAGGGCACAAGATCGTAGCTGAGGTAACAAGCTAAACGTCGAAGTCCACGCGGAACTACTAGTGAGACCGAAGTCTCTCTGCAAAAACATAAAATAGGCAAACGTGAGTACAAATGTACCCAGCAAGACTTACATCAGAACTAACTACATATGCATCATTATCAACAAAGGGGATGGTGGGGTTTAACTGCAGCAAGCCAGCTTTGACTCGGTGGCTATCCTGAACTACGACTGCAAGTAACTCTTTTGAGGTGGCGCACACGAGTCCACATATTCACCATATCAATACACCACTATGGATCCGCTCCCGTCTCCCTACGAGAACGCCATCCATAGCACTCACGCTTATCTTGCGTATTTTAGAGTATCCACTTTCACTTGTCTATGAACTGATATAAGCAACCCAGAAGTCCTTTTCCGCGGACACGGCTATTCGAATAGATGATGTTAACCCTGCAGGGGTGTACTTCTTCACACACGCTCTCACCACTTACCGCCGTTTACACGACATGTACTCGGCAACCTTCAAGCGGAAGCCCAACGTGGGTGTCGGCCACGGCCTACCTAAACACTCAAGTCTCTAGTCCAGGTTTATCGCCTATTCGGGTTCCATCCATGAGGAGATCCGGCCGGAGTTTCGCTCACAGCCCCAAACGATGTGAACAGGGTTCCGTGACACCAAACGGGCGCCCGGTTACCCGGCCACGTGCCTACCGCATCACAGCCCACCCCTACGGTCAGCGCTGCCACGGCCTCCAGCATACTACAAACACCAGAAACTACTTGCAACTCCTGGACAGAGGACAAGGGTGATCAAGAAGCCGAGAGGGTCCATTGGTTTCGGGCCCAATGCGTGGTAGTAGCTGAATCATGGATCACAAACACAGAACTCAGTTCCTGAGGACGGCTGCAATGAGACAACCCACCATGTACTCCTACATGGCCTCTCACCGCTACCTTTACCAAATCGTGTTCACACACTTAGCTCACACACAGTAGGACATGTTCACACACCTCTGATTCATCCCCGATGAAT
The DNA here is from genome assembly GCF_018294505.1 of Triticum aestivum. Classification (NCBI taxonomy): domain Eukaryota; kingdom Viridiplantae; phylum Streptophyta; class Magnoliopsida; order Poales; family Poaceae; genus Triticum; species Triticum aestivum. The sequence continues at coordinate 644,583,005 of NC_057812.1, forward strand.
CAGACCTGACTCAACTCTAAGCAGTAGCAGGCATGACAAACAAGCATGAATGAGTAGGCACAACAGGGCTCAAACAACTCCTACTCATGCTAGTGGGTTTCATCTATTTACTGTGGCAATGACAGGTCATGCAAAGGATAAAGGGGTTCAGCTACCGCAGCAAGTAACAGATGAATCGTTGTTGTCCTAATGCAGTAAAAGAGAGCAGGAGCGAGAGAGTGGGATTGTATCGGAATGAACAAGGGGGTTTTGCTTGCCTGGCACTTCTGAAGATAACATTGAGTCTTCATCAGTGTCAACGATCACATCATCGGTATCACGTCTATCGAGAGGGGACAAATACCGGCAACACAGAAGGGAACACAATCAATGCAATGCACAATATGATGCATGATCATGACATGGCAAAATGAATGTGTTTTGAGCTAATGCAACTAGCAACAGATTAAATGAAGTTGGTTTGAATACAAGATTCAAATTCAAACTCCATATGTGATTATTCAAATGCCATTTAATTGATTTGTGCTAAACAGCAGCTATAAGTTGTTCTAACATGCATGAAAATGGTACAGATGGATTCCTTGAATTTTTCTGATAATTTTTCATATATAATTTATTTAATTTGGAGTTACGGTTGAATTTCTATGATTTTTAGAAGTTTTAGGCATTTTCTGGAATTTCCTGAATAATATTAAATCCAGAAATGATTATGGCGTCAGCACCACGTCACAGTGACGTCAGCAGGGTCAACTGGGCGCCCCAGGTCAAACCTGACGTGTGGGGGCCACACGTCAGTGACACAGGAGCTAATCCCGGTCAAACCCAGCGCTGACTGGGGTTTGACCAGGGGTGGGGCCCACTGTCAGTGGCTGTGGGTTTAATTAGTGGGGCCATTAACACTAATTAAGCGTGCCCCGTCGGCAGTCGCCGGAGTATCGCCGGCGGCGACCATTCCGCACGGCGGCGCGGCTCGGATTTGAGCTAGGGGCGATGGTTTGGCGCGCGGTTTGGCTCATTAGAACGTCCGCGACGCGGCGCGTCCAGCGGTGGCTGTGGCCGCGGCTGGGGTGGCCGGTAGCGGCAACTACGGCGAGAGAGGCGGCGACCGGAGCTCGGGCATCGCCTAAGACGACGCTATGGTGCGGCTACGGACGAACCGATGGGAGTTTTCGGCTCCTGGGAACATCTCGAGCCCGAGGGCGTGCTCAGACGCGAGCTAAGACACCTGTGGCCACGGCGGTGCCATGGCCGGCGGCGAGGAGCGCTCGGCAAGGTGGTTAGGGCGGCTAGGGTACGGGAACGAGCGCGAGGAGGAGGGGGAATGGAAGAGTAGCTCACAGCGGATCTGGTGGAGGCAACGGCGAGGCCGGGGAGGGGCTGGAGCTCGCGAATCCTCGAAAGTTCGCCGGCGGCCGAAGGTTGGGGGCGAGCTTGAGGGCGACGCTGCAGGGCTTCCGGAGGGCCGTGGATCGGTGGGGAGGAAGAGGGGGTCGGGGCGGAGCTTCCTGGGGCGTCGGTGAGGCGTGGAGTGGCCGGTAGCCACGGTGGCTCTCGTCGGTGGCGGCGGCTCCGTTCGGGTGAGGAGAACAGAGGAGGGGGGGGAGAGTGTTTCGGGGAGAGGATGAGGACGCGGGAGAGTGAGGAAGAGAGGCAGGGAGGTGCGTGGCGTCTCCGGGCGTCGAGGAGGAAGCAGGAGGTGGCCGAGGCCTCTCGGGCGCGCGCCACGCCTCGCCTCTGTCCTTCTGGCGAGGGAGGAAGACGACAGGGGAGGGGGTGGAGATGGGCTGGGCCGGCTGGGCCGGTTGGTGGCGCCAGGTAGGCTGCGGGTAAGTGGCCCAGGTAGGTTTCCTCGCTCTCCTGTTTTATTGTTCTGTTTGTTTTATTTTTATTTAATCTTTTGCCACTGTTTTGAATTTAAAATAATTCAAACAATGCCAAAAGCTCCTCTGAATATTTTTATTTTGCTATATGGACTTTTCCAAAAGCTCATAAAATATTTCAGGGGTATTTGAAATTATATTCTAGTTATATGAATATAATTCAAATTCAAATAGCTAATGAATTAAATTCAAAGTCCCAAAAATAAATCCTTAAAAATGTTCAATATTTTGGTTGGGACCAGAACCCTTACCAAAAATTATCAAACATTTAAGAGGAGCATTTTGGAGCAATGAATGAGATTTTTAGGGTTTTTGCCCTTCTTTAATTTAAGTTTTTGAGGCTTCCAAAATTCCTCAGTTCAGGTTTCAAAAATTTAAACATGATGCTCAGATGAGGTCTAGCCTAGTGCATAACAGGACCAGGGATGTGATACTATGTATGATACTCTAGCTAGTCCAAGCTAGTGCACTCATCGTACGCACACAAATTCCTTGGCTCTTTGCCCGTAACTCTCTCACTCACCACTATGTCTTCTTGGAGCTCTCCCCCCCCCCCCTCTCTCAAACTCTCCATCCACATGGGTCATACATACACATGCATATCTCACTCGCACTCCATAGGCCCATCTAAAACTCTATCTCTCCCCCTCGTTCTCTCTCCATCTCACACGCGTACACACACAATCTCATGCCCAGCTAGCCAAGTATGATGGTCTCTCACTCAATTGTAGGCACACGCAGTCCCCCTATATGTATATGACTAGCTAATCTTAGTCTCCATCACAAACATGTGCATGGTCTATCTCGATTTCTCTCGGGGCATCTTTCTATCATGCACGCACTCCCTCGATCTCCCACCCATATAGTCCCCTCACGATCTCGACGGGATCACTCTATCACAAACACACCCTCTCTCCCTCCCCATGTGTCCATGCCATCCATGTGTCCCTCTCGACCTTTGTTCCTTGTTGGCCAGACCTCTATTGGACATGTGCTACAAGGGTGTCTCTCTCCGTTGCAAACAATCACACACTAGCTATCTTCGTGTATCTCCTCGCCTCACTTTTTCATCTCGGAGATGCACGCGTGATATGTTCGCATAAGAAATGAAAAAAAACTCTCTCTCTAATTTATCGTTTGTTGTCACTTTCTCTTTCACACACATACTCTTTTTGCACACTTACTCATTCTCCTTCACATGCACTTGATCTGTCTCGACTGAGGCACTCTCCTCGGTCCATAGCATATAGATTTATTGAAAAGTCAAGCATCACAAAGTTTGACCATGTACGTGGAGAAAAATAATTACATCTAGTACGGCAAACATATACCATTTAGATTCACCATGAGATGTAGTTTTGTATGATGTATCTTTGGTATTGTAGATATAAATAACATTTGCGTAAACCTGATCAAAGTTTCCAAAGTTTGACTTCTAAAAAATTTACATGCACTGCATTATCGAGCAGATGGAATATCTCTTTCCCCCTCTCAGCTATCTGACACACCACTCAGCCTTTTCGGGGCTCCTCAATCTCTCTCAAACTTTATTGGTCAGTTTGGTTTGTGACCTGACCCTCATGCCTTGATGGCCGGTACTGCCTGGTGTGGACGTGAGATCTAAAATATTTCTGCCTGGCCAGGCTTGTGTGGTGCTGAAGCATTTGGTTCATGCCTGGGCCAGGCAAAGCATCAACGTCCCATCAATCAATCCATGCATCAATTATTTAATGCTAATATCCATCCATATTGTTGTTAGCCTCGTGGCCACACGACCAGGCACGGCCAGGCACTCGAAATCGGTCGCCTGGGACAGGCTACTTGCAGTGCCTGGAGTTCCGCCAGGCTAATTAAAGTGCAAGGGAACCCAGGCCAGGTGGGCTTTCTTTTTCACATGGTAGCAACCAAACAAGCGTGCATGAAATCCACCCACAACCCCAGGCCAGGCAAAAGATGCTCAGGATGCAATCCAAACGGGCCTTATATCTCCCTGGTTCACACATACACATGCCTCGCTCGCGCTATACATATAGACCCATCCAACACTCTCTGCCCTTGTTCTCTCTCCATGTGACACGCACCCCCCTAAGTACCATAATCCCTCACTCCATCATAAGCGCAATCACTCCCCCTCCTAAGTATGATTATCTCTTACTAGCCATCAGGAACACACGTATTGTCTCCTTCCATCCATACGTCTATCTCGATATCTCTCGGGGCATCTTCTATCGTGCACACACATTGTCACTCGATCTCCCACCCATGTAGTCCCATCATGATCTCCAGGGGATCTCTCTATGACAAACATACACTCTCTCCTTCCCATGTCTGCATTTTCTCTGTATGTCTCTCTCGACCTCTCTCCCTTGTTCTCACACCCCTCTTGGCCACGTGCTAGGGGTCTTGCTCTCTCAGTTCCAAACAACCACACACTATCTCCTCACCTTGCCTCCGTTGTCGAAGATGCATGTGTGATATGTTTGCATAAGATACACACGCTTTTTCTCTACTTTTATCGTGTGTTGTCCATGTCTCTTTCACATACGCACACACACTTTTTTCACTCTCTCTCTCTCTCTAGTTAGGGACTCTGTCACGTCCATAAGCATATGGATGTTTTGAAAAGTCAAACCTCAGAAAAGTTTGACCAGGTATATGTGGAGAAAAACATTTACATCTGAAATGATCATTAGATTCATCACAACATGTACTTACTTCATACTATCATTTATCGTTGGTATTGTAGATATAAGTAATTTCTTTATAAACTTGGTCAAAGTTTCAAAAGTTTGACTTAAAAAAATGTTGGAACTACATTATCGAATAGAGGGAGTAGCTCTTTCTCTCTCTCTCTCTCTGCTATCTCTCACGGGCCTCCCCTCTCACTCGAACTCTCTATACCGACGAATTATATGCTCACTGTGTCAGCGTATAGCTCCATATATTGTTTAGTTGATGAAAGTGCGTTATATAGACTAGAGGGGGGGGTGAATAGGAGATTTTTATGAAAGTCTTCAAAACATGGAAGTTATGAAGACAAACAGCAGAGACATGCCTATTACTATGCAGCGGAAGGTAGACTACACTAGGCAAGCCATGGTCAAGTATCAACAGAGTGAAAGCACAGTGACGAATAGCTACAGTGTAATAAGGATCGGGTAGGAAGATGTTATGAAGTCAAACAGATCATACACTCACGTTGTGAAGACAAAAGATAGAACAGACATGCAATGACTTCACAATGAGTAATCAGTAAGTAAAAAGAAGTAAAGATGAAACCAGTGACTCGTTGAAGACAATGATGTGTTGGACCAGTTCCAGTTGCTGTGATAACTGTACGTCTGGTTGGAGCGGCTAGGTATTTAAACCTTAGGACACACAGTCCCGGACACCCAGTCCTGAACACGCAGCTCAGGACACCAAGTCCTCACCGTATTCTCCTTGAGCTAAGGTCACATAGTCCTCGCCCAATCACTCTAGTAAGTCTTCAAGGTAGACTCCCAAACCTTCACAGACTTTGTTCACTGGCAATCCACAATGTCTCTTGGATGCTCTGAACGCGACGCCTAACTGTCTGGAGGATGCACAGTCCTCAAGTGTAATAAGTCTTCAGATCACACAGACAAGAAGACTTAAGTGATGCCCAATTCTCTCTGGCTCTGGTGGTTAGGTTTTTATCCTCGCAGGGAATTCTCTCTCAAAGGCTTCGAGGTGGGTTGCTCTCAAACGACAAAAGCCATACTCTCAATCTAAGCAGCCAACCGTTTATGGTTGTAGGGGGTGGGCTATTTATAGCCACTTGGCAACCCGACCTGATTTGTCCGAAATGACCCTGGGTCACTAAGGAACTGACACGTGTCCCAACGGTCAGATTTCAAACTCACATGACAACTTTACTTGGGCTACAAGCAAAGTTGACTTGTCCGACTCTGGACAAGATTCGCTCTCATTGTCTTCACTCGAAGACATAGGTTTTTGGTTTAGGCATCACTTCAGTCATTCTGACTGGTTCTCCTGGACCCCACTTAATAGTACGGTGGTTCCTATGACTCAACACAAAAGAAAAAGAACTACGAAAGATGTAAGTCTTCGAGCTCCATAGGCTTCATATCGTGTCTTCTCTTGTCATAGTCTTCAATGTGAATATCTTCATATACCACCTTTGACTTCAATGTCTTCATACATTTTTAGGGGTCATCTCTGGTAGTAAAACCGAATCAATGAGGGACTTCTACCTGTGTTATCCTGCAATTCTCACAAACACATTAGTCCCTCGACTAGGTTTGTCGTCAATACTCCAAAACCAACTAGGGGTGGCACTAGATGCACTTACAATCTCCCCCTTTTTGGTGATTGATGACAAACTAGTTGAAGTTATCAACGGGGAATATAATCTGTGAATTTGTAAAAGATAAGGAATTGTCTTCATAAGTTGCAAGGGCTCCCCCCTGAAGATGTGCATATAAGTTAATTTGCTTTTGGAATGCAAATGCACATGGCAGGTTGCACTTGTGGAGATCCACTTTATCTTATGATGACAATCCACTATGCATGTGAAAGTATATGAAGATAATGACATGCATAATGGAAAATGGACGTCTGCAGAATGAGCTAAGTGCGGAATTTATCGTCGCACATGCGTAATTTATCTTCGCAAAACAAGGTGGCAAACAAGTAGCAGACGACCATCTGGTTTAAGTGTTACAACTCATAAGAACCAATTGTAGCAAAAACGAGAGTTGTAAGCACGAAGCAAAATATAAGGCACCCGCCCATATGAACCCGCTTGAAGACTATCAATCTCATATGCTTCTCCCCCTTTTGTCAGTAATGACCAAAAAGGTGTGAAGACATAGAGCCTATACTCGTTCCCATGAGGAGTAGGTGAAGTAGCAGGGTTGTTGGTGTTGTTTGGCGGTGCAGAAGAGCTTGGAGGTGCTGAAGAATATGGCGGTGAAGTAGCATCATCTTCTTCCTCAATGATTCTGGCAGTGACTGTGGCAGCAGACGAGGAGAACTCAGAGTCTTCAAGGGATGGAGTTCCCAGCAGCATAGCTCTTCGAGGAGGTGTGGAGTCAAACTTGAATCTCTCAGTGAAGCCATCCTCTTGAAGATCAGCTTCAGAAAGCATCATCGTTAGCCCTTTCCATGTGCGGCGACAGGTTTCATGGGCAACGAAAGCGTTCTTAGTGGCAAGATTTCGAGTGCGATTAACATCCACCAAGAGGCTTTTCATCTGACGCTTCAGCCAGTCATGATGCCTATCTTGTTTCTGATGGAGGGCCACAAGAAGCTCTTGGTCGTTAAGAACACGAGTGCGCTTCTTGGGTCTTGAAGCAGTGGCACTGTCAGTGGCTTTAGTTGAAGCAGGGTGTGGTGCACGTGTAGTGCCAGCCAAAGGATACACCCGAGAAACTGCTTCAACGCCTTCAACATTCTGAGTGAAACTCTGATGTTCTGCATTCTGAAGACTTAGAGGTTGCTTGGCAGGCTCAGAATATATGGCTTCAGTTGACATGTCCACGTCAGGCAGGAAGATCCGATGGTTGCGGGCTGAGGGCTGATACTTGATGGCGGAGTGTAGCTTGATCAGCCGCATGACCCAAGGGGCGTAGAATTTCAAACCAAATAGATCCATGCCTGATGCAGCAAGTTGGCGTATGAAGAAGTCCTGTGCATTGAAGCATTTTCCATGAAGTATATAGAAGACCAGAGTCTTCATTGCACCCTGAAGCTTGGCATTTGGAGAGTGCCCTTTGATAGGCCAGAGAGTCTGCCTGATGATGTGATAGATGGTTCTGGGCAGGTACTCAAGGTCTTCAACGAAGAACTCTATGGGATACGCGGCATCTGGGGGCAATGGATTCATCATGCTGAGCATTTGGCTCATATTAGGTTCTGGCCGCTGAAAGATGCTCTCAATAGCTTCAGCATGCAGTTGACAGCCTTGCTTGAAAAGATCGCCAGGAGTGGGCAAGCCAGTGAGCTCAATGATATTAAATGCATTGGCTTCATGATGGACGTTGCCAGTCATCCACTCCAGGATCCAAGTCTTCGGATCTCTGCTGTATCCTTTGATGTGAAGGGTGGCATAGAATTGTAGCAGCAGCTCTTTATTCCAATGCTCTTCATCAGTGACAAACTGCAGCAGACCCACTTGCTTGAAGCAATCCAACGCTTCTTCTAGACAGGGCAGACCAGCTATAGCTTCAACGTCAAGGCGGTTGTGTGGAAAGATGCGACCTTGGTTGTAAAGAATGCAAGAGTAGTAGCTTCGCTGAGGATAGCTCCAGAACCGATCAGATGATATCCTTTCCCTTGAGTAGGGGTTCTTGGAGCTATCGAAGAACGTGTTGTCTGCCCTGAAGCCATTGATGTTGAAGGAGCCAGGTGCTGATGCAGGACCTGGAAACCTTGGCAGTCTGGGGATTGGCTTCTGGACCTGAGGCCTATGCTCAACATGATAGTTGAATTGGGGACCGGCAGCAGACTCAGGAGCAGAAGTGGTGGGTTCAGTGGCTTCGCTGTCATCTGAAGCTTTTGCTGGGGAGGGATCCACATTAGCTTCGTTGTTGGTTGTGGCAGCCTCAAGATTTTCATCCCCCACTTGACTAGCTGGAGGGTCGGTCACAAGCACGTTCTCGTGGAGAACTGCTTCTTGGTGGAGCAGAGGAGTGGGCTCTTGTGGTACTTCTTCTTCTGCGGCTGATGCAGTCGGAATGTCTTCAGCATAGACTTGAGGCCTTGGACCTTTGCGAAGCCTGCGGAACGCAGACGACGCCTGTGGGGTTGGAGTGGGCTGGGCCTCATAGTCTTCTTCCTCTTGAGGGCGATCCACCCATGAAGCATCCTGTGCAATTGGCGTCAGTGGACGACCAATGCTGATGAGTTCGCTGTGTTCTAACTGAGGAAGGGCTGCATCATCTTCTACATTGTCACGATGACCAATGTCTTCAGCAGCGATGGGATCAGCTGCTGGAATGTCTTCAGCTTCAGGAGCCTCTGTGGAAGCAGGCTCATGAACCGTCAGTTGACATTCTGCGTCAGGGTGAACCATAGAAATGGGTTCAACTATCAAGGGCTCTGTGGGAGAAGCCCGAGCTTTCTTGGTCTTTCTCTTTTTCTTGCTGGGGGAGGTAGGAGAGGCTTCAGAGCTTTTCCTCTTCCTGGCTTCAGCCTCAGCAGTTCTTGTCTTCTTGAGCTCTGAAGCTGTTGACCGGCTCTTAGGCTTCGAGCCAGTCATTCTTGTTGGGAAGACAATCGAAACTGCTTCTTGCCTTGGTGCATCAGATTCAGCCGTAGCAGGCTTCTTCTTCTTCTTTGCGGCCATCCTGGGGTCGATGCCAGGACGCCCAAATGCCTTGCGCTTCTCAGCCTCATTATAGGCTTGCACACATCTGTCAGCCAGAGTCTTCATGCGCTCACGCGAGCCCTGAGCTTCTGCACGCTTCTTCACAAAGGCTTCCTTGAGCTCGTGCATCATTGTCTTGAAGTTCTTCACTTCTTGCACACTGAGCTTGGCCATATGCTTCTTGAACTGAGCCTTTTCATAGTCAATTTTCTGCTTCAGTTCAACTATGCGCTGGGCAATAGCAAGTTCTGAAGTAATGGCGCCTTGGAAGGCGACACTAAGGCCAATAGGTAGCTGCAGATCTTCAAAGCTGATGTTTGGCGTGTCAAACCTCTCGTCAATGAAGCTGTGGATGATGGCGACATCAAAGAGAGGCAGATTATTGAAGATTTCTGCTTCTTCTTTGCTCTTGATGAGCTGCTCAAGAGCGTCATCTGCAAGATCTTCATCACTTGACAGATCAATGGCTTCACTGCGCAGGATGGCAGCAGCTGTGAGCTCTTTGCCAGTGTGAGACAGAGGCATCTTGGCCTTCTGGTGCCTTGAGATGCGTGATAAGTCTTCAGACTGCACACTGTCTTCAGGAGGTGCAGTCACCAATGGCTTCGCCTTTGAGATTTTTGGTGAAGGGGCTGGCTTTGAAGCTTTTGGCTTCTTCAACTGCTTTGGCTTCGGCACTACAGGCACTGCAGGCGCTTCATCAGACTCAGTGTCAGCTGCAGGCTCATTCACCGCAGTCCCTTGAACCAAGATGTAGGTGATGAGGCCTTCAAGGTTGGCATATGGACCGATGACATTGGGTTCTGCTTCTCGTGTGCCATGTGCCCTTGGTGCTGAGGGACCAGGGTTGAAGTCTAACCCAAATTTCTTCTTGTTCTGCTTCGCTGAGTTTTGGGCAAACTGGAAGTTGCGCTTGAACAGATTGTCGTCACGACACCAGAGTAGTGACGACGGATGTGCATCATCAGGCTGTGGCCCACGGACCATGCATGGATAGAAGCTTTGGGCAATAGCTTCATCTCTGGACCTGGGTACAAGATTCTTGTATAAGATGTCTCCCCATGGTCTTTTGATGGCACTTTTCTCAGCATACTCTTGGGTTGTGAAGCGGTATTTGAACCATTGTTCTGCCCAATAGCGTCGAATCCATTGGATTCGGGTCTTGTGCTGACCATAATCCTCTTCAGGATCTGTCTTATACATTTCTGCGAGTTCATCAGGCAGATCTTTGGATGTTCCGCCATGACGTTGTCTGCCCCCCTTCCTTGCTGCTTTCTCTGAAGCCATAAACTTTAACTTGAAAGGCTTCAAGACGTTCAAAGGCTTCAAAGGCTTTCTCTTGCTGAACCAACAGGAACTGGCTTCAGGAGAATTTATGTGATGCTGTAAGAATTCCGCAAATGAATGCAGACTATGAGAACCAAAGGATTCTCCCACGGACATGTACCTATGTTAAGGTGCGAGGGGAGGGGAAGAGGTCATATGCATTCTCAGAAGATTTTGAAGATAAATCAGTTTAGAAGACATTGACCTCATCGTGCGAAGACATTCACTCATAGATAAGAAGTTGGTTCCAGATTTGTACGGATCCACAGATCAGTACAAGTGAGGAATCTAACTACTTTGTGAAGCACAAGTGAATATACTAGGCATGTTATGAGATGCAGTTGAGAGAGATCTAGTTTGTGTGAATAGAAACTGCTTGTGGTAGAAAGTGACAGATCAATAGGATCAACGGTGCTGTAAAAAAAGGAGTTTTATTTACCACACTGAGAACTGCTAGACAGAGTGGGAGATGAGGCCGAGCAGTTCACTCGTTCGTGCCCTAACTTGGCGACAGAGGAGACCTACGGCGACGGCGGAGAGGATGATGTCCGCGGTCGGCGTGAAGACGGCGTAGGAGAGGTTGCGGCAGCGAAGCGCTTCGTCGCCGGCATCGTTGAGAGCTAGCGGTGGCGCTAGGGTTCGTGCCAGGGTGGAAGAAGAGATAGTTACCCGCTGTGAGTGTGTATTTATAGGCACAGGGGCGGCACTGTGCTATTACACAGGTGCCCCTGGCGATTCGCATCTGAGGAACATGTGGCCAGTTTGCGGAAGTTTGGGGTTTGTTCCATGTCCCACGCACGCCTGGATTGTCGGGTGGTCGTTCCTACTTCTCCGGATTTCATGTGGAGGAATGAGCATTGAAAACGGACTTAATGGTTGTCTCTATATCTTCTGCTGGCAAGGACGCAGAGAAGACATTCAACAGTTTCAATGGAATGCATATGACTTGGAGAGATAGAGTTTGAGATAGAAAGCATAGAGAAGTTGGGGTCCGATCACATTCACTTAGTTCAAAGGATTCAACACGAAGACATAGCTATAAGTGAATGCTGTAGAGGATAGAACACTAGCATATATATATATATATATATATATATATATATATATATAATCAACACAGTGAAGATAATCATGAAAATATGTTGAGTTCGAAGCCGAACCAAATGTGAAGACATTGCAAGGTAACGCCATGAGAGAAACACTTCAAAATAGAACGTTTGGTGGTGGTGTTACCCACCGTATAGGAAGTATTAGACCCAGACACGGCGCACAATTATCGTGGCGCTCCGAAGTCAAATTCCACATTAATGTATTCACACTTAGAATGTATGTCTTCATTGATTGAAGATATACTTCACTTCGTGTGTTGCACATCTAAGTCATCAATATGCATAAGGGTTAGGATGTGTGCCTGATCACAGGACATTTGAGGATTCTAGGATATTTAGCTCACACTGTAACTTGCAAAACCTCTTCTCATCCAAGGGCTTGGTGAAGATATCTGCCAATTGCTCTTCAGTGTTGACGTGTATGATATCAATGTCTTCCTTCACAACATGATCTCTGAGAAAGTGATGACAAATTTCAATGTGCTTTGTCTTCGAGTGCTGAACTGGGTTGTTGGCAATCTTGATGGCGCTTTCGTTGTCGTAGTAAAGTGGCACTTGCTTCAGATGAATGCCATAGTCCTTGAGTGTTTGCTTCATCCACAGAAGCTGAGCGCAGCAAGATCCAGCAACAATGTATTCAGATTCAGCAGTGGAGAGAGATACACAGTTCTGCTTCTTTGAAGACCAACATACAAGTGATCGTCCTAGAAAGTGACATGTGCCTGATGTAGACTTGCGATCAACTTTGTCACCAGCATAATCAGCATCCGAGAATCCAACCAAATCAAACTCTGAGCCCTTTGGATACCATAATCCTAGAGTTGGGGTGTGAGCCAAATATCGAAGAATTCGCTTCACAGCTAAGTGATGCGACTCCTTTGGTGCCGCTTGAAATCGAGCACACATGCAAACACTAAGCATAATATCTGGCCTAGATGCACATAGATAAAGTAAAGAACCAATCATGGAGTGGTATACATTTTGATCGAACTCTTTACCATTGTCGTCAGGACCCAGATGATGTTTGGCTGGCATTGGTGTTGTGAAGCCTTTGCAGTCTTGCATACCAAACTTCTTCAGGCAATCTTTGAGATACTTCTCTTGAGATATGAAGATGCCATTGCGTTCTTGTCGTATTTGAAGACCAAGATAGAACTTCAGCTCCCCCATCATGGACATCTGATATTGCTCTTGCATCATATATCCAAACTCTTCACTGTACTTCTGATTGGTGCAGCCGAAGATAATGTCATCCACATATATTTGGCACACAAACAGTTCACCATCATATGTCTTCGTGAAAAGAGTAGGATCTAGGGAACCAGGTATGAAGCCTTTGCTCTTCAGGAAGTATTTGAGTGTGTCATACCAGGCCCTAGGGGCTTGTTTGAGGCCATACAGTGCCTTGTTGAGCTTGTATACCATGTCAGGATGTTTTGGATTTTCAAAGCCAGGCGGTTGTGCAACATGCACTTCTTCTTCAATCTTGCCATTGAGAAAGGCACTCTTCACATCCATTTGATATAGAAGTATGTTATGATGATTTGCATAGGCCAGCAGTATGCGTATGGCTTCAAGCCTAGCCACAGGAGCAAATGTTTCATCGAAGTCAATGCCTTCCACTTGAGTATATCCTTGAGCAACGAGACGAGCTTTGTTTCTGACAACTTGACCATGCTCATCTTGCTTGTTGCGGTATATCCATTTGGTGCCTATTATATTGTGCTTCCGTGGATCAGGACGCTTAACTAGTTCCCATACATAATTCAGCTCAAACTGTTGAAGCTCTTCTTGCATAGCCTGAATCCATTTAGGCTCCATGAAGGCTTCTTCAACTTTCTTGGGTTCTGATATTGAGACGAATGCGAAGTGCCCACAGAAATTTGCTAGCTGAGTTGCCCTTGAACGAGTGAGTGGACCAGGTGCATTGATGCTATCAATTATTCTTTCAATCTGCACTTCATTGGCAACGCGAGGATGTACAGGGCGAAGACTTTGCTCTTGCTGTTCATTGTCGTTGTTGGAAGGAATGTCTTCAGACTGAGCATTGTCTTCATGTTGATCAGGTGCAGAAATGATAAGTTCTTCTTCAGGATGAGCTTCAGAAGGCATAATTTCTCCAGTTCCCATTAGCTTGATTGATTCACTGGATGGAACTTCATCTAGCACACTTGGCAGCTGCTCTCTTTGTGATCCGTTGGTCTCATCGAACCGCACATCCACTGTTTCAACCACTTTGTAATGAAAGAGATTGAAGACTCTGTAGGAGTGTGAATCCTTTCCATATCCAAGCATAAAACCCTCATGTGCTTTTGGTGCAAATTTTGAGGTGTGATGTGGGTCCTTGATCCAGCACCTTGCGCCAAATACTCTGAAGTAACTGACATTTGGCTTTTTGCCAGTAAGGAGCTCATAAGATGTCTTGTTCAGTAGCTTGTGAAGATAAACACGATTGATTGTATGACATGCAGTATCAATGGCTTCGGGCCAGAATTTTCTTGGGGTCTTGTATTCATCTAGCATCGTTCTGGCCATCTCAATTAGTGTTCTGTTCTTGCGTTCGACGACGCCATTCTGCTGTGGCGTGTACGGGGCTGAGAATTCATGTGTGATGCCCAGGGTATCAAGATATGTATCAAGGCCAGTGTTCTTGAATTCAGTGCCATTGTCACTTCTGATGTGCTTTATCTTGGCGCCAAAATTGTTCATAGCTCGATTGGCGAAGCGTCTGAAGACATCCTGCACTTCAGTCTTGTAAAGGATTATGTGCACCCAAGTATATCTAGAATAATCATCAACAATAATGAAGCCATAGAGGCAAGCAGTAGTAGTTAGAGTTGAGTAATGAGTGGGACCGAAAAGATCCATGTGAAGCAGTTCGAAGGGTTGAGTAGTAGTCATGATTGTCTTCGAGGGATGTTTGGCCCTCGTCATCTTCCCTGCTTCACAGGCACCGCACAAATGGTCTTTCTTGAACTTGACGCCCTCGATGCCTATGACATGCTTCTTCTTCGCAAGGGTGTGGAGGTTCCTCATGCCAGCATGTCCAAGCCTCCGATGCCATAGCCAGCATTCTGAAGCCTTTGCTAGAAGACATACTGAAAGTTGTGGCCCTGCTGAGAAATCTACCACGTACAGATCATCTTTTCGATACCCTTCAAACACTAGAGACTTGTCAGATTCCATTAGTACAAGGCAACAATATTTTCCAAACATTACGATCATGTTCAAATCGCAAAGCATTGAGACAGACATTAAGTTGAAGCCAAGGGATTCAACAAGCATGACTTTATCCATGTGTTGATCCCTTGAGATTGCAACTCTACCTAGACCCAATACCTTACTTTTACCAGTGTTAGCAAATGTGATGTGGCTCTTGTCAGATGAACGTAAGTTTGAGTCCATAAGAAGACTTCTTTTGCCAGTCATGTGATTTGTACACCCACTGTCAATAATCCATTCTGAAGACGCTGGTGTCGTACCCTACAGTGCAGTTAGGGGGATAGGCTTCACCAAGAGCATTGTGAAGCAAAAACATTTGACGAACCAGTGGGTTATGAAAGCTTAGATCCAGGTTAGGACTAATAGGGAGTGTAGCAAGCGATTCAGGTACGAAGTACATAGTAAGACCATTTGGGCATTTGATCTTGCGCCCTACAAGATATTTAAGGTCCCCAGCAATAGCGTCAGACGATTTTGGTTTTCTGCTGGAGACCTTTCCCTGCAAAAGAGAGTTAAGCCTTCTTAACCACCCACATCTTCAAGGGTGGCTTAGAAGCAATAAGTCTAAGTGCAGCATCTGAGAATTTTGGCTTTGAAGCCTTAGCAAAAAATCTTGCAGGTGGACAATAGTACTCATAAGAATAAGCAGAATAGTTCTTGGTCTTATGAACATGGCGGTTTGATGAACCGCTCTCATATTCATATGCCTGAGTATGGTTTCCCTGCAAAACGTTTGCGTTAGTGCGACTCAGGTGAGTCCTCCGTTTGTATGAAGCCTTTGGACCGTATGAAGCCTTTGGTCTGAGGTTTGTCTTCTTCAAGTGAGGTGTCATGAAGACATTCACAAGAAGATTTTCCAGACACCTTTTCGGAACCTAGATCTTCTTCATAGGCGGTCCATTCCTGCAGTTAGTACCAATGTATCTGGCAAACACTTCACCATTCTGATTCTTAAACAGTATATAGTTTGCATCAAAGGATTCATCAATGATAATGGGGTTAGCACAAGTGAAGCCAGTTAGATTGGATGGATCTGCTGAAGGTTCCTTTGCAGCAACCCACATGGTTTTGGGGTACTGCTCAGGTTTCCAGTAAGAGCCATCTGCATTCATTTTCCTTACGAACCCTACACCCTCTTTCCTAGGGTTTCGGTTTAGAATCTGCTTTTTCAGGACATCACATAGCGTCTGATGCCCTTTAAGGCTTTTGTACATCCCTGTTTCAAGCAATGTCTTCAACCTAGCATTCTCATCAGCAATAGCGGTGGTATCCTCAACAGAGGTGTTAGTTACCGCATCAACAGTTGAAGATATTGCAATAGCAGTAGCAGTAGAACATTCAGCAACAGAAGTAGCATTATCATGCTCAATGCATTTAAGACATGGTGGTTCAAATCCTTCCTGAGCGGGACTGGTCTGTTTGGCGCGAAGTGACTCGTTTTCCGTTTGAAGATCTTCATGAACCGCTCTCAATTTCTCAAGATCTTGCTTCCTTTGAAGATAATCATAGGAAAGCTTTTCATGAGTTGTTGAGAGAGTTTCATGACGATTTTCAAGTTCTTGATACTTAACGTGAAGATTTTTTATGTCTTCAACTAAGGATTCAGATCGAGTCATTTCAGCACCCAACAGATCATCGCTTCTGTCTAACAGTTTTCAAATATGTTCCATAGCTTTCTGTTGTTCAATTGCAATTTTAGCAAGTGTTTTGTAGCTAGGTTTTGAAACACAATCAGAGTCATCATCACTAGATGTTTGATAGTGAGTAGTGCGTGTGTTTACCTTGGCACCGTGTGCCATGAAGCAGTAGGTAGAAGCGGAGCAGTCCTTGTCATTTGCATCGGTGTCGGTGATGAAGTCATTGTCTTCAGTGTTGAAGATGGACTTGGCAACGTATGTTGTAGCCAGACTTGCGACGCCTGAGTCGGATTCCTCTTCAGACTCCACCTCCGCCTCCTCAGAAGCAGACTCCTCCTCTGAATCCATTTCCTTGCCAACAAACGCACGTGCCTTGCCAGATGAGCTCTTCTTGTGTGATGAAGACTTTGAGGAAGACTTGGAAGAAGACTTTGAGTATTTCTTCTTCTTCTTGTCATCAGAGTCATATTCCTTGCTCTTCTTCTTCTTTTTGTTCTCATTGTCCCACTGTGGACACTCAGAGATGAAGTGGCCAAGTTTCTTGCACTTGTAACATGTTTTCTTCTTGTAGTCATGAGCAGGAGCTTCATCATTCCTTGAACTTGATCGGGAAGACTTTCTAAAACCTTTCTTCTTCGTGAATTTTTGGAACTTCTTGACAAGCATAGCAAGTTCCCTTCCAATGTCTTCAGGATCATCAGAACTGCTATCAGATTCTTCTTCAGATGAGGAGACAGCTTTTGCCTTCAAGGCACGAGTTCGCCCATAGTTTGGACCGTAGATATCTCTTTTCTCCGAAAGCTGAAACTCATGTGTGTTGAGCCTCTCAAGTATGTCAGACGGATCGAGTGTCTTGAAATCAGGACGTTCTTGGATCATCAGGGCCAGGATGTCAAACGAACTATCAAGTGATCTCAGCAGCGTCTTGACGACTTCGTGTTTGGTAATCTTAGTGGCGCCGAGGGATTGAAGCTCATTTGTGATGTCAGTGAGTCGGTCAAATGTGTGCTGGACATTCTCATTGTCATTTCGCTTGAAGCGGTTGAAGAGATTGCGAAGGACACTGATTCTTTGATCTCTCTGGGTTGAGATGCCTTCATTGACCTTGGAGAGCCAGTCCCAGACCAGCTTAGATGTCTTCAAAGCACTCACACGGCCATACTGTCCTTTGGTCAGATGACCACAGATGATGTTCTTGGCAGTAGAGTCCAGTTAAACGAATTTCTTGACATCAACAGCAGTGACACCTTCTCCAGCCTTGGGAACGCCGTTCTCGACAACATACCATAGGTCGACGTCAATGGCTTCAATATGCATATGCATCTTATTCTTCCAGTAGGGATATTCAGTTCCATCGAAGACGGGGCACGCAGCGGAGACTTTAATTATCCCTGCAGTCGACATAGCTAAAACTCCAGGTGGCTAAACCGAATCACACAGAACAAGGGAGCACCTTGCTCTGATACCAATTGAAAGTGCGTTATATCGACTAGAGGGGGTGAATAGGAAATTTTTATGAAAGTCTTCAAAACGTGGAAGTTATGAAGACAAACAGCAGAGACATGCCTATTACTATGCAGCAGAAGGTAGACTACACTAGGAAAGCGATGGTCAAGTATCAACAGAGTGAAAGCACAGTGACAAATAGCTGCAGTGTAATAAGGATCGGGTAGGAAGATGTTATGAAGCCAAACAGATCATACACTCACGTTGTGAAGACAAAAGATAGAACAAACATGCAATGACTTCACAATGAGTAATCAGTAAGTAGAAGGAAGTGAAGATGAAACCAGTGACTCGTTGAAGACAATGATGTGTTGGACCAGTTCCAGTTGCTGTGACAACTGTACGTATGGTTGGAGCAGCTAGGTATTTAAACCTTAGGACACACAGTCCCGGACACCCAGTCCTGAACACGCAGCTCAGGACACCAAGTCCTCACCGTATTCTCCTTGAGCTAAGGTCACATAGTCCTCGCCCAATCACTCTAGTAAGTCTTCAAGGTAGACTCCCAAACCTTCATAGACTTCGTTCACTGGCAATCCACAATGTCTCTTGGATGCTCTGAATGCGACGCCTAACTGTCTGGAGGATGCACAATCCTCAAGTGTAATAAGTCTTCAGATCACACAGACAAGAAGACTTAAGTGATGCCCAATTCTCTCTGGCTCTGGTGGTTAGGTTTTTATCCTCGCGGGGAATTCTATCTCAAAGGCTTTGAGGTGGGTTGCTCTCAAACGACAAAAGCCGTACTCTCAATCTGAGCAGCCAACCGTTTATGGTTGTAGGGGGTGGGCTATTTATAGCCACTTGGCAACCCGACCTGATTTGTCCGAGATGACCCTGGGTCACTAAGGAACTGACACGTGCCCCAACGGTCAGATTTCAAACTCACACGACAACTTTACTTGGGCTACAAGCAAAGTTGACTTGTCCGACTCTGGACAAGATTCGCTCTCATTGTCTTCACTCGAAGACATAGGTTTTTGGTTTAGGCATCACTTCAGTCATTCTGACTGGTTCTCCCGGACCCCACTTAACAGTACGGTGGTTCCCATGACTCAACACAAAAGAAAAAGAACTACGAAAGATCTAAGTCTTCGAGCTCCATAGGCTTCATATCGTGTCTTATCTTGTCATAGTCTTCAATGTGAATATCTTCATATACCACCTTTGACTTCAATGTCTTCATACATTTTTAGGGGTCATCTCTGGTAGTAAAACCGAATCAATGAGGGACTTCTACCTGTGTTATCCTGCAATTCTCACAAACGCATTAGTCCCTCAACTAGGTTTGTCGTCAATACTCCAAAACCAACTAGGGGTGGCACTAGATGCACTTACAGTTGACCGGTCAACCAATCCACATGCTGCCTTGTCAGCTCGTGTTCTGTATCTTCGTGTGCTGGCCCATGTGGCAATGGGTGAAAATAAGTAAACTAGAAGCCCATCTGACATGCGGTGAAGTAAACAAAATTGAAACCACTCGGGGTAGCACCCCGCACGCTAGTAAATTGAGGGCGCATTGAGGACAAACTTCTTGCGCGTGAAGGACGCACTCGCGCACAATTCACCACTGCGCGGCGGCATGCACAGAAGGACGCACTCGCGCACACCCAGCACACAACACACACCAGCACACATGTACACCGGCGTCGCCGCTGGTTGAGATGGACGGCGAGGCAGCCAACAAGCGGAGGCGGCTCAAGCCAAAACCGCATCCGGCGAGCCTGGACTTCATCAGCAGCCTCCCCGATGACATGCTGCTCGTCATCATCGGCCTCCTCCCCACAAAATCTACCATGCGGACCACCCAGCTCTCCCGGCGGTGGCGCCCCCTCTGGCGCTGCGTCCCCCTCAACCTCACCGTCGACAACTGCCTCTGCGACGGGGATTGCAAACACATGGCCGCAGTCTCCAAGATCCTTTCATCGCACCCTGGGCCAGCCAGACGCCTTGACATCCGCATGTTCAATACCAAATGCAAGGTCCATGTCACGACCGGTTTTACAATAAAATATTTATTGAGAAACCAATCTTTTGAGTCCAGTATGAGAGAAATCCTCCTCACTGGTAGACAATTTCTTGATACAATAAGCCAGTAGCATAAAATATATTACAGGGTCGAACTGCGGTTGCTCAACCAAATTATTACAAGCACGCCAATAATTATACATAATGGCGGACATGACACAGTGGTGTGGAGACATACTACTGACTCGAGAATAGGGCGGTGGTGGAAAAACACAGCGGGGAGAGAAATACAAGACTCTAAGTCTATCATCTCATCGAGCGTCGAGGTGAGGCTCGATGAATTTATTTGGTAGCGGAAGCGGATATAAAACAGTGACCAAATTCAGGGTCGCACGAGACTGACTGGGACTCCTCTAAGTGTCGGACTCGCTATCAAACTCTTCATCCATGAGATCGCCTTCGTCAGCATCTGGCCAAATCAACAAGCCAGTGAGTACTTTGAAAGTACTCGCAAGACAGTTCGGACGTAAGATATAACAAATGCATGCATGGATGCGACATGAATAAATTCACCAATGTACATTTTCAAAAAAATTAGCATACAAGGTAAGTAAAGGGGAAACGGCGGTAGTCCGCCTGAAATCCCAACAGAACATAAATAATTACCGATCGGGTGTCTGAAGCGACGCCTCGAAAGGTGAACAAATAAATATAAGCAAAAAGATGCCACAGTCGGGCGTCTTAGCGACACCACATAAAGGGCTTAAAAAGAAATACCTCAGTCGGACATCGGGGCGACGTCAAAAAAGGGCTTTAAAAGAAATGCCACAGTCGGACGTCGGGACGACATCACAGAAAGGGCTTTAAAAGAAATGCCACAGTCAGACGTTGGGGCGACATCACAGAAAGGGCTTTAAAAGAAATGCCATAGTCGGACGTCGGGGCGACATCACAGAAAGGGCTTTAAAAGAAATGCCACAGTCGGACGTCGGGACGACATCACAGAAAGGGCTTTGGTTCACAAGTAAATAGTACTCAAAATAAACATTTAATTCATGAGAATAAATGGGTTAGTCCATCCACAAGAATATTCAATTAACCGGAATTAGCACTCATGCGAATCACCGGAGTCTCTGTCATCAAAACTGACATTGTTAGGACAAGACAATACGAATTTGGACATGGAATAGATGATTTGGAGGGATATATGACTCTGCAGAGTTTGTACAAAATTATTCCCACAGCCAACGGATTTCCGTAGTCACGAAGGACTAGTTCCGTTTACGGTATTTCGGAAGAAAACACAGCTAACCAGTACACACCCATCCTACCTCTCGATGCTAGGAATCACCCTAGACATCGTCCAAGAAAAACTTTTGAGACGGGGAGATCACAATCTCGAATAGCATGGGATCAAATTTATATACGCGCGCTCTAAGGGGTGCCCCCCTCTCGGTCCCAACCGGAAACACCCATGCCCCCTGACCGGATGACTGGCTTTAATCCAGGGCCATGAAACCATCATCACGGCCTCTCCTTTTGGTGTGTACCAGAAAAGCGGTTTGCAACTTACTAAACCATATTCCTTGCAGAAAACATGTGGTAGTATAGGGAAGGAAAAGAGAGGAACTGGACCGGTACGGTTTGACACTGAAGTCACATAGTCCGGCATAAGACTGGCATGCTACAACACTGCCATCTCACCCATCCTCATGCCATCACATGGCCATTCATACTCACATCCATCCACTTATGGATCATCGAACTCACTTACCTCATTATCGCATAAAATAACGTTCATCGATATGCTTCTCAACATGCCATGAAGCTAACTAAATGCAAAACATGCCAAGACACTCATCATATCAAAAGTTCAAACATGCTTGCCTGGTTCAGAGTAGTCGGAGCCTAGCTCGGTGAAGTTCGCGGCTCCGTCACCTCCTTCGGTATCTACGGTATAAAGAAAATATATGTGCTATCGTAAATACCAAGGAGTGCACAGCAAGCATACCAAATATTTTTCAAATAAATATGATAAAAAACTAGACAAAATTTTAAAGAGAACAGAAAAAGAATCAATCAAAAATACTTTTCTGCTTAAAAGTTATAAGGGTTTTTGTCCAGGGACTAATCTGTAATGAAACAGAAGATTTCCAGGGGCTAGCTTATAAAAACAGAAAACACTTTGGCAGAAACTACGCCAGCCCAAAGGGAAAACGTACTTTGCCCGAAGGCGCTTCCAGAAAACGTTTCAACAGAGAGAGCAGAGAGGCTGACGGTGGGGTCCCACGCGTCAGGTTTGAATTTCAAAAAGGGGGGGCGAAGCTCGTCGGCGCCCGAGAGCCGCGGTGGTCGCCGGCGGCGATCCACGGCGAGGCAGGGGGATCGGAGGGTACCTCCGTGCTCAGGGCGCCATTTCGCGTTGGTTGGTGGTGGTGGTGGTCGCCGGCGAGTACCATGTCGACGGCGAGCTTTGCTCCGGCGGACGGCGGCTCGGGTGGTCGAGGAACTCGTCGGAGAGAGCTGCAGAGATCAAATTGACGAGGGGGTTAGGCTCCTGGTAGCTAGAGAGGGTAACGGACGGGGTTTGGGCGCCGGAGGTGGCCTCACCGGAGCGAATCGAGGTGGCGGCCGAGGCGGATCGGGGCGGCCGGAGTTGAGGGGGAAGACCTCCTCGGGGTCCCCCTAGTGGCCTGGCGTGGCGTTGGTGAGGAGTGGGGATGAGGCGTGCATGAGGGTGAGCTCGGGGGCCCTTTTTATAGGCAGCCCGAGGCGGTTGCCGTGAACGGGGATCTCCGGCGAGCGATTACGGCGGAGCCGGGGATGTGCAGGGGGATTAGGGACTTGGGCTTCGTCGTTGAGGTCCACCGGTCCCATTTAGGCGCTAAACGGGCTGGGACTTGGTGCTGAGGGTGAGCTCGACGGAACGGGGGTGGCGCGGCACGTTGGCGGCAGGGAGCACATTCCGTGCTTGCCGGGCCACGGCGACGGTGCCACGGGCGTGCGCTGGCACGGCAGGGACACGCGGAGAGCCAAGGGGCTTTGGGCGGCGCCGGGTGGCGTGGCGAGAGGGCTCGGGCCCTTGTTGGCCGCCACGGGAGGTGCAGCCACCGCAGAAGCTCCCAACGCCGGCGAGGCTCGCTGCTACCGACGCCAGGAAGGCTCCACGCACGCGTGTGAAGCTCCGGACAGGAGGGAGAGGCTGCGAGGAACGTGCCAAGTGCACTGTCTACGCGTGAGAGGAACTGACGAACGCAAACGACACTGAAACTGAACTTTTCTGAATTTTGAACAGCAGCAGTGCATGCAAGGTGTTCGACAGAATGAAATTGGCATCTAGGGATTTTTCCTTGAGCTGAAACTTGGTGGAGTGGCTTCTCATTGCTCAAGTAGGCTGCCTGAATTTTGGTGGAATTTTTGGGGAAGTGTAGATATGAATTTCATCAAATTTGGCAAATCTGGTCCAAACTTGCAGAGACTAAATTTTGAAAATTTTGAAAAGAGGAGGAGTGGATCAAGATGGTTCTGGGTTGTGGGTACAAAGGACTACCCAGGAGAGTTGGTTTGAGGTCAAAACTCAAATGAAAAAGAGTACTTGCTTTGAAAATCCCTCAGGCTCCAAATAATTTTTCAGATTTGTTTTGAGAGGAAAAATAATTAGAATAAAATCCAAAACTTGTTTGGATTAGTTGGGACAGAGGACTTAGGTTGATCACAAGGTGTAGGGGAGGTTTTGGAGGGGTTTTACCACATGGGAACAATGCAAAGTCAAGGGTGGTTCCAAGGTATGAAAATCCCCAAATTTTCATAGAGCTTCACTTTAAAAGAAAACAAATTAAACTCCCAAAAATAAATTTGAGAGAGAACCAACAGAGAAGAAGTTCCAAAAGATCAAACACTAAAGTTTGAAAAGATAAAGTCCTTGCCAAAGCAAAGAAAGTTTTTAAGTGGAAGGTTTTTCTGAAAAAGAAAAATTTTAAAATGGCCTCTCCTCAAAAACCACAAAGTTTTTGATAAAAACCAAATAAAAAAATTGGAGTGTCACAACACCTACCCCCTTAGGAAAAATCTCGTCCCCGAGATTTCAGCTGATCCTTAAATAAGTGTGGATGCTCTGTCCGAAGAAAATCCTCGCTCTCCCAAGTTGCTTCACTGTCGGTGTGATTGCTCCACTGGACTTTGAAAAACTTGATGGTCTTCTATCGGGTCCTCCTTTCAGATTCCTCTAATATTCTTACGGGACGTTCTCGATAAGTGAGGTCTGGCTGCACATCAATGTTTTCATGGGATACTTGTTTCTCTGGGTTGTTTACGTACTTCCTTAATTGAGAGACGTGGAACACGTCGTGAATTTCGGACAAGTCTTCGGGTAAGTCTAGCTGGTAGGCTACAGTGCCTCTTCGTGCCAATATGCAGAATGGTCCAATGAATCTTGGTGCTAACTTTCCTTTAATCTTAAACCGTTGCAATCCTCTCATCGGGGACACTCTCAGGTATACGAACTCACCTGGTTCGAAGCTGACCCTACGATGTTTCTGATCATAATAACTCTTCTGTCGACTTTGAGCGGTCTTAAGTCGGTCTCTGATTAGCTTGACCTTTTCCTCGGCTTCTCTGAGCAGGTCTGGCCCGAAGATGCGGCTGTCCCCGGTCTCTGACCAATTTAACGGGGTACGACATCTTCGTCCGTACAAAGCCTCAAATGGTGCCATTTGTAGGCTGGCCTGGTAGCTATTGTTATACGCGAACTCGGCGTATGGAAGGCTTTCTTCCCAACTGGTTCCATATGTGAGGACACATGCTCTCAGCATGTCTTCTAAAACCTGGTTTACGGTTCTGTTTGTCCATCAGTCTGTGGATGGTATGCGGTACTGAAGGCTAGTTGGGTTCCCAGAGCCTGTTGTAAATGCTCCCAAAATCTTGAGACGAACTGAGTGCCTCTGTCGAATATTATAGTCTTCGGGACACCGTGCAGACAAACTATGCGGGAAAGATAAATCCTGGCAAGCCTCTGAGTGGTGTAGGTTGTCTTCACTGGAATAAAGTGTGCCACTTTGGTTAACCTGTCAGTGATGACCCATATGGCATCATTCCCGTGTCGTGACCGAGGTAGTCCGACAATAAAATCCATCCCTATTTCATCCCATTTCCACTCAGGTATTTTGTTTGGTTGCAGTAGTCCGGCTGGTCTCTGATGTTCTGCTTTTATGCGTTGACATGAGTCGCAACATGCAATGAAGGCGGCTATGTCCCTCTTCATACCATGCCACCAAAATCTTTCCTGAATATCCTTATACATTTTGGTTCCTCCAGGGTGGATCGAATATGGAGTGGTGTGTGCTTCAGCTAAAATTTGCTGTTTAAGGTCTTCTATGTTTGGCACGCATAGCCTTTCTCCATACCATAATATTCCTTCATTGTCTATGACGAATTCCGAGGCCTTGCCCATACTCAACTTTCTTTTAATTCCTTCAATGCTGGGGTGACCGGGCTGAGCTTCTTTAATTTTCTCCACAAGGTTGGGTTGTATTTCCAAGTTTGATATGGTGCCTTCTGCTACCATTATCAAGTTGAGCTTGGCAAATTCTTGATGGAATTCGGGCCTCAAGCTGTGCAGATAGTCTCCGTCGGAGCTGGGGTTCCGACTCAGGGCATCGGCCACTACATTTGCTTTCCCTGGATGGTAATGGATACCAACATCATAATCCTTTACCAATTCCAACCAGCGTCGTTGCTGTAAATTTAGTTCTGGCTGCGTGAAAATATATTTGAGACTTTTGTGGTCCGTATATATTTCACATCGATTCCCAAGTAAGAAATGCCTCCATTCCTTGAGTGCATGAATAACTGCTGCCATTTCTAAGTCATGAGTGGGATAATTTTCCTCATGCTTGCGAAGTTGCCTTGAAGCGTAGGCGACAACCTTGCCTTCTTGCATCAACACGCATCCGAGACCCTTTCTGGACGCGTCACAATATACTTCAAAATTCTTGTGTATGTCGGGTACAATTAATACCGGTGCTATTGTTAACTTCCGCTTTAGCTCTTGGAAACTTTTCTCGCAGGCTTCTGTCCACTCAAACTTCTTATCTTTCTTGAGCAACTGTGTCATAGGCTTGGCTATGGTGGAAAATCCTTCAATAAATCTGCGGTAATATCATGCCATTCCCAAGAAACTCCGTATGTCCGTTACGCTGGCTGGTGATTTCCAGTCAAGTACGGTCTTGACTTTCTCTGGGTCCACTGCGATACCGTCTTGAGTCAGCACGTGGCCTAGAAAACCTACTTGTCTTAGCCAAAATTCGCACTTGCTGAACTTGGCATACAATTGGTGTTTTCTTAGCTCTCCTAGCACAATCCTGAGATGTTCTGCGTGCTCTTCTGGTGTCTTGGAGTATACCAGAATATCGTTGATGAATACCACGACGAACTTGTCCATAAACTTCATAAATACTTTGTTCATGAGGTGAACAAAATATGCTGGGGCGTTAGTTAATCCAAATGGCATCACTGTGAACTCGTACAGTCCATATCTGGAGGTGAAGGCTGTTTTGGGGATATCTTCCGTTCGTACCTTCAATTGATGGTATCCTGACCTTAAGTCAATTTTTGAGAATACCTTGGCCTGAGCAAGTTGATCAAACAAATCGTTTATCCTTGGCATCGGGTATTTGTTTTTGACTGTGACCATGTTAAGTGCTCGATAGTCAATACACAATCTCAGCGTTCCATCCTTCTTTTTGGCAAATAAAATTGGTGATCCCCAAGGTGAGGAGCTGGCTCGAATGTATCCTTTTTCCAGTAATTCCTTTATTTGCTTCTTCAACTCGATCAACTCGGATGGTGCCATTCTGTATGGTTTCTTGTATATGGGGGTGGTTCCTGGTGCTAGCTCAATGCGGAATTCTATTTCTCGGTCTGGTGGCATGCCTGGCAGCTCTTCAGGGAATACATCTGGAAATTCACACACTACTGGAACCTTGTTTAGCTCAAAAACGTCCACCTTATTTAATCTCGGTTGCCGGGGTATTTTTCCTTCCTTGGCTGATACTCTTATTGTCTTCCCTTGGTGGTGTGTGAGAATTACGGTCCTGTTGAAACAGTCGATAAAACCCTTATTGGTGGTTAGCCAATCCATCCCTAGGATGACATCCAGTCCTTTATTTTCCAATACAATAAGATTTGCATGAAATTCCAATCCTTCGAGCTCAATGACCACATTCTGACAGTAATTCTGAGTAACTTGCTGAATCCCAGGGGACTTGATGGTTATGGATTTCTCCAAAGGAAGTATCGAAAAATTATTTTGCAAAGCAAAACTTTTCGAAATGAAAGAGTGAGAGGCTCCAGAATCAAACAAAACCATTGCAGGTATTGTGTTGACAGGAAACGTACCGAGTACGATATCTGGAGCATTTTGTGCCTCCTCTTTGGTTACATGGTTCAGGTGACCCTTCCTGTGGTTATTGTTGGGATTGAAATTGTTTCGCTTGGGCGCTGAATTATTGCCGCCGTTGTTCGGCTTTGGGGTTGAACTCCTTGGCTTGGGGCACTGTTTGGCATAGTGCCCTTCTTCTCCACAAGCGTAACAAGTAACGCCGGGGCGATAGGTGAATTCCTTGTCCCTTGCATGAAAATTCTTGATTGGGCGTGAGACATTGGATGAGAATTTGTGTGTCCCACCCTTTTGAAAATCTGTCTTGCTTCGGTGATTGCGAGCGTGATTAGTCTGGTCCCTTTTTCGCTTGCGGATATCTTCCAGACTGCGTCTCTCATTTTCCAGAGTAATGGCCTTGTCCACCAGTGTTTTAAAGTCAGGAAAAGTGTGCACGACCAGTTGGCATTTAAGCGCGGGCGCCAGACCGTCAAGGAATTTCTCCATCTTCTTGATTTCAGTCATACGCTCCTCATTGGCGTAGCGGGATAATAGGGTAAATTGATTGTTGTAATCTGACACT
Source organism: Triticum aestivum (assembly GCF_018294505.1). Taxonomy (NCBI): domain Eukaryota; kingdom Viridiplantae; phylum Streptophyta; class Magnoliopsida; order Poales; family Poaceae; genus Triticum; species Triticum aestivum. Next base: position 644,610,962 of record NC_057812.1, read on the forward strand.
GTCATGTTCCTTTGTTTGAGGTCATCGAATTCTCTCTTCTTGATTTTCATAATACTCTTAGGAATATGTGCACCACGGAAACCTTCCTTGAAATCATCCCAGGTTATGTCATTTTCGTTGGGATGCATGTGCAGAAAGTTCTCCCACCACGATGCGGCTGCTCCTGTGAGATAGTGTGGAGCATATAGTACTTTCTCGAGATCTGAACACTTTGCAATAATTAATTTCCTCTCCATATCTCGAAGCCAGTCCTCGGCTTCAAGAGGCTTGTCAGTGTGAGAAAATGTTTGAGGACGTGTCTTCTGTAGCTCAGATAACTTGGAATGCTGCTGATATTGTCCATGATGATTCTCCATGTTGATGACTTGGTTCATCATCTCACGATGTTGTTGCTGACTCTGCTCATAAAGGCGGCACATTTGTGAAAGTGCCGATTCACTGCCCTGTTGGCTTGACTGTCCCTGAGTGAACTCGTTGTTGGGTTGTGCATCATAATTTTCCTCTGGTGGAGTTGGCATGGAGCGTGTCCAAGGACGAGACATTTTTCACTCTGGGGATATATTTTGTAAAACTCATAAGAAAAGCGGAAAGAGTCGTAAAACAAAACCATAAATGCATAAAGCTGGCAAATAGAAATAAATAACTCAGCTTACTTAAGAAAAACAAATCGACTTGCGCACGGAGAAGGACTGCTCATTACATATCTTACACGCGGGCAGTAATTATACAATACATCACTCAGGATATGCGTACATAATCCTGACATGTTATTTAGGCTAGTGCACTTCTCCAGATCCTACATGATGCGCAACTAGGCTACTTCTCACAACCTACGTACATATCTTACAAAGCGGTGCAATACACGGCAGCTAAGCGTACTCAGGCAGAGATGTTGACGACCTCCTTTGCCCTGCCGAGGGCGAGGCGTAGCGAGGTTGGGGACTCGACTTCCTCCTCGCTAATAGGCTCCATACGTGTAGTGTTGCGCAGAGTGGACGGGGCGGTTGCCAGGGGCGGAGCAACACGTACAGGAGCGGGCGCGAAGGGTGGTGCAGTGCGCGCTGAAGTGGGTGCAATGACTTGGTTGAATTCTTCGGTAGAAGGCAGGCGACGAGTAGGCGTATAAGATGCTGAGGACGAGACCAAAGTCAGTGGCAGAGCGATGGGTAGGAGCTCCCTCCTGTTGGCAGCACAGCCATGGACTGAGTCCATGCGGGTAGCTACGAAGTCGTCCACCAGGTTGTCGAAGGCTGCCTCCAGGGCCCGGAGATACTCAATGAGCTTCTCAAAAGCCTCGTCTCGTTCTCCTCTGGGGCAGGAGTATGCGTAGTGACAGGTGTAAGGCACATGGCACGGAAGATAACGGTAACGACGAGTCTTCATCACGGGAAGGACATCCCTGAGACGAGCTATCGCCTCGCGGGCTGCCATCTGCATAGCATGCCTCTCCGTAGGCATGGCTCTTCCCACGAACCGGAAGCGGCGTAACTCACCACGCCCTCCCTTGAACTGTACCGCGGCCTGGTGCATGGTCAGACTGTCGTTGACTCGGTGCTGGCAGAGTGTGAAGACTGGGCGCACGGATGGCCCCATCGCGACCTGAACGATGAAAGAAAGAAGCTTCACGAACCCATCGGGCACGTTGGCGAAGGTCTGAGACTCGCAGCTGTTGTCGGCCATCTACAAAAGTAGGCAAAAATTCTGCAGGGTCAGATCATAAATTTATGCTGACTGACAGAAAATGACTACAATTGCAAAAATATAAATTTGCTCTATCATGCTAATAACTAATTAGCGATCGCACCTAGTGGCTTCCTACAGTCAGCCTGGCTCTGGTACCAAGCTTGTCACGACCGGTTTTACAATAAAATATTTATTGAGAAACCAATCTTTTGAGTCCAGTATGAGAGAAATCCTCCTCACTGGTAGACAATTTCTTGATACAATAAGCCAGTAGCATAAAATATATTACAGGGTCGAACTGCGGTTGCTCAACCAAATTATTACAAGCACGCCAATAATTATACATAATGGCGGACATGACACAGTGGTGTGGAGACATACTACTGACTCGAGAATAGGGCGGTGGTGGAAAAACACAGCGGGGAGAGAAATACAAGACTCTAAGTCTATCATCTCATCGAGCGTCGAGGTGAGGCTCGATGAATTTATTTGGTAGCGGAAGCGGATATAAAACAGTGACCAAATTCAGGGTCGCACGAGACTGACTGGGACTCCTCTAAGTGTCGGACTCGCTATCAAACTCTTCATCCATGAGATCGCCTTCGTCAGCATCTGGCCAAATCAACAAGCCAGTGAGTACTTTGAAAGTACTCGCAAGACAGTTCGGACGTAAGATATAACAAATGCATGCATGGATGCGACATGAATAAATTCACCAATGTACATTTTCAAAAAAAATAGCATACAAGGTAAGTAAAAGGGAAACGGCGGTAGTCCGCCTGAAATCCCAACAGAACATAAATAATTACCGATCGGGTGTCTGAAGCGACACCTCGAAAGGTGAACAAATAAATATAAGGAAAAAGATGCCACAGTCGGGCGTCTTAGCGACACCACATAAAGGGCTTAAAAAGAAATACCTCAGTCGGACATCGGGGCGACGTCACAGAAAGGGCTTTAAAAGAAATGCCACAGTCGGACATCGGGACGACATCACAGAAAGGGCTCTAAAAGAAATGCCACAGTCGGACGTCGGGGCGACATCACAGAAAGGGCTTTAAAAGAAATGCCACAGTCGGACGTCGGGGCGACATCACAGAAAGGGCTTTAAAAGAAATGCCACAGTCGGACGTCGGGACGACATCACAGAAAGGGCTTTGATTCACAAGTAAATAATACTCAAAATAAACATTTAATTCATTGGAATAAATGGGT